>NW_027187308.1:631297-956119 GCF_028583685.1 Petaurus breviceps papuanus | reverse complement strand
AGCAGGAGTCCTTAGCAGAAAGTCCTTAGCAGTCCTAACTCAAAAAGGGCTTCACGCTGCCACTGCCTCTGCTGCTGCCGCCGCTGCCACCACCGCCAGCCACCGCAGGAACGCTAGCTTGGCTTCCGCTTCCTCTTGCTCCGCCCCTTCCTGCTACGTCAGCAAGTCCAACGGGGCATGGAAGATCTTTAAATCCCATAACCCTTACAAGAGCAAAGGATTGTTGTTATGCCAACCTCAGGGCATGGCTCACTTGCTGCACCTTAGCTCTGGAAAACAGGGTTTCTAAAGAGAAAGGTGGTCTTGGATCCTGACACTACTTAACTTCTCTAACCCTTAGATGATTCATCTATAAGATGACATTATTGAATTAGATGACCTTTTACATGCCTTCAAATTCTAAATCTTAGTTCCTGAGACCTGTTTAAGGTAAATAAAAGCAATAGGAATGCATTATAATGAATAGCACAGGGGTGGTGAACCTGCAGCCCCATGGTCATATGTGGCCCTCTAAGTCTGTGGGTGAGGCCTTTTGACTCTGTGAGTCCAAGTTTTATAGAACAAATCCTTTTATTCTCTAAGTCCTTAAGTGTGGCCCTTTGACAGAGTCCAAATTTCACAGAACAATCCCCATAATAAAAGAATTTGTTCTGTAAAAGTTGGACTCAATCAAAAAGCCACACCCAAAGACCTAAAAGGCCACATATGGCCTCAAGGGCACAGGTTTCCCACCCCTGTTCTAGAGGAAGACTCTTTTTTTTTTTGCATTTTGGAGTGCAATTGTGGTTAAGTGACCTGCCCAAGATCACAAGGCTATTTTTTTGTGTGTGTATATGTTAAGTTTCTGAGGCCAGATATGAACCCAGGTCCTCCTGACTCCAGGGCCAGTGCTCTATTTACTGCACCACCTAGCTTCCCTCAAGGCTATACTTTTTTAGCTATGGGTTGAAATAGATAACTCAATCAACCAATGAACAACTACTTATGACCTCCTATCATATGCCAGGCATAGTGCTAGGCACAATGAAATAATCACACTAAATTTACATTTTAATGAGGGAGATAACAAGTACTTACAAAATAGTAAGTCCAGTTAATATAACTTTACAAAATAGTAAAAGTCCAGTTAATATAACATTAATAAATACAAACTTATAATGAGAATTTGAATACATGGTAGGATAGTAGCAATTGTGAGAATTAGAAAAGACCATGAAAAAGATGGTACTTTAGTTGTATCTTAAAGGAAAAGAGGGACTCTACTAGGCAGAGAATGTACTCCAGGCATGGGCACAGAGATGGGGGCATAGAATGTTGTGAGGACCTGTGAGAAGCCCAGTTTAGCTGCTTCTCACAGTGTAGGAAAAATGTGCTGGAAATATAATTCAGAGTCAGGCTGTGGTGTGTAAATGTTCTGTAAAGCTATGCAAAATAAATAAAATAATATTGATGTGAAATTTCAAGTTTAATTTTTAGTAATAACCATTAATTTTACATCACCTTCACTTTCAAATATCTCATTTCCTCATCCTCTACCCTTCATTTTACTGAAATGAACAATTAAAAAAAGAAAGGAGAAAAAGAAATCAGTTCAACCAATGTATCACTTGTATCTGACAGTATATGTAATATTTCACATCTATAATCTCCCACTTCTGTCAAGGATGTAAGGATGTGTTTTTTTCAACTCTTCTAAGATCAATTCTTTTGCTCATTATAATTATACAACATTTATTTTCATTTGGGGGTTCTTTCCATTTATATTATTTTACTCATTGTGTATGTTGTTTTCTAGGTTGTGCTTACTTTACTCTGTATCAGTTCCTATAAGTTTTCCTCTGCTTCTCTGAATACCTTCATAGTCATCATTTCCTACATACAATAAAATTCCATTACTTTCCTGTACCATAATTTGTATAACTATTCTCCAATTTATAGCACCTATTTTGTTTCCATTTCTTTACTATCACAAAAAAATGTTGCTTTGACTATTTTGGTTTATATGGAATCTTTTTGTCTTTCACAGTCTTGAAATATATTTCTCTTAGATCTCTGAATTGCAGGGTATGGACATTTTGGTCACTTATTTTTTAAGCCTAATTTCTAATTTTTGTCTAGAATGATTTGAACAATTACCAATCCAATGTAACATTTCACATTGTTATTAGTATAATTTTGATTAGTATTAATAGAAATTATATTTCTTTGTAGGCTTTCCCATAGAATGGGATATATTCAAGTAGTATAGAGTTTATTTATAGACATAGTATACATATATGTATCTAGTTTATGATATGCATATCTTATATGTGTGTATCTAGTTTGAGATATGTAGATTGTATCTTGCTTGTGGATATTTGGATTTGGGGATTTATGGATATTTGGATCCATATATTCATGGATATATATATATATGTGTGTATATATATATACACATATCTATATGTGTATTATGTGTGTATGTGTGTGTTATCAGACCTACACTCAATCTAGAAAAAGAGGATGTGAAAAAAAGAGAATCATATTAATGTATTATTCAATTGTTTCTAACTCTTCATTACCTTGTGGATGATAATGCCCATGAAGTTTCCTTGGCAAAGTGGGTTAAAGCAAACAGAGGTTAAATGATTTGTCCAGGGTCACACAGCTAATAATTGTCTGAGTCCATATTTGAACATCTTCTTGACTCCAGGCCCAGCACTTTATCCACAGAGCCATCTAACTGTTCCACGTATTTACACAGACAGCAATGCACACCTTTTATTACTGTCATTTAGCCCTATAAACTAACTGTGTCTTCAGAGTTCAAATTGGGCAGTATCTGATTTCAAAATCAGGTTTTACAATGTTAGGCAGTATTTTGGGAAAAGAGTTGCATACTGACCACTCTGAAATGTTCATAAAAATTTATGGTGCCAACTCTTTCTACTTACAAAATATTTTATGTTATACCCAATAGTATCTTCTGCTTGTTCTGTGATAAGAATAATGTTTATGGTGATTGATTATACTTTCAGTAAATAGTTTCTGTGGCTATTAAATAATCCATTTTTTGTCTTCACATTTAATCACTTGGGAAGTAGAGCACTTTGCATTGTCTTAAATAATATTTATTAAAGGAGGTTTTTTTTTCCCCTAAAATATCTTAATAAAAAAATTTCTTTGGCTATGGCTTTGAAGGCAGTATCTATTACTGATTTGTTTTATTTTGACATGAATGAGCTTTTCCTTCTTATCTGACCTCCATCTGCACATGCCTTAAATAAGATCTTAAGTCTTAACAAGTTGTGAATGAGACTCATGATTTCACACTTGAAATGGGAAAAAGTTATTCTCTTTCTCTCTGAGATTCAACTGCTTAGATTGCCCTTGAGACTGTGATATTAAAAAAAACATACCATAACTTGAATTATTAAAAGTTCAAATGACATTTCAGTTAAAGATGGATCCATACACGAGTCTTGCTAATTAGTTGAATGGGACAAAAATCCATACAGAAGGGCTTATAACTTTCCTTCTAGGGTCAATAGAATTGGCATTCAACTTTCAATTTATTCTTATTAAGAACAATTTTTAGTAAGTTTCACTTATAGTGCTTCAAATTTGTTTACCAAAGGAACTTTTTATAAGCAAAAAGGGAATTATTAAGACTCTTGAGTACAATAAGATGGGTTAAGTTTCACATTTGAACCTCACATAATTAAGAGACAAATGTTGTAGCACACACACATATAAGACATGTATCTCCACGCTCATAACTTTAAAGTCTTTGATTGTTCCCTTTTACTTTCCCCATATATACAATCAGACACCAAGTCTTGTCAATTATATACCCACAATATTGCTTGCATGAATCCCCACCTCTCTCCCAGTTATAATCACCCTAGTTAAGTACTCTTCTTGTTTTGGTCATTATAATAACTACTTAGATTTTCTTTCTGCCTCCAATCTATTCTTTTTCCATCTCTTTTTCACACTACTTCCCAATCCTAATACACTGTTCTAGATAGCCTCATGGTGATCTCACTTTAATTGAGTGACTCTCCATTTCCTACCAAATAAAATTCAAACTATTCAGTCTGGCATTCAAAGTCCTCCACAGCCTGGCTAAAACATAAATTTATAGCTCTATTTTATGTTTCCCTTTCATATACTTTGCATTTTTGTCAAGGTGGACTACCCTCCAGGCTCCCTTCTCACCCTCTCCACTCCCATCTCTGTGCCTTAGTTCATACGAATCCCTAGGACTAGAATGAATACCCAGCTATTGCACCAATCTCCACCTCTTGAAGTCTCACACTTCTTTTAAGGGTGATGACCTAACTCAAGGTCATCTGTCTAAAGTTTTTCTTGTCCTTCCCCTCTTTCCTCCTCATAACCCATTATAGTGATCCCTCCTTCCTCAAGCTACTCACATGGCTTTGTCTGGACTCCTTCTTTGCATTTACTCCCAACTCCTCTGTCTGTATCATGGTTATTTCTATACATATTTTGAAAGTCATAGTGGATAGAGCAGTGGACTTGAAAATAGGAAGGTATGTGTGTGAATGCTTTCCCAGAAAGTACTAATTTTATGGACCTCCACAAGTTACTTAATCTGAGTCATATTTTCCTCACTACACAGTAAGAATCATAATAGTATATATTTCATAGGACTATTATAAGGCTAAATGAAATTATATATGTAAAGTACTTTATAAATCTTAAAGCACAATGTGAATGTTCTCATATTTTATTATTATTATTATTGTTACCATTTGAAGGTAAACTCTTTGAGGACAAGACCTTTTGATTTTTTCTTTGTGTCCCAAGCACCTTGTACACTACTTGGCACACTGTAGGAACATGAGAATTGTGTACTGATTTTTTTTTTCATTTCAGATAGAAACAATTCTGGGAAGACTGTGATTCTTTTCTATTTAATTCCACACATAATTGCACAGGTAGATAAAATATGTTCTTTTTGTAGTTAAGTAAAAGTATTAAGCTGCAGGTACATTGAATGCATCCTTGGTACAACTCTAGTAACAGGAAAACAGGAAAAATGATTCTTGCTTTTTGATCTTCTCAACCAGGTCTTTCTCCTTTGAAAAAAATATGGGATGGCAATATCTCTTAACATTGTTACAATGGGTTGTGTGTGTGTGTGTTTCATTGCTATGTCTAGACAATTATAAGCAACAGATCAGTTTGTGATAAAGTTCTAGTTTCAGCATAATTTATTGATTAATTTCCGTAGGATATATTGAGGTCAGTATTAGGAGTATGTGGAATTGTCACATCAGTCTATGAAAAATAGTGAGCTTCTGGTATATAATTCTAGCCACCAGGTCATATCTTCCTAAATATTTGGGAGGTGTTCATCTGTTATAGCCTTCAATGATGGATTGCACAATCACCACCACTTCATTGTATCATCTGCATTGATCACTAAATCTGAGCTCCTGGAGGATAAACCTTTGTTAGCTTCTGGTGACAATGATCTGGTCCTAAAATCCCATTATAAACCGCCCCCCCCCCCCCCCCCGCCCATCCACACACAATTCAGCTGTTTGTTTAGTTTCTTTGTGGAAAGATCATTGGTTGAGTTCAAGTAGACATCACTCCTGCCTCTCAGGGCCTTTTGATTCTCATCTTTGATCTTGATTGTTTCATAGACTCCATTAGAAGACAAGCTAATTTAGGTTATATTTTTATAGAACCAATAGTATGTACTAGCTATCAGCCTTTTATGTTGACACAGTGAAGTGATGCGAGCTTATTCCAAAAGTATTTCTGTAAGTTTTGGGCCAGTTTGTCATGAACCCTACAAATGTCTACCAATCATTTCCCTCTTTTTTCAGTGGGGAAGTGTTCGTCTTTATACTGTTGCCTCAGGGTACTTGTGTTTTGTTAAAAATTTCCAGATTTTTATTAGGGTATTTTCCCAATCTCTTATGGTTCATTTTATAAATCCAAAGGGGACATTAAGGTTGTATAGGTGTTAATTATTTTAAATGCATTCTCTCCATTAAGCTTTCATTCCAGAAGTCAGTAAGTCTCTTAAAATATTCAGCCACAGTCTCCGTTCTGACAGTTTTAGGCTTGAAATATATTTCCTGGAAGAGACCACGATATTTGGTAAATTTGTTTTCTAGATTCTAGCTCAAAGCCTCTATCATTCCTTGGTTTGTATTAAGAACTGTCTACTTATTCAGTTCAAATGGCATTTTGATGTTGATAAAAAATTTCATGAAATGAAAGAACTGTTTTGATTTAACACTCTCTCTGTAAACTGAATGTCATGTTTAATTCTATTTAATAGCACACATACTGCATTTAAGGCTACACAGACCCCTAAAGGTTTTTAACTATCTTTTTGGAAAATGCCACATTTTATGTGAATTATTCTTGATATTGTGTGGGTTGTAGATATTAAATAGAAAATAATTTTCTATGAGAACTTAATATACTCCAGCATTATCACTTCTATTTGGGTCCAATTTGTATATTTAGAGTACATTAACAAGCTATGAATGAGGAATTGAGTCAAAGGTTTCCTGATAATCAAGAAAGGCAGTATAACTGATATGACACTTTGAAGTAGCTTGTTCAATAATTTTACTGAATAAATAATAAGTTGTTTTTATACCACTAGGACTTTTTTTTACATCTTTTTCACTTTTCAAATGATTAACTGTTTTTGCATGTTTATGGATTTTTTTGTAATATAAGATAGGGATGTTCTATAAAAAGTACAAATAATTTAAAAGCCTTTATTTGGAAGAGTCACTCATTTTTTTTTCTTTTAGTAGCCAATTTGTAATGCCTTCAGATAGGATCAGACTTGCTTCCAAGAGGAAGCTTCAAAAATGCTTTGCTAATAATGCATGGGGCATTGGGAAGTGTTTGCTGCCATGATTATGGATCATCTTGGGACCTACTGCTTTCCAGTTTTCCAAAATTTCAAAGTAGAACTTCATTCACTTTTTCCTTTGATGTAACTATTTTGTCAATCAGTATGTGAATGGTGCCAGCTTTCTGTTTCTCATTTAATGTAACTTGCATTTTCATTGTGTTGTATTTCTTGTGACCACATAGACTGCCTGATGTTTATTTTCCATATTTTCCTACTTCAGGCAATTTGTCTGTCTATTTCTATTTTTTTTCTCTCTCTCTCTCACTCCCATGTGTGTGCATGTGCATGTGCATGTGTGTATGTTTCTCTCTGTCTCTGTCTCTCTTTCTCCACCAATGCTTGGAAATGAATTGGAGCAGAGCAGTTTGTTAATTAAGGGAAACTAGAATTTCTGTTAAATATTTGTTTCCAGATTTTATTAAACTTGATCCTTTTTTCCTGTACTGTTTAACTGGATGATGTACATTCACATTTTTTCTGTGAGTCCCAGCTTCCAGGGTCTTTCTGCAGATTTTCATTAGGTCCATTAGGCCATGAGCTTAAGGACTTAGCACAGTTCCTGGCATACAGTAAGCATTGTATAAATACTTATTCCCTTCCTCTTCCATTATATGTTGGCATTTGACATATATCTTGAGAAAGATTTCTTTATAACTTTCTTTCAGTGGTTCACCTTTCTTTCAGTGGTTCTTACTGTGGTTATGGCAGTCTAATTTATTCTAATAAATACATGCTGAAGTATTTTTATATTTTCTGTCTAATATTGTGAGAGAAGGTCTCTATTTATGATAGTTATATCAAATGCCCCCTTTTAAAAATTATTCTGTTTTAGCATAGACAGTCTACCACTGGAATACATGAAATCAACTAAAAATGCATTGTTTTCCCTCTTCAATTTTTAATAACTTCTAAATTTCTTCTCTTACTTCATTTAAATTGGCTTTGGGTAGGAGCCATTTTTTTTCTTTTTCTTTTTTTGCCTTTTGGAGGTCAATTGGGGTTAAGTAACTTGCCCAAGGTTACACGGCTAATTTTTTTGTGTGGGTGTTAAGTGTCTGAGGCTGGAACTGAACTCGGGTCCTCCTGACTCTGGAGCTGGCACTTTACTCACTGTGCCACCTAGCCAGCAAGAGGCTCATTTTTTTTTTGGAGGGCAATTGGGGTTGAGTGACTTGAGGAAAGTCACATGGCTCTTAAGTGTGTCAAGTGTCTGAGGTCGTATTTGAACTCAGGTCCTCCTGACTCCAGGGCTGGGTTTGCCCTACTGTTCTATAATATTTACATGTTTTTGGAACTGTATGTGGTTTGAAGCCATGGGTACTATTGACCAAAGAAGCAAACAAACAAAAACAACAAAATATGAAGCCCTTGCATATGACTCAGAAATATTTCCAATATGTTTCTAATTTTGCTATGATATAGTTATTGTTGAGTCATTTCAGTCATGTCCTGCTCTTCATGATTGCATTTGAGATTAATTTTGGCAAAGATACTGGAGTGTTTTGCCATGTCCCTCTCAAGCTCATTTTATAGATAAGGAAACTGAGGCAAACTGGGTTAGATGACTTAACCAGGGTAACACCGTTATTAAGTGTGTGAGGCTGAATTTGAAGTCAGGTCTTCCTGACTCCAGGCCTGACACTCTTTCTACTGTGCCACCTAGCTGCCCTAGAATACTAGCATATAATGACCATATTTTGGTCTTCATTTTAGGAGCACTACTGGTTTTGCCGTCTGCTCTGAATCTTCTCCAGCAGGTGAAACGTAGGCATTTTTTATTTGCTCTAGTTAATCTTCTCTTCCTGTAGGATCAGAACACAAAGAAGTGCAACTCACTCATCATCCTCTGTGTCAAGCTGGTCATTATAATGGTTGTGAGTAGGACCAGGCTGCAACTTCATTCTGTTCCTCCTAGTTGCCCAAGCAATTAGGAGCAGTGCATCCATCACTCTGACCTACCTGACAACCCAATTAGTGCTGTCAATGGAGCCTAATTCACTAGTGCATCGACATTTGTCCCAGGCCAGCATAGTCTCTGGTCACACGATGTCTGTGAGTACATCACCCTAACTAGCATCCTTCTTTGCCATTCCCACCCTACCATCACCATGCCCCTATCCAACACGGACAATAACTTTATGGAATTTGAAAGACAATAATAAATACTAACATAATCGAACAATGTAATTAACAAAACAATATTATTACTAATTATTTCATCCCCTTTATATTATAAACTCTTTGAGACTAATGTTTGTGTGGTTCAGTGCTTTGTACATAAGATCATAGTTTGAATGCATAATGGACTTTAGGAGACTAGTCCAACTGTCTCATTTTACTAAGTAAGAAACTGAGATTCAAAGTGAAGTGATTTCTCCCAAGGTCACACAGATAAATTGCAGAACCTTTGAACTCAAATCCTCCAACTCCAAAGCAAGTACTCTTTACACCATACCATGCCACCTCTTAGGAGTAGTTTGGGTTGTTTGTAGAATTTGAATTTTTATTTCTAACTTCTATTCATTATTAACATATTGGATTACTTAAGAATTTCACATATGCAAAATTTTCATAGGAATGTATTTTCACCCTCTATTGGGGAATGATGACTAGACTATGTGGCTTCTTTAACCTTCAAATTAAACAATAATTACTAAAAATAGGAGTGTGAATAAAGGCTCTCCTTCTGAAGCAATACATTAATGGTTGAAAGCAAGTCTTTGCAGACTCACTGACTGACACAATGAAATACCTTTTATCTCACTAGCAGACAGTGTAAGAAATGAACCCTGTCACCAGCATGTGAATTGTATTTTCGATGAGAGCACTGCCAGTAAAAACTTCTTATGTGAGTTCTATCCACTGAGAGCATTGGATGATGTTCTTAGACTCTCTAAGACCTTTCACTAACCTTGAATTTCTGGCTCCCAGCTACCTTATTACACATTACTCCTCCACATATACCTTTTGATTCAGGCAAATTGACTGTCTTGTCAAATGAGAAATCAAATAAGTTAATATTTGTAAAGTACTTAGCAGGGCTCAGCCCATAGTAGATACTTAATAAATGCTGGTTCTCTTCCCTTCCTCCCCCCATCTCTGTGGGTTTTAAAGGGTTGCCCCATGTCTAAGACATATTATCTTTTCACCTCCAGGAATTCCTAACTTCCTTCAGAGATCAACCCAAGCACCACCTTCCCATATGAGAACATTCCTCATTCTCCCCATATGCCTTTCTACTTCTAGTTGCAATAATGGAGAGAGCACTGGAATTGAGGGTCAAGAAGCCCTAAGCTCAAATTCTGCCTCAGATGCTCACTAATTGTGTGCCCTTGACTTTCTTGACCTTCTGGCCTCAATTTTCTCATCTGTGAAATGGGGATAACTATAGTGACTAACTCACAGGATTATTATGGAGGTCAAGAGAGAAGGTCAAAGTAGGGTACTTTGCAAAACTTAAAGAGCTATATAACTGTTAGGTTGTTTATTATTGTTGCTATTTTTTCCTTTCCCAAAATTACCTTGCCTTCACTTGATATATATTTGGCATATACTTTTATTGTGTGCATGTTCACCCCCCAGTAAAAAGTAAAATCCTTGAGGGGAGGGGCTGTTTGATATTTTTGTGGTTCCAAGGCCTATTATAGCTTCTGACACATTTTAGGTGCTTAATAAATGCTTGCTCATTTAACTGATAGTTTAAGTGTCCAGTTAAGATGAATATACAATTACCTGATATTAAAAAAAAAAACCTCAATGGCTGAAAACAAGCCTTCTCATTCTGGAAGATTATCCCTTTGCCATGCTGGCCCCCTTCTCCTATCACCAAGTTCCTTTCAGGGTCTCAATTTTGGGGTGGACCCAGGCTGGCCATGTGTATGCTTTCAACTTCTTTGACTTTGTCACCTTATCTTCCCAAAGTAACTCCCCCATCCCTTTTCAGCAACCCTTTTGGTCCTGTCTTCCTCATTAGAAACTAAGCTCCTTGAAGGCAAGGACTGAATTTCCTTTTTATTTGAGTTGATATTTTCAGTGCTTAGTGTGGTTTCTGGCACATAGTAAGCACTTAACAAATACTTGTTGCCTGCCTGCCACTAGAGACTATGACTTAGTAGTTCAGTCTTATGGACATTCCTGGGATATACAGAGGTTCAATAACTTGCCTCTGTATGATACTAAACAGTAAACATTTATCAAGTACCTACTATGTGCTAGGCATTGTACTAAGTGATGAGGATACAAGAAAAACAGTCTCTGCTCTCAAGGAGCTTATAGTCTAAGGGAGAAGACAATGTACAAAAGAAGCTAAAATCGGTGAGGCATGTGAGCATGATGAAAATGATGGTGGAGTCAAAATCAAGCAGGACAGTTGAGGACTGGGATTGGGGCTTTCTATAGAGGGAAGTGTGATGGTTATGGGATTTGAAGATCTTCCATGCCACTTGAACTGGCTGACATAGCAGGAAAGGGTGGGGCAAAAGGAAGCAGGAACCAAGCTAGAGTTCCTCTGGTGACTGTGGTGGCAGCAGCAGCAGCAGCGGTGGCGCAAACTCCTTTTTTTGAGCCAGCCAGAATTTTCTGCTAAGGACTCCTGCAGAGGACTTCCAGGTATGGTAACTGCAGGGGGCCAGAGTTGCTGGGAGCAAGCTGCATGGACACTGAGCAGTTGCGGTGAGTGAGGAGAGGAGTATCTTTGCCTGAGGTAGCCTGTTCTGTTTTGAAGGCTTGAAAATGTGGGTGTTTACTACATTAACTATGTGTGCCAACTTCACAAGTACTGTCATGGCTTTGACTTTCTGGTTTTGGGACCCAATTTTCTGATATCTGAATAAATGTTCTAGCTTTGTCCTCCATGTAGAGAGTCTGGTATATTTTGTGATTAATAATCATATCAGCATATTTATAGTTACTGTAGGCATTGTGAATATTGCATTGTTGATATAGGAGGGCATGGGAAGAGTTTTGGGTTTTTTTTCCCTGCTCCATCTTCCAGTCGAGAGGCAAAAACAACAGAAGGTACTGATGAGGTGTGAGTAGCAGTAAAGCTAAAGCAATTTCCTTGATGATGAGTTTCTTGGTGATGAGTTTATCCTAGGAGGAGTGTGATGAAGATAACTATGAAGCTGAAACCAAGCAGAATAGATGGTGGTAAATGAGTTTCACAGCTAGTAAATATCAGAGGGAAGATTTAAAATATGATCTTCCTGACTACAAGAAAAGTATTCTATTCACTTCACCATGCTATAACTGATAAATGGCAAGAATAGTATTTATTTCCCTGGAAGGCCTTTTGTAACCAGCATACTTAATGAGATTTAAAAGAAAATATAAAGCTCAAGAAACTTAAGTTGTATCATTGTAGTTAGCTACTCCTAAGTAGGTTTTTCTTTCAAATGTACTTGTTGATCAATATTGTTGACTCTCTAAGGCTATCTACAAAGCAGGAGATATTGCTTTGCTTTTTTATTACATTAACCCAAGGGAAAGGTAGTAGCATCAAAAGCACAAGGGAGGTACATTTTCACATGATGACACATACTACTTCTGCATTCAGAAGCTTGAGAATGTTTAGTGTGCAAAATCTGTACCAGGTAAAAGTATTAAAGATAGTTGCCAGTTGCATGTCACTCTTAGATTATAAGACTGTAATAAGTATATTTAATTCATATATTTACCTTATTCCTATTGACATACATTTTCCTAGTGCAAACATTTAATAAATTCTATCCACAGTTAATTCTAAATTTCATAAGCCACCAGAACTGCATCACACATTCAACCTCCTAAAGTCTAATTTTGAATATGGTATTTGAAAAAAAAAAGATTTATGTCATAGCAAAAAGTTTGTTTTGCTTTGTTTTTTAATTGCATAGGCTTTCTCTTGGATCTATGAAACCTGTCTCTTTTTGGAGCAAAGGTATTTGAGAGCCTGTAGGAATGTATGGGCAGAATGTAGAAAAACCCCACCCATCAAAACTCAGCAGCACAATTTCACATATTGAATCAATGGAACAATTTGGAAACATGATCTGAATCACTTCCTTTTAGGCTGAATGTGCTTTATATTTCTGTCTGTCTACCCAAGCCAAGTCTTCCCTCTGACCCTTCTCCCAGATTTCCCCAAATGCCTGAAATGCTTTTTCCTGCCCAGATTCCCAAGTTCTCTCAGTTTACTTTTAGTGATCTCTACAACCTTGCCTTGTTAGTTAGCCTTTCTAAACTAAGCAAAGTTTGTCTCTGTAACCCAATGGAGCCCAACACAAAATCTCTTTAACCTCACACTGACTAGATTCCTGCTGGACAGTCAGACCCTAAAGGAAAGGGAGGGGGACATTCACACCCCAAAGAAAAGGGAGGGGCCAGGCCTCTGCTCTGACCTCAGAGTAACTCTGGGAAATCCTCACATGAAAAACATCCTTGTGGCTTAGCTCTAGGTTATCCTTCATAGTGGTGCATTAAAAAAGAGTCCCTGGAAATGCTTCTCCCAATGTGTACCAGTACATCATGCTCTATACAGGATTACAGTCTCCCCAAGATGTGAGTCACAAGGTCACCCAAAGAAAAGGTATTCAATTTGCAATATGGGTTTGATAGATAGAATTTCTGGTTATCTCCTCTGGCAGAAACTGTTCATCAAGCAAAGAAAATAACAGGTTGTAATGGGAATGCAAATTTAGAAGATCTTCCCTGCCCCTAGGCTAAAGTGCACCTGAAGCCTGGGGTGGGAGGCTTGTTTTTCAGTAGATACTTCTTGATTGGCCAGTGAGTCAATAAGGTTGTTACATTCTCTGAGCCAGGAGAAGGCTATATAAGCCCTGATGTGTAGCTTTGTTTTGGGACTCACTTTGAGAAGTGTTCTGTGATTTGATCTGAATTCTGGGAAGCCATTGTTGAGAGTCCCCTGGCTTTGAAAAACCCAGATGTGGAAACCCAGATGTTGACTGGGTATGGATGTAATGGTTGGACAGTTTGGAAAGCTGTCTACTTGATCTGTTAATGTCTTGATAATTCTGTCTGTATATTTTGAAGTTTGGGGTGCTGACCTTTTTCCCCTGAACAAGGTAAACGATATATGTCTGACTGATTAAAGTAAGCGTGTTAACCCATTTTGAGTTGCTTTCCTTTAACTAAGCAGATCCAAGAACCTGTATGGGCAGCAAACCCTGAGGACACGCTTGGGGTGCTTGCTGCTACACAGGTACATATAAATAAAGTATAAAAAAATCTCAAATAGTTCATTATATGCATTTACTTTCTTGCCTGTCCACTTCCTTCTCACTGAACACCTATCAAATTAAAGACAAATTTATGAGAATGTTTAATAGTTATTTTATATTCACCTTGAATCTACATTCTCTAAGAAGCTCACGAGGTCCAAGCTCTGCTAACTGGAAAAGGAAGGGCTTTTAGTTATCCGTTGTTTATTTATTTAGTCAACTATAAGGTGAACCAAGAATTAGGACTCTTCTTGTGAAGCATGCTACTCTCTCCTATTGACTGCTACCTGAATTTGGGATTCAAGAACTCTTGACCAACAAGTCTGTAAACATCTTTTTTCAAGGATGGCATAAGGGGATGATTAAATCAATAGCATTTATTAAATACACTGGCCTTCTCTCAAGCTCTATATTTTGGGGATGCAAGAGAGTCTTTACCCTCAAGGAATATATATTCTAATAAGTAAAGAATACAAAAGAGTAAGTAAAGATCACTTCTAAATTTGAGTGGATTAAACCAGCCCCTAGCCCACAAGACATAAAGTATGAAGACTCAGTACTCTAGAGGGTAAAATAGAATATAATATGGCAAGAAGATGGCCAGAATAGGAAGCTGCATGGAATGTGAAAGGCATAGAGATTATACTTTAATTAACCCTTTAGTTAAGGCTAACTCACACAGCCTCTACCTTATTTTGGTCCCCACCATTTCTTAAGAAGACTAAAAGAACTGATTCCTTATTGGTCTTCCAGCCCGAAGTTTCTCTCTACTGCAATCTACCCTCTCAACACAGCTGACAAAGCATTTGAATTAAACATTGACCTGGCCATGAAACTAATTTACTCAATAAACTCCAGTGTCTCCCTATCGCCCCTAAGATAATATAAATTCTGTATAGTTTTTTTTAAACCCTTTATACATTGACCCCAACCTTTATTTCTGATTTTATTTCTCATCCTTCCTCTTCCTGTATGCTAGGATACAATCAAACTGGCCTTTCCTTTGCTCCTCAAAAAGCGCTCCATTTCCTGTGTCAGTGTCTTTTCCCTATTCCTAGAATGTACTTTGTCCTCACTTCCCCTTCACAGAATCCTTTACTTATATATGGAGATACTGCCTGCCCTCAAAAAAAAAAAGATGGAAACTCCTTAAGAGCAGAGATTGATTCATATTTTTTGTCCTTATATTGCCCATGCCTCCACAATTCCTCACACATAGTAGGCATTTAATAAATGCTCATTGATTAATTGATTGATCAGTGTGAAATATATATGTTATTTAGCTATTTGTGAGAAAAGTTTCTATGAAGGTTAAGACAGGGTCTGCCATCTTGAGATCAAGAACAGGATTTCATAAACTTTTTCATGTAACAGGATAACTATCATATATATATATATATATATATATATATATATATATATATATATATATGCGCACACATATATATATATATATAAAATTATATTATATATTATATTATGTATATATAATTATATTATAAATGTTATATATATAATAGGATAACTTTTGATAGTCTAGTGAAGTCTATGAATCCCATCCCACAATGTTTAAACGCATAAAATAAAATACCTAGTATTTCACAGGAAATCAATTACACTGAAATAAAGATGTACTTTTTTTTCCTCATTCGATGTCATATACCCAGAGAGACAGACAGAGAGAGTTAGACAGACAGAGAGAAAGGGGAAGAGAGAGACAGAGGGAGAGGGAGAGGACCAAGGCAGAGTAAAGACTACAGTAAATCTCTCCTAACATTTCCCTCCAAACGACTTAAAAATGATGCCTCAAATTGAAGAAATGCAAATGATTTATGGGAGTCAAGAATTAGTGATCTAGAGTGAGTCTAGATGGAAATTTTTGAGAAAGGATAGAATGTAAACAATAAAAGGAGTTTTTGGAAAACTCTTTGTAGTAACAAAACATACTTAATTCAGAAGTTATAATCTGGCTATCCTTTTTCTTGACTTCTCTCTAGTATTTAACACTGTTGACCACACTCACCTTTCTTTTTTAAATTTTATTTATTTGTTTTTAGTTTTCAACATTCACTTGCATAATATTTTGAGTTCTAAATGTGCAGAATTTCTGGGTCAAAGGGTATGTACACTTTTATAGCCCTTTGGGTATAGTTCCAAATTCCTCTCCAGAATGTTTGGATCAGGCCAACAATTCCACTAACAATGTATTAGTGTTCCAACATTCCCACATCTTCTCCTACATTTATCATTTTCCTGTTTTGTCATGTAAGACAATCTGATAGGAGTGATGTGGTACTTTAGAGTTGTTTTAATTTGCATTTCTTTAATCAATAATGATTTGGATCATTTTTTTTATATGACTATAGAGAACATGCCTGTTCATATCCTTTGACCATTTATCAATTGGGGAATGACGTGCATTCTTATAAATTTGACTCAGTTCTCTCTGTATTTTAGAAATGAGGCCTTTATCAGAGACACTGGCTATAAAAAAATGTTTTCCAGCTTTTGTTTCCCTTCTAGTCTTGGTTGTACTGGCTTTGTACAAAAAAAATTTTAATTTAATGCAATCAAAATTATGCATTTTGTATTTTATAATGTTCTCTTTCTCTTGTTTGGTCATAAATTCTTCCATTCTCCATAGATCTTGCAGGTAAACTATTCCTTGCTCTTGTAATTTGCTTATAGTCTCGCCCTTTATGTCTAAATTATGTACCCATGTGTATTGTGTAAGATGTTGGTTTATGCCTAGTTTCTACCATGCTCTTTTCCGGTTGTCTCAACAGTTTTTGTTAATTGATGAGTTCTTATCCCAGAAGCTTTGGGTTTATCAAACAGTAAGTTACTATAGTCATTTATTACTATGTCTTATGTACCTAACTTATTCCACTAATCTACCACTGTATTTCTTAGCCAGTACCAAGTAATTTTGATGATTGCTCCTTTATAATACAGTTTTTTGAGTGTATGTCTGATCATGCCATTCTTTTTCTCTCAAAAATCATTAGTGTTTGTGTATTTCTTACTATTACATGTAAAATTTAAACCCTTTAGCCCAGAATTCTAATTCTTCCACTGTGCATTTCCAGTCTCTGGTGATAATAACTTCCTCCACATAGTTTATCCTTCAGTCAAATTGAATTTATTTATTTTCCATTTTTCCAACTCTATGTCAGTCCTTAGGACATTTGTTATATACGGAAATACCCTTCTTTCCTGCATCTATTCACTTGTCAGCCTACAGGATCCACTTCAATAACATCTTCTGCATGAAGCTTTTCCTGATTTGCCCAGTCAAAAAATGCTCTTCCCCTTTGTGAATATCATACAACATTCTCTATATCACTTATGTACTCATGTTTTGTTTGTTGTGATCCTTACATCTGTGTCCCTTGAAGATCCATGAAGTCGGGAACCACATCACATTTTTCTTTGTATATCTCCCAGGACATGACACGATCTTCTACATACTAGTAAGCACCTACGTGGTAGAGTGGAAAGAACAGTGGACTTGATGTGAGGAAGATATATACAAATCCCACTTTGTAAAATTACTGTGTGATCCTAGGCAAGCCATTGAACATTTCTTGACTATATTTTAGCAATCTGTAAAATGAAGTTGTTGGACTCAGTGGTCTCTAAGCTCCTGTCTGAAATGTATGATCCTATATAATAAATATATCAAGGATTTGTCTGTATCAAAACCTCTTTTGATATAGGTTATAATCTATCAATAGCCTAATAAATAAATCTCAGAGGTTAAGTGACATGTTCAAGGTCACAAAACAATTGAGTGTCAGAGGTGAGATTTGAACCTAGATTTTCCTGACAAGTCCAACACCCCATCTATTTTATCACATTGCTTCTCTACTCGGTATAATGTAGTCATGTATTATTTTTTAATCAATTCAATTCAATTTTAGAGTTCAAACTAGTTAAAAAGAAAATCACACATCTGTCAATGATAGTTAAGGCTTATCAGCAGAATGTAGAAAAGGTAGACTTGAAAAGAATGGTGTCCCAGACTCCTTAATGCAACTAAGCTTTTCCCTCCCTGTTGCCATGCCACAGGCTACCTTTTAAGTTTATTGAATTACTTCTTGACCCCAGTCTGGCAAACTGATTAACGATTCTGATATGATGCTCTTGGAACATAGCATCTTTTTCCCCCCGTTCTCTACTGGACACTTCTCCCTCCCTCCCAATCACCTCAATTCTGGCATCTTCTTTGTGACTTTCACTCATGTTCCCCTCTCCATCACTATTGAGGGTGAACTTCCTAACCAAAGTAATTTCAATTCAGAACTCCCCATTCAAGTACCAAATCTACAATAGCAACCTGGCAGGGGTATGTCAATAATTTTGCCATGATTCACGAAGGACTAAAAACAATTACATGTTGGTTAAAGGGCAAACCTTACTATAAAAAAAGAAAAAGAAAACAAAAGACTCTAAGGTCTACTTTTGTCAAACTAATGATGAAAGTTGCTGTATATTTCATTAAATCTAAAGATCTATTAAAATATTATTGTATCAAACATTGAAGTCTGTAAATAAAAAGAAGTTAAAGTCCTCATAGAAACATCACTGACTGTCCCAATATAAATCCTAATATAAATTACTAATGCAGCAGAATCAATTCACCTTCAATGAATGTACAATCCTTAAAAAAAAAAACACTACACCTGGGGAAGCTAAATTGACTTGAAGAATTTTAACTGCTGCATTTCTTGACATGTTTTCATTTGAACGATAAGTGCAGAAAAGTCCATGAATATAATAAATTTTCTCAGATTATTTTTACAAAAAAAAAATAAAATGGAGAAGAATAAAAAAGGCACAAGTTTATACACACAGTCATCTAGCTCCTTGGCAACACAGCAGCTGTATTTAATGTAAAAACGGCAGCTATGAAATTGTTTATAGAAAAGAAAGACCTTTTTTATGAAACTCCAGTGCCATGAAAAGCATTCAAGGTCTGTAAGCACAATTGAAATTCTATACTGGGCATGGGCAAGTGGCATTTCTAAAATACTTAGTGTTCCTTGGCTTTTCTTTTTTTCCTCCTGTATTTGACCAGGATAGGCTGTATGTTGAGAAGAAAAGAATACTTATTTGGGAGCCAAGGAAACCTGGGCATGAGTCCTGCCCCACATATAGGGAGTCCCAAAAGTTTTAGTGCATCCTTAAGTTTTTGTAGTGTTAAACTAATAAAGCTGAACACTGCACCAAGATTTTTGGGACATCTTGTAAACAATCTTTAATATTCTTTTAAAAAATCTTGAGTTCCAAATTCACTCACCCTCCCTTCTCCCCTAGCTCCTTCCTGAGACAGCAGCAATTTGATATAAGTTTTATCTATGCATCCATGCAAAACATTTCCATAGTCATATTGTGAAAGAAAACACAGACATGAAAAATAAACACAAAAAAGAAAAGTGTTAAGAGTTAAGATTTTGAGGAGAATTCATTATTTGGTAAAAATTGTTGGGAAAAGTCATAAGCAGTATGGAAGAAACTAGGCATAGAGCAATATCTAATACAATTTACCAAGATAAAGTCAAAATGGATACATGACCTAGATATAAAGAGAGAGGTTAAAAGAAAATTAGAGAACATGGAACACATTTCTTATCAGACTTATGGATAGGCAAACAATTTATGAATAAAGAAGAGACAGAGAGCAAAGTTAGGTGTAAAATGGATAATTTTGATTACATTAAATTAAAAAAAGGTTTTATACAAATAAAACAAATGTAGTCAAGATCAGAAGGAAAGCAGAACATTTAGGGAAATTTTTATAGACAGTTTCTCAGATAAAGGTCTCATAGCTCAGATATATAAAGAAATTTGTCAAATCATCAAGAATATGAGTCATTCCTCAATTGGCAGCTTTCCAATGAAGAAATGAAAACAATTTTTAGTCATATAAAAGGTGCTCTAAATCATTATTGATTAGAGAAATGCAAATGATAATAACCTTGAGACATCATTTGACACCTATCAGATAGGCTAAAATGATTGAAGGGGAAAACAACAAGTGTCGGAGGGGATATGGAAAAATTGGGACGCTAATGCATTATTGGTAGAATTGTGAACTGATCCAACCACTTTGGAAAGCAATCTGGAATTATGATCAAAGAGTTACTAAATTATGTTTGATACAGCAATATCACTACTAGGTCAATTACCAAAGATGATTAGGGGAAAAAGGAAAATAATCTGTATGTTCTAAAATGTTGATAGCAGTCATCTTTGGGGTGGCAAAGAACTATAATTAGCAGGGATGCCCAGCAAGTGGGGAATGATTGAATAAGTTGTGGCATATGATTTTGACCAAATACTACTCTGTTACAAGAAATGGTGAGCTCAATGACCTTAGAAAAACATGGAAAGAGTTGTATGAAATAATGTAAAGCAAAATGAGAAGAACCAAGAGAACACTGTATACAGTAACAGCAATATTGTTTTAATAATGGCTTTGAATGAACTGGTTATTTTAACTATTATGTTTTTTATTAATTATATATATATATATATATATATATATATATATATATATATAACAAATTAACTATAAAGTACATATGAAGAAAGATGCTATCTACATCCAGAGAAAGAACAGATAAATATAAGTATGTATAGAATAATTTCACACACACACACACACACACATCTATTTGTTTCTATTTTTTTCTAATGGTAGCCAGAGCTGGGAAGAGGGAAGGGAAGGAAAAAAAAGAAGAAAAGGACATTTACATTAGGATTAGCAAGCTGTACATACATGATTTGCAGTTTAATGTAAAGTCATCTTTTTATTATTCTATGTTATGGAAAAGCTTCTTTTATTCCAGAAATTAATACTAAAATATTTTTTTAAAGACACTGAAAAATAGTATGCTTCAGTCTTCATTCAGATGTCATCAGTTCTTTCTCTGGAGGTAGATAGTATTTTTTTCATCATGAGTCCTTTGGAATTATATCTTGGATATTGGTACTGTTGAGAATAGCAAAGTTGTTGTACAAAGTCCTTTATTTATATTTAGGTATCTACTGGATTTTTGTATCTGTCACTGAACTCCTTTGCGTATATACACCACAATGGAATCCTTAGGCAAAAGTAAATAAATACCTTAGTGACTTGTTCCCATATTATAAATTGATATTCAGATCAGCTGTATTAATTCAGAGCTCTGTATTCAGTACATTGATATTCTTGTCTTCCCATAGGCCTTCCAACTCTGACCTTTCCCACCTTTTTGCCATAGTTGTCATTGGATGGCTGTGAAGTAAAAATGTCTCATATGGTTATTTATATTTTTAATTCTTCTTCTGAAAATTCTTCATATCATTTGACAACTTTGTATTTGGGTATGGCTTTTGGTCTAGTATATTTATGTTGATGCTATATTTATTTTTAATATCAGACTTTCACCAGTATTTTATGCAAATAGTTTGATGTGACAATTTCTCTTCTTATTCCATCTTCATTAATTCTGTTCCTTGAAAACCTGTTAAAATTTATGTAAATGAAATTATCTGTTTGTCTTTTATGATTTCTTCTTTCTCTGATTTTGTTAAGAATTCTTAATTGTTGGGGCAGCTAGGTGGCATAGTGAATAGAGCACCAGAGGAGTTCAAATCGGCCCCAGACACTTAATACTTACTAGCCATATGACCTTGAGCAAGTCACTTAACCCCAATTGCCCTGCCTCCCCCCCTCCAAAAAAAAGCAAAATAAAAAAATCCTTAATTGTTTCTAAAGATTCTTCCTCTCACTCTTCTCCATTTATTTGGTAGCAATGTAACCTTTTTGGTCATAATTTTAAAAATCTTTTATCTATAGGATCATAGACAGAGGTAGAAGAGATAAGTCCAACTTCCTCATTTTATCAATGGGGAAACTGAATCACAGAGTTGAAGTGATTTGCCCATGGTCTGAAGCAAGATTCATAATCATGTCTTTCTGAGTGCAAGTCCAGTGATCTACTAACTACCCTTCTTTACAATCACAGGCTATGGAAGAAGTAAAAAACCAACAGAAACCTCTTAATTTCAGTCAAAATGCTTTCCAGTTTTCAAAGTCATTGTATCAAATTGAAAATCCTCCCTCAATTCATGTTTTATGGTTTATCAACTATGAGAATACTTTTTACCACTTCTGGCTCTTGCTTACTGAGTCTGTTCCACTTATTTACTTTTCTATTTTAAGCCATTTTTCATGTTTACTACTTGTACTATAAAGTGAGCTTTAGAATAAAGCTATCCCCCCTTTAATCTAACTTTTTAATTATTTCCTTGAGACACTAGAACTTTTGTTTCTCCAAAAAAACTGAATTATTATTTTGTCTAGTTCTTTAAGATATCCCTTTAGTTTACAATATTTTTTTAGTTCTCCCTTGATAATGATATTGGTAATTCAATTAACAAATTAATTAAAGTAAATGTAATAATTTTATTATATCATGTGTATATTATATTTAATATTCAACTCACCTTATTCACATATTATACATATTAATATCTATATTATATCATATTACCATAATGTCATCATTAGCCATGAATAATCACATAATTATTTAACTCTTCCTTTATTTCTGTAAAGAAGGTCGCATTATTGTTTTTATGTAAATCTTTCATGTGTCATGGTAGATTAACTCACATATATTTTATTCATTTTATAGTCACTACTAATGGGAATTTATATTATTATCATGTCTTCCTATTTTTTTTAGTACTTCATAGGAATGTTAATGATTTTGTGCATTTACTTTGTATCTTGCTCCTTTGCTGAAACTATTAATCTCAATTAGTGTCTTTTTTCACCCTCTAAGTTTTTCTCTAAAACACTCTCTTGTCATCTGCAAATAGACTTGATTTTATTTCAGTAGTAGTAGTAGTAGTAGCAGTAACATTTATATAGAGTCTTTTATGTGCCAGGCATGTACTAAGAACTTTAAAAATATTTCTTTTGATCCTTACAGCAACTCTGGAAGGTAGGTGCTATTATTATCTTCATTTTATAGCTAAGGATATTGAGGCAAATAGTTTAAGTAACTTGCCTATCATCACACAATTAGTAAGTATATAAGGCTAGATTTGAACTTAGGCTTTCCTGACTCCAGGCCTGGCACTCTCTACTGCACTGCCTAGTTGTCTTATTGATGTTTGCATCTTTGTTTTTTTTTCTTTTATCTAACTGCTATAGCTAGCATTTCCAGAATTAGTTCAAATAATAATGGGGAAGGACTTATTCTTGTTTTACCTTTATTGTTGAGCTTCTGGTTACCCTTTTGCTCAAAACTCTTCAAAGGTTTCCTGATGCTCAGTACTGTAAATAAAATCCAAACACTATAATCTAGCATTCAAGTTTTTCTGCAATCATGATTCCTCTTTCCTGCTTCCCTGTATATAGTTTATGTGTCAGTCAAACTGAACTCATTCATTATCAATGAAATTTAGATTGATTGAGGCTTTAAAATAAAGGAGAGGTTTTGAGTAATAGAGGGAGAAAGAGAGCTTGAAAGTGACAACAGGGAAGAAGGAATATTCCAAATTCTCTACCTCAACTAGAAAGTCAGTACATTTGAATGTATATGCAGCCAGTACTGGAAAAGATGGCCAGGGAAAAACCATCATGAAGAAGAGCTCAGATTTCAGTGAGAACAAAAATGTAAAAGAAGAATGAAAAGTTTTAAGATGAAAACAAGTTTGCTGTCCACAGAACAGGTATTCCAAAGAGAGCAGTGGAAGAGGTACCTCAAAGGATTGGGTTGATGAGGATGGGAATAAGGGAACAGAGAGTGAGGAATGGAGAATTGATTTGAATGACAGCCAGGGCTCAGAATCATTGAAAACAATGAAGATATCATAAAGCAGGAATCTGTTAATCAACAAAGGAATAAGTTTGTCAGTTATCAATGACGCTAGGGATTTGGCCTCATTGAGCAATATCCTCATGGGGGAAGACTCAGGCAAGTGACTAGTGAAGGGAGACTAATGGAATGACATTTTCCTTCTTTCCAGGCAGACAAAGGCAGGATAACTATTTTCTCAGTCTGGGAGATGCTATGAGGATATAACCAAGTGGTCTGTATTGTTTGTTATGCTTATCATTTCTTTTCCAAAAATACATCTCATGTATAGCTAAAGTACTTTTGCCAATTCAGCAAAACCAGGCAAAAAGATTGCCAGTGGTAGGGACTCAAAACCTGTCTTTGATTGCATAAATCCACAATAATCCATATGTTTCATCTATAACGTGTTCCTATGGTGACCTAGAAACAGATAATCCTGAGGGAATGATTACTAACTCCCCGAAAAAATATTTAAAAAAATTTTTTTCCAATGGCTAGTGGTAGAATACCCCAAAAGCTAATATGAGCTTGGAACCAACAAGTTTCTTATCTTTCTTATCAAATGGGAACAGATTAATGACTAGAAGTATATCCAGGTACTTAAAATATTGATTAGGAAACTGACTTACAGAAAGACTTACTGACTTGCCCAAGGTCACATACCTATTAAGTATAATACAGAGGATGGGAATCCAGGTTCCTATCTCCAGATTCTGGGCTCTTTTCATTAGAGGAGTATAGCAGTCATTGAGAGATACTGGAGGGCCCCCAGGACACTTCGGGGGGTCCACAAGGCCAAAATTCTTTACATAATAATACTAAAACATATCAGTTTCTAACATGGTAAATATTGACAAATATATGCAATATAAACAAAAACTTTGTGGGTGGGTCCTCAATAATTTTTAAATTCTCTTTTACAGCAGGTTACTATATGGACTTTCCCCATAACCTCTCTTTCAATCAAGTTTCCTACTGGTTTTGACTCCATAAACCATCATGCCCCAATTCCAGGTACACCTTGTTCCCCACCCCACTCCTGCTTTTCAGTTTCCTTTTGTGTATTATCTTCCTGCATTATGTTTTAAACTCCTTCAGGGCAGGGGTTTCTTATTTGTATCCCCAGTACTTAGAGTTCTTGGAAGCTTTATAATTTTATTATTATTATTATTATTTATTAATATTTATTGAGTTGAATGAAACTGAAAAATGAAAAAGAGTCCTAAGACCAAAAAGTCTGAGAACCAATGCACCATACTACCCTTTCAGATTTGTTTTTCAATGATTTATTTTGAAAATAGCATATCCTTTAGAAATACCTCAAAACTATATGGTACCTTTAAAGGTTTTGAAAACTCTCTCCCATTCTTGCTTTTACCAAGCTTAAGTTATTATGAATATAGAAAGAAATGCTAATAAAACATTTTTAATTAAATTAAATTTCATTTTCATATACTCATTCTTTCCCTCTTACATCCTCCCCTGGTACCCACTAATTGAGAAAGAAAAAAATATGAAATGCTTTACAAATTTGTATCTTATTCTTGTTCGGGGACCATGCTAATCTTCTATGCATCCTTCCAATTTTAGTATATATGCTTTCACATTTTTAAAAGCACCTACTATTTCATTTAAGGTAGGCAAGCCAAGAACACTATGGAATTTAACATACTGAAATTTGCATAATTATCTCATTTAAAAAGAATTGTTTTGTGCAGGCTTTTGAGGTGTTATGTAAACAGTTAAAATACAAGAACCATAAAAAATATTTTTAAAGTCCTTTCTACAAAATGGGTCAGGTCTAGTCATACATGAAGTGTTTTGAACATTTAGAGGTTTTGAAGGGGAAAATAAATTAATCTTTCTGAAAATGCATTTTGTCATGATCCTCTATCATTAAGAATCCACCAAAGTTCTCTCCTGCCTGGCAACTACAGTTTTTGCAGCCTGGAATTAAATGGGAGCCCAACAGTTCTTATTTCCCTACAGAATATATTCTCTTACCAAGGCCCACTGCTGACATATATGCTAAAGATAAAAATGGCCCTCAGCCCACAGGAGATTTGGCAAGCAAACTGAACCACTGGTAAAAAAAAAAAAAAAACAACAGTGGTATTATACCCTACATCCTAATTTATCAATGTAAGAATTCCTAGACTTTACTCCGTGATTATTCCATGACTTATATTCTGAATCGATAATGTAATAGTGGATAGAGTTATGAGTTTGGAGTCAAAAAGATATGGGTTCAAATGCTATCTCCTATACTAAGTAGCTGTGTGACCCTCCAGAGTTCACTTCTTTCCTTTTCAGTTTCCTTGGTTCTAAAATGAGAAGGTTGGCAGGGAGACCAGACAAAATGGTGGAATAAGAGGAACAAGTTAAGACCAAATGCATCCACAACTATTCCAGCAAAGATTAAGAGGTATGTCAGAATAAATAATGATTGAGAAATGCAAAGAAAAATCACAGTACATCATATTTCCAATCTAAGATTACAAATTCAACCCATAATCAAGTGATCAGGGCAGGATCTGTAGAATAGGAGTGGTCTGTGATCACAGACACAGATTCAAAGGCTCCAAATAATACTAAGTCAACAGTAAGGAACACTCAGAGCAGATTATGGGCTCAGCCCTGGTACCTGGACAAAGCTAGTCTAGCAGTACACAATTCAGGTGTGGTCCTAGAATAGGGTTAGGCCAGCAATGTGGTCACTTTGAACCAGCTGAGTCTTCCAGCCTATTGATAGGGCTGGAGCCAACTGCTATCTAGTAGAGTATCATCCAGGGGCAAGTCAGGAACTAGATCCAAACTAGGTTTTGTAATCCCTAATGCTCAAAAGGATAGTAATCAGATGGTGCTTCTGATATGACTACATGGGATCTGTTTACAGCTAACTTGTTCAAGCCACCCCTATGATCCTTAAAGAAGACAACACCTAATATAAGAAGAATATGGTGGTCATAACCAGATAAGACAAGCCAGGAAGTGAGATTAGAAGAATAAGTAAATAAACAAACAGCAACAAAAGAGAGATTTTATGAAGGCAGAGATGGCAAGACCAAAAACCCCAAACAGGAGAATAACTCCAAAATGTATACAAGCAAATACTCAAAAAAAAAAAAAAAACTTGGCCACAAGAACAGTAAGAATCCCTAAAAGTAATGACAAAAGACTTTTTTTTTATTTTTTGCTTTTTGGAGGGGGGAAGGGTAGGGCAATTGTGGTTAAGTGACTTGCCCAAGGTCACATGGCTAGTAATTGTAAAGTGTCTGTGGCCAGATTTGAACTCAGGTCCTCCTGACTCCAGGACCTATGCTCTATTCACTGTGCTACCTAGCCATCCCTGACAGACTTTTTAAAAGGAATTAAAATTATTTTCTAAATTATATAAGTTCTTTTGATGGAAAAATTAGAAAAGAAATGAGAACTTAAGAGGAAAGATATGAAAATAGGATAGCTCAGCTGAAGAGGCACAAAATTCAATCCAAATAACAGACTTCTTGAAAATTATAATGTGCTAAGTCAAAGTTAATGGTTCCATTAAATGGCAAAAAAATATTAAACAAAGTCAAAAGACTGAAAAAGAATAGAAGAAAATATAAGGCATCACATTGAAACTAACTATCCTAGAAAAGAAATTAAGGAGAGATTATTTAAGAAAAACTGGATTCCCTGAAAGTCATGACCAAAAAAAAAAATACCCTGGATATCATAAAGAAATCATAAAAGAAAACTGCCCAGCATTTTCAGAAACAGACAACAAAGTAAAAATAGGAAAAAAAAATCCACTAATTGCCTCTTGAGATATTTCCTAATATATTTTTTAAAGGCAAGCAATGCTATAGCCAAAATCCAGAGCTCCAAGGTCAAAGGAAAAATAATGAACAATTGGAAATAAAGAGTTCAAATACTGAGAACAGTCAGATTTATGTCAAATCATACAAGATTCAGCAGCTGTCAGTATAAAAGAAAAAAGAATGTATAATATACCAATCCAGAAGCAAAAGACCCAGAAAAAACTTACAAGGTAAAATGGACCTTCAAATTACCCCAATTTTAAAAACAAATGGAGAATTGAATAGAAACTTTGAAATACAAATATGGGAGTAATGATAAATATAAAAAGGTGATTATAACTAAGCAATTGGAAGGAATATTATAAAGATGAAGTGCTTATATTCTCATTAGTGGGAAAGGGGATATAACACTTGCACTTCCCCTAAGAACCTTAATGCAATCAGCAGTCATAGAGGGAAACAAATAAGATAAAGGATCTGGAAGTGATTTTCTTATGCTTTGATTTTCTTTTTCCTTTTTAGCTGTTTATAGTAGAGGTTATATTTTTGGTTTAGTTCTGGTCATCTACTTATGAAAGCTTGAAATACTTTCATTTTGTTGAATTACCATTTTTTCCCTTGATGCATTATGCTTAATTTTGCCAGGTAAGTGATTCTTGGTTGTAGTCCTACTTCATTTGCCTTCCAGAACATTGTGTTCCATGACATCTGATCCTTTAATGGTGCAGCTGCCAACTCCGTGTAATCCTGATTGTGACTATCCGATATCTGAGGCATTTCCTTCTGTCTGGCTACTTGTGGTGCTCTTCCTTCAATCTGATAGTTCAGAAATTTGGTTATAATGTTCCTAGTTTTTATTTTGAGGTCTCTTGCCTGAGGTGATCAATGGATTCTTCCAATACCTATTTTGCCCTCTTGTTCCCAGACATCAGGACAGTTCTCCTTGATAATTTCTTGAAAAATGCTATCCAGGTCCTCCTTTTTGATTATGGCTTTTAGGTGGTTCAGTGATCCTGATATTGACTCCCCTTTATTGATTTTCCCATGAAATATTTTACATTTTCTTCTATTTTTTTCACTCTTTTCAATTTGTATGAGTCTTGGTATCTTACAGAACCAGTAGCTTCCACTTTCCCTCTTCTAACTTTTAAAGTATTGTTTTCCTCAATTAGCTTTATACTTTCTTTCCATTTGGCCAGTTGTATTCCTTAAGGAGTTGTTTTCCTCAGTGGATTTTTGTATCTCCTTTTCTATTTGACCAATTCTATTTTGTAAGCAGTTTTCCAAGCTGTTGACTATTTTTTCATAATTCTTTTTTATCATTCTCATTTATTTTCCCAATTTTTCTTCTACCTCCTTTATATGAATTTTAAGCACCTATTTGAGTTCTTCAATAAGTTCTTTCTGGATTTGAGACCACTTCCCATTTTTCTTTGGGGTTTGACCCATAGGCATTTTGACACTAATGTCCTCTTCTGAGGGTATATCTTGGTCTTCCCCATTGCCATAATAACTTTCTATGATCAGACTCTTTTTTGTGGTTTTGTGCTCATCTTTGCTTTTTGGCCTTTTTCCTTTATTTTAAAATCGATCTCTACAAGATGGCGGAATAGAAGCAGGACCTCCCTGCAGCTCCAGGTTTGACCTTCCCCAATCCATGCAAAAAGGGGACTCTAAACAAATTTTGGAGTTGCAGAACCCACAAAATGACACAGAGAAGCTAACCTCCCACTGAGGGCAGCCCAGCAGGCCCCTAGGAATCAGCCAGCACAGCACTCAGGGAGCCTGACCAGCCCCAAGTCAGAGGGACTCCAGATCAGCAGCAGCTGTGGCCGTTTCCAGATTTATCAACACATAATTGTGAAGAACAAAATGAGAGGTCAGTGCAGTCTGGGCTTTGGGACCAAGTAAGAGGAGTGAGTGGCTTTTGCCCCCGGGGGCAAGAAGCCACTGAGACGCCAGCACAGCCAGCCAGCACCATGTGGCAGCTTCAGCTCCTGGCCTGAAGAGTGTAGGGGGACCAAGCACCAGTCTGAGGGGTAATGCTTTTGCTTTAACCTTCTTGGATCTGGATTGCAGTCTATGGTAGAGGTCCCGGGGTGTGTGTCTAGTTTGCCAGAGCATGTGGAGACCTCTGAGAGGGCACCCATCTAATACCTCTGGCAGCTGAGAAAACCCCAGTGTTTGGGATGAAAGTTCCCCTGTCTGGTGGCAGAGTCCTACTGTGGCAAAAAGCCCAGGGGTCAAATGACTGAGGGGTGACATGACCAGGCAAAGGAAACAAAGCAGACAGAAGATTCCAACATCAGACTCTTATTTTGGGGACAAAAAGGAACAAAGCATGGAACAGGAAGAAGACAGTGAAGTCAGAATTCCTGGACCAAAAGCTTCAAAGGAAAATAAGAGCTGGTTACAGGGCATAGAGCACCTTAAGAAGCACATAAGAGAAGTGGAGGAAAAATTGGGAAGAGAAATGAGAACGATGCAAGAAAATTATGAAATGAGAGTCAACAGCCTGACTGAGGAAAATAACACCTTAAAAAAACAGCTTAACTCAAATAGCAAAAGGGGCTCAAAAAGGCAAGGAGGAGAAGAATGCCTTAAAAAGCCAAATTTGCCAGATGGAAAAAAGAATCTTAAAAGCTCAATGAGGAGAATCATTGCTTCATAATTATATTGGAGCACATGGAAGCTAATGACTTTATGAGAAATCAAGATGCTGTTAAACAGATCCAAACAAATGAAAGAATAGAAGGCAATGTGAAATATCTCATGGGAAAACCACTGACCTGGAAAATAGATCCAGGAGAGATAATTTAAAAATTATTGGACTACCTGAAAGCCATGATCAAAGAAAGAAACTAGAAATCATCCTCCAGGAAGTTCTCAAAGAAAACTGCCCTGGTGTTTTAGTACCAGAGGGCAAAATAGAGGTTGAAAGAATACACCGATCACCTCCTGAAAAAGATCCCAAAAAGAAACTTCTTAGGAATATTATAGCCAGGTTCCACAATTCCCAGATTAAGGAGAGAATATTACAAGCAGCCAGGAAGAAATAATTTGAATATTGTGGAAAGACAATCAGGATAAGCCAGGATCTGGCAGCTTCTACACTGAGGGATAGAAGGGGTTGGAATATGATATTCCGGAGGTCAAAGGAGCTGGGATTAAAACCAAGAGTCATCTACCCAGCAAAACTGAGTATCATGTTTCAGGGGAAAATATGGTCATTCAGTGGAATAGAGGACTTTCAAGCATTCTTGATGAAAAAACCAGAGTTGAATAGAAAATTTGACATTCAGATACAAGAAGCAAGAGAAGCATGAGAAGGTAAACAGGGAAAAGAAATCATAAGGAACTTATCAAAGTTGAACTATTAACATTCCTACACAAAAAAAAAAACAATAATTGTAACTTATGGAACCTTTCTCAGTAGTTGAAGGGAATGGAAATATATATATATGAGGGTATGTGGACATATGAATAGATATGTGAATCTGTGTATATATGTTTACAGGTATACATAGATAGAGGGCACAGGACCAACTTAACAGGAAGGGATGATACTTTAAAGGTGAAATTAAGAGGTGAGAGAGGAATATAATGAGAGGAGATGGGGAGAGACAGAATGGGGTAAACTATCTCATATAGAACAGGCAAGAGAAAATGGTTACAATGGAGGGGAAGAATAGGAAGGCAAAAGGGAATGGGTCAACCTTATTCCCATTGAATTTGGCTTGAGGAGGGAATGAAATACACACTAAATAGGGTATCTCACCCTACACAGGAGAGTAGGGGGGAAGGGAATGTGAGGGGGGATGATGGAAGGGAGAGGAGGCTGGGGGGGAGGGAAGTTGGAAGCACCCACTTTTGAAAAGGGACAGGATCAAAGCAGAGAATAGAATAAGTGAGAGGTGGGATAGGAGGGTGGGAAATATAGTCAGTCTTTTACAATATATCTACTATTTTATTGTTTTGCATTAGCCACACATGCACAACCTATAGTGAACTGCTTATCTTCCCAGTAAGTGTGGGTGACAAGGGAGGAAGGGAATGAATCTGGAATTCAAAATTTTAAAATCAATGTTTAAATACACACACACACACACACACACACACACACACATATATATATATATATATATATATATATATATATATTATTATTATTAATACTATTTTACATGTGATTGGGAAATAAGATATACAGGTACTGGGGCATAGAGATCCACTGGAAAAGTCAAAAGGGAGAAAATATGGGAGAGAGCAGATTGGAGGAAAGGATATCCTGTGGGACTGCTATTTTGGGGCAGTGGGTTGGGGAAAAACAGGGAGAAAATTTGTAACTCAAAATCTTATGGAAATCAATGATGAAAATCAGAATTTAATAAAACATTTGAAAAATGAAGAGCTAAAAAATTTTTAAAAATAAATATAAAATCGATCTCTGCTCCCAGGTTAGAAGGGCTCTGTCTTGGGTTTCTTGTGGTAATGGCTGCTGTTTCTGGCTACTTGTCCTGAGGCTCTAATGTCCTGAGGCCCAAGGGGCACCCTTGTATCTGGTGCTATGTTGAGGAGTGGGGTGGTGGGTGTCTGGCACTGCTGGAGGGGGTCTAGCAGTTTGGTGTTGAGCTATGGTCCTAGTGGTGGTATCTGGAATGTGCTGAGGCCTGGTGGGGTTTTTATTATTCTTTTTAATTTATTTCTTTTTAGTTTTCAACATTCACTTCCATAAGTTTTAAATATTTTTCCCACTCCCTTCTCTCTTCCCTCCCCAAGATGGCATGTAATCCAATTTAGGCTCTACACATATATTCCCATTAAACATACTTTCACATTAGTCATGCTCTATAGAAGAACTAAAATGAATAGGAGGAACCATGAGAAAAAAAAAAAGCATAACCAAACAAAAAGAAATAGTCTGCAATGTTCTGCATTCAGACTCCATAGTTCTTTCTCTAGATATAGATGGCACTTTCCATCATGAGTCCTTTGTAATTGTTTTAGGTTCTTGCACTGCTGAGAAGATCTAAGTCTATCAAAGTCAGTCATTGCACACTGTGGCTGTCCAGGAGGGTTTTTCTGCATTTCCTTGGGGCTACACTAAAGCACTTGGAGGTCTGGCCACTGAAGAGTGCCTGCTTGCCCTGGCTATGCTGAAGCACATAGTGGTTCTCAGAGTTGGAGTCTGCCAATTTCCCTGGCTATGCTAAGGCATGTGAGGGGTCTTGGTGTTGGCATTTGCCTACTCCACCTCACTGAGGCACAGGATCTCCCACTAGTTTGCTGAGGTGGGGCTTGCTGGGATACTTCCTATTAGAATGTGCTCTCTTTTATCTGAGTGTAATGGAAATGCAAATTTTAAGATCTTCCTTGCCCCTAGGTTAAGTGAACTTGGAGCCTGTGGAGGGAGGCTTGTTTTTCAGGTATGCCCACACCTTGGTGCTTTGTGATTGGGCAGTGGGTCAAGAGGGTTGTTATACATTCTCTGAGTCAGGAGAAGCCTATATAAGCCCTGATGGGAGGTTTTGCTTTGGGGCTTACTTTGAGAAGTGTTATGTGATTTGACAGGATGAGACTCTGGGCAGCTGTTGAGTGACCCGCAGCTTTGAAAAACCCAGTTGTTGATGCTTCCTTCTCTGGTAACTGTAATTTGGTATGGATGTAATGTTTGGACAGTTTGGAAGCCTGTCTGCTTGATCTGTTTCTTTGTTTTGTAACTTCTGTCTGTATACTCTGAAGTTGCTGACCTTTTCCCCCTGAACTAAGTAAATGATATAGGTTTGATTGATTAAAGTAAGCTTGTTAACCCATTTTGAGTTGCTTTCTTTAGAAAAGCAGATCTAAGAACCTGTGTTGGCAGCCACCCTGGGGATGCCAGGGTGCTTGCTGCTGCTCTGAGTGAGATAGCTCTTTCTTGCTGATGTTCCATGTATCCCAAGCTAAAAGACTGTACCTTATTTTTCTGCTGGCTCTGCTGTTCCAGGATTTGTTCTAGGGCACTATTTTACAGTTGTTTGGAGGTGAATATGAAAGGGCAACAGCTACTTACTGCTTACTCTGCCATCTTGGTGCCTGGAAGTGAAAATCTGTTCTGATTTTGTTAAAAGAAGGAGAAATAGTTGTATAAGGGTAGAAAGAGGGCACTTATCTCATATAATTGCAGGATATAAATAGAATTCTATACAAATTAATAATGTATATCTGAGAGTAGGTATCACTTGAACCTTTATTTTATCTCAACTCATCAAAGAAGAGTGACACAAGTATAATGATCCTTTAGGAATGAGTAGCTATGAGGATGCCTAAGGAGGTGCAAATGAGGCCAGGTCAGAAACAAAATAAGTCCAAGCTCACTTGCTGGTTAGTAGTGGAATCTAGTCTGTGAATAGTCACTCTGCTTCCAGCCTAGGTGACATAGGACAGTCAGGCTCACAACCAAACAAAAAAGAAAGATAAGGTAAGACTATGTGTTTTGAATCTCTATAGGGGAAGATAAGAGAGACAGGGAATTTGAAGTGGTCAAACTCTTTGCAACAAGCACAGTATTGAACATTGGTGCTGGGCACATTCCTGTTCCTTGACCCTCTTCTTTTTAAAATAGAGTAGAAGAGCAAGGAGAGGAAAAAGTACACAAGATAGGATGGAAAAAATACACAATTAATTATCATCACTGCAAACAAAATTTGATGAAATCACCAAAAAAAAAAAAAACCAGAATAAAATGGAAGAATGGTTTAGAAAGCAGAATGCAAAAATATTTGTTTACAAGAAATAAACTTGAAAGGGAAAAACTCAAACAGTTAAAATGAGGGGAATAGATAAAAATCTATTATGCTTTAGCTGAATTCAAAAAGGCAGAGGGTAGCAATCCTGGTTTCAGAAAAGGCAACAGCAAAAATAGACTTGGATAAAAGAGATAAATTGACAAACTACATTTTGCTGAAAGGACTTTGAGTCAATGAATTTATAACAGTAGATAACATGTAAATGCTAAATAACAGCATTTAAGTACTTAAAGGAAAGTATAAATGAGTTACAGGGAGACATCAGTAAAACTATAATAGTAGAATGGGAAGTTCAATGGACCCTTTTCAGAGTGCGAAAAATCTAACTTAAAATAAACAATAATTAATTTAAGACCCTGACTAGAATTTTGAAGAAGTTATATATAGTAGCTAGGGGCAGCTGGTGGTATAGTTAGATAGAATGACAGACTTGGAGTCAGGAAGACCTGAATTCAAATCCAGTCTCAGAAACTTACTAGCTGTGTGACCCTCTGTAGTTCCTTAAGCCTCATGTGTAAAATGAGCTGGAGAAGGAAATGGCAAACCACTCCAGTATCTTTGCCAAGAAAACCTTAAATGGGGTCACAAAGAATCAGACATGACTAAAATGACTGAACAATCAACAACCAAGATATGGTAGATTTCTGGAAATTATTGAATGGGAACAGAAAGAAACATACATGTTTATCAGCTGTGCATGGCACCTTTACAACACTGACCATATATCAGGGCAAAAAAAGAAGGTTGGACTTGATTTCCAAGCTCTAAACATTTGATGTTAATACCCCATTAACTCTTTTGAATGGTTTTCTAGTATGAAATACCTGTAAAACAAACAAACAACCCTTGCCTTAGAGGTACTGTGGTATAGTTGCCATAGATTGGGAAGTAGAGTAAGTAAGTTCTGCTTGTGAATGCTGAATCAGATATTTACTAGCTGTATGACACTGGACTAGTTTCTGTGCCTTAATCTCCTCATCCGAAAAATGGTAGAGATGAGTTGTATTTGGTGGCCTTTAAAATTCATTCTGGCTCCAAATATAAGATCCTATAATCCAGTTCCAAATTTCCACTCATGCTAGTCCAAAATTATAGGCTATCAAATTAGATATTTCCTATTGGTGACTATGGGGTTATAGAGTGCCAAGCTTGAAGTCAGAAAGACTCATCTTTCTGAGTTTAAATCTGACCTTAGACCTGTATGACCCTTGGCAAGTCACTTAAGCCTGTTTACCTCAGTTTTTTTTTTATTTAAAAAATTAACTAGAGAAGGAAATGGCAAATCCCTTCAGTATCTTTGCCAAGAAAAGAAAGGACTGAACAAGAAATCGGTGATCATAGAAGCTCTCCCTGAAACAGGTTTCCATGAAGCTTCATTCCCAGCTATAGTATCTCTTAAGAGCTGTTAAAACACATGGTAGTTCACACCTGTGATATCTGTCACTATGCATCTCTTGAGCTTCAGCGGACTAGGTAGATAGATACATCTCTACACAAAGTCCAGCATCAAGCTATAGTGCTGATCAGCCATAGATTTAGGTCCATGAGTACCCCCTGTACTTCAAGCCTGGTCAAGATAGAGAGATAAGTCTCAAAAAACAGTTGTTACTAGCATAGGGATAAACAGATTGATTTGGGTGGCAGTTGGAGTCCATTTCATTAGAGATTCTCTCCAGTTTATCCTGTCCGTATCTTGTTTGTAAGTAATTGTTTTCATGCTGTCTTCACTATTAGACTGTGAGCTCCCTGAGAGAAAGGACGATTTTTCTTTTCTTTATATCCCCAGCACTTAGACCAGTGCCTGGCACATAGTAGGTCCTTAATAAATGCTTCTTGAGTTGACTAAGAACAGATGAGTTAACTTTAGTCACCAAAAAGTTCCTCGTGAAAATTAGATAAATGGACTAGATTCTGTCTCTTTTTTTTAAACCTGAAAGCCTTTCTTTCAATCTTTCCTTTGATATTTAGTTTTTCGATGACCTTAGACACATGAACAAGACAGCCTTTGAGGTTTCTCCCATCTCTAGATCTAATAATAATTAACATTTTGATCTAGCATTGTACAGTCTGCCAAAATCACATAGGTAGCAAATGCTAGACTCAGGATTCAAATCCAGGTCATTTGAGAGCTGCAGATTTACTTCTCTTTTCTCTTTATGGTATATTACTATATCCAATTTTATAGTAAATTACTATATCCAATTACTATATATTACTATATCCAATTTTCTGACAGTTCTGGGGTATTTTTTTCTATAGATCTTTTTTTAGTTAAATTATTTATTTTTAGTTTTTAATATTCACTTCCCTAAATTTTACATTTTCCCTTTCCCTTCCTTCTCCCTCTCCAAGACCACTTGCAATCTGATACAGACTCTACACATACATACCTTTTAAACACATTTTCACATTAGTCATGTTGCATAGAAGAATTATAACAAATGTGAAAAACAATGAGAAAGAAAAACAAAACAAACAAAAAAGAAAATAGTCTACTTCGTTTTGCATTCCAACTCCATAGTTTTTTTCTCTGGATGTGGCTGGAATTTTCCATCATATGCTGTTTTAGAATTGTTTTAGGTCTTTGTATTGCTGAAAAGGGCTAAGTCTTTCAAAATCAGTTCTCAAAAATCTTGGCTGTTACTGTGTATAATATTCTCCTGGTTCTGCTCCCCTCACTCAGCATCAGTTCATATGTCTTTCCAGGTTTCTCTGAAGTCTGCCATCATTTCTTATACCACAATAGAATTCCATTACATTCATATACCACAACTTGTTCAGTCATTCCCCAATTGATGAGCATCCCCTTTATTTTCAGCTCTTGGTCACCATTAAAAAAGCTGCTATAAATATTTTTGTACACATGAACCCTATTCCCATTTTTATGATATCTTAGGGATACAGCCCTAGGTATTCCTGGGTCAAAGGGCATGCACATTTTTAAAGCCCTTTAGGCACAGTTCCAAATTGCTCTCCAGAATGGTTGGATAAGGCCAATAATTCCACCAACAATGTATTAGTGTTCCAACATTCCCACATCTTCTCCAACATTTATAATTTTCCTGTTTTGTCATGTTAGTCAATATGATAGGTATAATGTGGTACCTAAGAGTTGTTGATTTGCACCTCTCCAATCAATACTTATTTAGAGCATTTTTTCACATGACTATAGATAGCTTTAATTTCTTCCTCTGAAAACTGCCTGTTCATATCCTTTGACCATTTATCAATTGGGGAATGACTTGTATTCTTGTAAATTTGACTCAGTTGTCTACATATTTTAGAAATGAGGCCTTTATCTGAGATACTGCTGGTAAAAATTCTTTCCAGTTTTCTGTTTCCCTCCTAATCTTGGTTGTATTGGCTTTGTTTGTGGAAAAACTTTTCAATTTAATGTAATCAAAATTATCCATTTTGCATTTCATAATGTTCTCTATCTCTTGTTTGGTCATAAATTCCTCCAATCTCCATAAATCTGACAGATAAACCATTCCTTGCTCCTATCTTTTGAGCTTTATACCTAGATTGTGTACCCATTTGGACTTTAGTATATGGTGTCAAATGTTGGTCTACGCCCAGTTTCTGCCATACTATTTTTCCAGTTTTCCCAGCATTTTTTGTCAAACAGTGAGTTCTTATCCCAGAACCAGGGGTCTTTAGGTTTATCTAATAGTAGATTGCTATAATCATTGACTACTGTGTCTTGTATACCTAAGTTATTCCAGTGATCTACCCCTCTATTTCTTAGCCAGCACCAAATGGTTTTGATGATTGCTGCTTTATAATTCAAATTAAGATCTGGTTGGCTAGGCCACCTTCCCCAGCATTTCTTTTCATTAATTCCCTTGATATTCTGGACCTTTTGTTCTTCCCAATTAATTCTGATGATAATTTTTTTCTAGCTATCAAAATTTTTTTTGATAGTTTGAATGGTATGGCCCTGAATACATAAATTAATTTAGGTAGAAAGGTGACCTGATTCTTGACTCAGACCAATTTTTAACTGTAATTCCACTTTAAGATAATTCCCAATGACCAAGACAAATCTACTATATTAATTTCCAACTTTTCTGTGGCCCACCTAACAATGACAAACACCAAACGACTAGGGTTTTTTGTCTTAAATCTTAGATTAATCTCAGGAACACGTTCATATTCACTGACTGATCTGAACACCTATACCCTTAGGAATTTTCAAGTCTCTAAAAAAAGTTCATCTATTCATCCATATTACCCACAGGTGGACTGGTGCTTTTGGTAAAAGAAGAGTGAAAGGCTAACCCTGAACTATGACTGTAATGGGATCATTATCCATAATACCTCCTATTGATCTCAGAACTTTTGGATCAGTTGGGCCACCTCTCAGTTTTAATATGATGGACTAGAGATCATGTAGCCTATTTTGCACTTATCCCAGGGATAAATAGAAAACTATAATTTACAAGACTTACCCGGTATGAACAGACTATTCATTTGGGCTCTGTAATGTTTGCTACCTTTCAGAAATTGAAGAAAGCAATTTTCCAAGACCAGACAAAACAGAAGGTAATTGTATATCTGAATGATAACCCTATATACTCCCCAGATGATGTTCTATGATACAAACTGTGCCAATATAAACATGAGTAACAAAACTACAAAAGTGCTTGTTTGGACACCAAGGACTGAGGGTCAAATCCCAGAAGGGAGAATATTTCATATCAAGGCCAATCATTATGAGTACAAGGACCTCCCTCTTTTACTGAAGTTTCCTACATATTCATTATTTTATGACATGGACATCTTATCTCTAGATGCTCACTTGTTATATTTTACTATGTAAATGGGTACATGACTTTAATGTCATAGTTTTTTACTCAATACAGATCATAACTGATCCATGACTTATCAATCTGTGTCATGCTTTCCCATAGACAGAATTCAGAGAATACATTCAATATATCTGAAAATTTCTTAAGTATTTTTCTATTTTTTATATACCAGGTCACCATTTAGGTTATCCAGCTATGATCCTTTCCTCTTGCTAAGTGACTGACTCACTTCCTTTTCTAATCATACTTTTCCTAGATGATATCTCTTACATGTACTTCTTGCATCCAGTTCATTACTAAAAATATACTATTTATGTTCTCCATTGCATTTTGGATTTTTTGTTGTTTAGTAATTTTTCAGTTATATCCAAATCTTAGTGGCCCCTTTTAGAGTTTTCTTGGAAAATACTGGTATGATAAGACATTCCCTTTTCTAGCTCATTTTACAGATGAGGAAACTGAGGCCAAACAGGGTAAGTGAATTGACCAGCTCACATAGCTAGTAACTGTCAGAGGCCAGATTGGAACTCAGGAGGAGACCTTACTCTGGGTCCAGCACTCTATCTGCTGTATCACCTAGTTTCCCTGTATTTTGAGTTGCCCATACCTAATTCTTTGGAGCTGGTAGTGTTCCAAGATTCACAACTATATAAATTACTGTAAGAATGCTTCATTGATTACCTGAAAATTTCCTGAGAAATTCTAGTCATGAATGAGGAATTGTTTCAAGAGTTAATTCAACATTGCCCTCCTCTTAGTTTATTCGAAGTCCTGGTGGAAACAGGCAGTTTGAACATATCTTTACAAGCTACACTTTCTCACAGTTAACTACAGTTTGTCATACTTTACTCAAAATTGCTTTATCCCAGAAACTAAATTAAATTAATTAAATTATACTAAGACTTCTATGTTGCATATGAAAAAAAAAATTTTGTTTGGTATTTATTAGAATTTGAAGTGAAAATCATCACTTTTTAAAAGAACCTATATGATATGGCAAAAGGAGGTGATTTTCACAAAAAAGTGTCTTTGATACGAGGCAATATTATCTTAAAGGAACTCAGTATTTCACTATGGCCCTAACCGATAAGCATCATCTTGAATACCTACAATTAGTTAAAAAACTCATTAAGAAACAGATCCAGGTGACACTACTGGTCAAGAAGCAATGTCGAGATTTGACTTATGGGTGTATTATGTCTCACAGCAATAGAATTGTTGGGTTATCCCACAAATTCAGATTCAAGAGTACTAAGGTAGATTCAAACCCACAGCACCTAAGTTCTTAAATTTGTGGGTATGCTGCTGTACAAAGATAAAAGAGATCATAAAGTAAGAGTGATCATAATATAACTGTAACTAGGTTCAAATACTGTACAGTGAGAGAACCGAGGTCCTCCTATGTTAGGGGAATCCATTGATGATGAAAACTTCCACAGATATTCCTGCATGTATATGTCTCCTGGGAAAGGTAGAAAGATCCATGAGCCTTCAAACTGTTATTCTGAATTAGGATTTAACTGAGAGGCCTAAACAGTTGATAGATAGACAGAGAGATAGAGTACGTATTTTGAGTGTATGCTTTGAGTAGCATCTATGGGAAAACATGGCACTGGCTGAGAAATCATGGATGGACTGGGATCTATACTGAGAGAATAACAATGTGATAAGGTCATGTACTCATTGATGCAGTCATACATATATACATACATACACACACATACACACAGAGCCTTTGTCTACACTCCTAACTACTAATTTGGATTTCATATCCTTGAATTTAAAGTATATTTACCTCTCTTCACCACCACGTTGGTTATATACACTGACCAAAGTGTCCCATTTTCTCTTTTGTGCTCACTCCACTATTATCAAACAGGTAGCACAACTGATCTCTTGGGAATTATTCTCAATTACTAATGTATCAATTCCCATTTCTGGTCACTTCCTTTCTTTGCACTTTAAGACAATACCATAATTGTACCTGGTAACATCTCCAGACCAATAGCCAGTTGGAGAGAACCAGTTAACTGTGTTTTGGTAGAATATTTTGTTGCCTCTCAATAGTGCAAGTATTGAGTCTGGTGTTCTTGGAACTGAAATTTCCAGATACCATGTGAATTCACCATTCATATTTCTAGAAGACTTGTGAAGACTCTTACTTCCACCCATTACCCATGAGCTCCTGCAATAGTGACTAATGTCCACAAAATATGTGGTCAGTGGAGTACTAAGTCTCCTGTCTGTGCAAGCACCCCCAAACTTCATGAATTGGGAAGGCTGGAAAGAGGGGCAGACATAAAAGCTTGCCTCTGTCCCCCTCCCACAAAACCTAATCTTAGTCTGGTATGTGCTTTTCATCTCACCAGACACTGTAAAACTTTGTCCATTGGTCTAGGGAGACCCCCAGGAAAAGAGAATGTTGTCTGAGCCTCATCTTAGGTATAGTTCAGAAAAAAAATAAGAGAAATAGTGAAGGAATCTTTTTTTTATAAAGAACACACAGGGCACAAATCTGGACACTTATGGCTGCTAAACAGCCAACAAAAGGACATAACTAAAAGTCTGCTGTCACAAAACATTTGCTAAGTGTCCCAGTCCCTTTTCTCTTCCCTTCAATTTGAAAATATTGAAAATATATTCAAAACACTATTAAAACTTGAAACACCTTTACCAAGCTCTTTAAAAAGGTCTCTCTCTCTCTTTTAGCAAATATGATTTCTAATTCAAACCTTATGGAAGGCAGCCACATAGGCAAAAATAATGAGCCATTTAGGGTCCAGGCCCATCAATGGTGACATACACCAAGATAGTACTCACATGCCAAAAAACTATGATGTTCACATTTAAATATCACGATAATTGAAGTTTGCCACAGCATGGTACAAAGAATCTATGACAGCAGGCCTTGTTTTAACTGAACCAATACTTTGATAAAGCTTACACAGCAGTAACTTGGTGGGAAACAAAGTCCATCTTTTCATTTTATTTCATTTCTTCAGTGTATTTTTTTTCTAGATATAGGTTTCCTGATTAGAATTCAGTGAACTAGGTTTCTGACCCACATTATCTTTAAAGATGTCTCATGCTTGACATAGTTCAATTGAATGATAATAATGTTTAGGGCCAAATGATGTAGTTCAATTAATTGTGATCCCTGCCTCTTGTTTATCCCATGTGATGTAACCAAGATAGACAGATAAACCATCTATCTCAACACTTTGCTCCCTGCACTCCTGATATCATTCCCACATCCCTCCCTCCACTGGAAACTTGGGCTCCACCTCTGACACTACACTGAGTTGGGATAGGTGAGATTTCACCTTGTCTTGCCTAGGTCAAGGCCTCTACCTCCCTTCAGGATCATGTCCAAATCATGTAATCCATCTCCCACCTTCAAGCTCCCCTTTATGTGTGGTCTTCCCCAATTAAAATATAAATTCCTTGTGGTCAGGGATTATCTTGTTTCCTCCAAATGTGCTTAGCATAGTAACTGTAAAATAGTAAGAGATTAATACAAATTGTATATACCTGTAACTCTATTATTTATTTATCTAGTTCTTTTTCTCTATCATCATTATCACAATACCAAAACAACAGACATTCATATAGGGTTTTAAAGATTTCAAGGTGTTTTTCTTAAAACACTATAACCTAGGTTTAAGAACACTACTCTACCTTTTTTACATATGAATACATTGATTAATTCATTCCACAAGCATTTATTAAATATCACTTATGTTTCATGCATTATGCTAGGTACTATGGTAGGCACTAAATTAGAGCATTCATTGTAAAGTAAATGAAATTCTAAGACTTTGAAAATGTGACTTGATCTTTTTTACCTCTGCACTTCCATCCCTTTATTTTGTAGCAAATGCCTCTCCAGATAAATGCTTATATGGGACCTGAGGCAAAAAGGGAAGCCCACACACAATACAGAATGGGATCCTGGGCTTCCAAAACTGTATCAAAATTGAGATGATGGTTTGGCAGCTACCCAGACTGAAGTCCTATAGCAACTTCAAAGATGGCTTTCCAGATGTCCCTTTTTTAATAGGAAAAAAAGAAGTTTCAGGATGATGATTATTGAGGAGCAATGTATAATTTGCTATGTCAGTTTCTGAATCTATACCAGTGGTTGGGAACCTTTGGCCTCAAAGTTAAATGTGATCAATCCTCTAGGTCCTCAAGTGTGGCCCTTTGACTGAATCCAAACTTAACAGAAAAAATCCTTTTTTTATGTGGATGATTAAGGTCACAGTTTTCCCATCCCTAAATCTATACTTTTCAATCACTGAGTAAAGTGATTCAATTGCTTAAGAGAGATGAGAATATGAGATTGGAATCTTCTCTGACTTGGTAAAGGTTAGTTGAAAAACAAGACATGGAAGGTCTTCTCTATGATGCTAGCAGGTGCTATGGAGTTGTCTAAGTCCAGACAGGTACATTATCTCTGGGATTATTATTGGTTAAAGAGTGGAAGAATTTCTTGGCTGGCCTTTAGGGGTGGAAGCAAAATACAAGGGTCAATTAACTCTTATAGGTTTTGTGTCATTTAAATGACAAGTGCCAGAATAGCCTTGATCCATTCTTTCAAATGAAGGATCAAAGGCCTTACAGATGTCCTTGGTTTTTTTTTTCTTCCCCCCCCCCCATCTTGGTATTCTACATGTGAAATTTCAAAATAGATCATAAATTCAGGGCGGGGTGGTCCTTCCAGTATACAAAGTATCTTATAAGGAGAAACTCATGACTTTAATGTCTGTCTAAATGCATATATGCATGTATATTCTATAAAAGCAATATTTATTCATTTACACACATCCCTAGAGTAAGGAAGGATTGAATTTTCTATATAAAATTTTAAGAAGCAAAACTAAATCCTTTTACACATAAGAAGGTGGGATTATGGAATTATAGAGACTTAACATTATGGAAAACATTGCAATTGTTAGTTTTGTTGGTTCTGCCATAGATACAAAGACAAAATTGAAACAGTTCTTGTCCTCATGATGCTGAGACCCTGAGACCCTTATCACTGCATGTCTGAATATGTAGTAGTCATAATTCCCACATACAGCTGGCAGTGTTGTCTCTGACATTTTCCAAAGTAGTGATTCTACTCTCACAGAGCAGCTGAACAGCAAAGTGTCATTTGATTTTTACTGTGAGGAGTTGAACCCAATGAAATTGACTATGGAATGTGCACTTGATATGGTGACAACTCTTTATTTTTTAAAAAGCATACAAATCATATGAACTCTTCAAAAACATCAGTGCTACTTTCACATTTCTGACAACTGAAGGCCAAAAAAAAATGCATGCAAAACAGTCCACAGATTCTTCATAGGAAAAAAAGGTTCAAAACCCAATCATTTGCAAAGAAAATGGTGACAACTATATTTTGGGACTTCAGTGGTACTTTTCAATAAAGACTAAAATACAGTGATAAGTACTTCCAACTGAGAATTTTTTCATGACACTGTGAAGTCATCACTTGAGTTGAAAAGTGCCCTAAAGAGGAGTTATTTGGCAATAAGACAAAACCCTCCACATTGCCAAAGCGACACTAAAGTGTACTCAGGAGTAGAAATTTGAATTCTTATTACACTCCCTGTACAATTTTATTATAATTATTGTTTTGTTCATCTGGACTTGTGACTTCATTAATATGGGGAACTCCCAGTGTAGAAATTATAACCATTGATGTGAATCCACAACTCCTCTGTAACTTATACTATTAAAGAATTTGCTCAAGCCCTGAGAGATCAAATGACTTGCCTCTAGTCACACAAGCATTGTGTCAGAAGTAGCCCTTGAACCCAGAACTTCCTGACTCTAAGCTTATCCTACTATCCATTACTTCATACTGCCTGTCTTTGTTTTTTCCTACTGGAAAGTTCAAAACCCACAAATGCCCAACCAGTCTTACATCTTTATAAAGTAGTGCTTGACCACAAATCCCATGCAAAGGTGGCAACTCACATAATTCCCAACTTGTTTTTGATTTTTCAAAATTCCTTTCACTCCCACCCCCACTTCCATTTTTCAGTTAACCATAGAACAAATAATTGGTTTGTTGTTTCCATCATGTCAATAACAGCCTCTTTTTCACTTCATAACCTCCCTATACCTCTGCAATAGCTTTAGGCTTGCCCATCTTCTGGAAGCTGTCAAACCTTTCCAACCACTTCTCAAACACTGTGATTTATCCAACTTAGGATAAGCAAACCATGCCAGCTTGACACATAGTTTCATGTCCCTGAGAGAATGTCAAAGAAAATGTCTAAAAAAGCTAAAAAAAAAAAGTTGTCAGGCTTGGGATGACTTCATTGAAATAGGTACTTTTGTACCTTAATCTGCATCAAACCTACCCGGAATCTCGGTCAAAGAGGTCTCCATGGCTAATTATTAAAAATGAAGTGACAGCCAGGAAAATAACTGCAAAAGCCAAATTTTGGTTCTTTTCGTATATTTTATCATTTTATTTTTTTCTTGTTTCCTTTTACTGCAAAATGCTATGAGGGGATTCAGGATTGTTAAAGGCTGGCCATGAATTAGACAAACTTGCCAGTCAAGAAGTGAATAGCTTGATGAATCACATTATAATATGTAAAGGCCATAGAGTTAAAAGGTAATGATCAGGGATAGCTATTATCACCATTTCACATATAATGCCACTTACATGATAAGGGGGCTAGGAAACTTGCTCAAAATCATTTATGGAATTTCAAGTGGTGTTAAGAATAGGACATGCCAGCTCATCTAAGTCCCAGTTTTGTTACTGTAATCATTGGGTAATAGTGTTGGCTCCTGGACTCCAGAGGGTTTCCATGACTTCATTTTTTTTCTATTTAAGTAAGTAAAGGATCTGCAACCTTATGTTCTTTGTAAATTTTGACACTTAAAAAAGATAATTTTAGAAATACTATCAATTTTTTAAATTGACTCTATTCTGAATTAGTTAGAACCTAGAGAAAGAAAATGTGAATGAATGACAGTGTCTTGCATATTCATACAATAGATTTAGAGAAGGAACCTCAGGGACCATCTAAATCCAAAGTCCTCATTCTGGGAAAATAAAGGCCTAGGCTGTTTAAGTGACTTGTTTGCAATCATAGAGAAAGTAGCAGTGTCAGAATTCAAACTCAGGTTTTCAAATTCCAGGACCAATTTGTTTCTTTAACTTCCACTGTACCAAGCTGCTTCCCTAACAACAACAAAAAAAAAAAATGCTCCTAAGTTTTTGCTTGGATAAGAATCAGAAACACATATACATATAAAGATGAACAGTAGCAGCAAATAACATCTCTCTCTTTTTTTAAAGCAATTGAGGTTAAGTAACTTGCTCAAGGTTACAGGGCCGGTTATTTCTGGGTGTGGTGCTAAGTATCTGAGCCTGGATTTGATCTCCAGGTCATCCCGACACTGGAGTCGGTGCTCTTACTCACTGAGCCACCTGGCCACACCCTTTTTTAATTTTCTCCCACCATGGATGGAATACTAGGCCCACTGGATTAGGAGAGAGGAGACAGAAATTCTTCTGCCCTGCCATTATGACCTTGGGCAAGCTACTGGAACTCTATTCTTATATAGAAAATGGCAGCATTGCAGTATATAATCTCTCAGGTCCCTTCCAGCCCTAGGATTTTATTATGTATAGTTTGATTAGAAGCAGTGGAAAGTGGAAATTTAATTTATTTTTTTGTTTTGTTTGACCAACTGAAGTATATAATTAGACATAGATGGAATACCTTTTTTAAAATGACCTTTTCCCATAGAAATTAGGATTCATATCCACAAAGGGATGATTCATTCCCCAAGATGAAATCTTCTAATATAAATAAATAAATGAATGAAATGAATGAATGAATGAATGAATGCATGAACAAATAAATGAATAGATAAATAAATTCAGCTTAGCCAGCAAAGAACAAATATGGTAAAGAAAAAGGAACAAGGAAACATAGAGAAAAAAAAAGTCTACAAAGGATGTTCACTTTGTATTTATGACCAAGTTTTCCTAGCAAAGCCTCAAGTTCTATTTTTAAAATGTAGCCTTCCTTGTTTTTCAAATAGACCCCTCCATCCATATCTCTTTACGGCTCCTCTATTTCATCAGTCTCAAAATAATTATGTACAAAAATGTAGCCTGAAATTATGGTAGGAATGATCTGCTCACCACTCTGAATGAGGTATCAATTCCCACATCTATACAATTGGGTAATCTTCCACATCAAATACTCAGCAGGAGTCAAGGAACTCCAATAGTTATTGAGTGACTGACATTTTTATTCTATAGAGTACTTTCCAATAAAACAAGTTTACTGTTTTCATGAAAACCTTTACATCTCTCATCATGGGAACAGTCATATTAACATTCCAGTTAGTGTTCCCTGTAGAAGTCATATATCTGTCTGTGAAGTCAGAGGTCAAAAACAGTTGGGAATGATCACCATCTCATATCCTAACTTTTCACATCTAACTACCAGTTATGGATCTTTTTTGAAATGTGTGTTACTTTAAAAATACCATAGTAAATGCCCTCAAATGACTCACTAACCTCTGTTGAATCATTCCAATTACTGTCAGCAAACACCATTAATAAATGAGGCAACAATAAGGCAGTCATCGAGAATACTTCACCTGATTACCCCTAGCCAATTCCAAAAGAGAACCTGGAAAGCTAACCTCAAGACTGGCAATAGATTTTCATCGTGACAGAATTTGCAGTCTAGGAAAGAATTTAACTTTTATGGTACCTTAAATATTTTTGAGCAATGTTACACTTAACAGTTATCTTATCCTGATTGGGCATTTACAGTAAGCCTGACATATTAACAATTTTAAGACCTGATTTAGTTGCCGTATACCTAATGTTTAAAAAAAAATGGGGGGGGGGGTTAATTGAAGAAAAAAATTAAAGAAGACTTCTCAGTGCATTAAGATCAAAATATGGTATTGATTTACTTTTATAGGAGCAATGGTCGATTACCTCATACATTATTCATACAACCGCCTTTGGTTTCAGCCTGTTATTGTTATGGTTGCCATCAATGGTCATTCATCACGCTCTGGCAGTAGAACAAGTTTCAGCTGTGCTCCCTATTCTTCATTAAAAGAAACAATGCTGTAAGGCAGGTTTCTCTGACTTCCTACATGATCCCCCCAGGCCAGTCATCGTGTAAGAAGAACACACACTCCCTACTAATACATGTAACAGGCAAGAAGTCAGATCAACTGCTTTCTCCAAGCAGATAATTTTCTCCACACTCTAGTTTTCCTACTGGCTCAATATGTCCTCTGTAGGAATATTAGATAATCAATCAACATTTATTTAACACATGCCATGTACTAGGAATTGTACTGGACGCTGAGGGGAAAATTATGAAATTACTCCAGCCCTTTTACTGTACAACCTATTCAGATATAAGTAAATGCAGGATTTTTGTTTCACTGAGTCTGATTTCATTAATGAATTTTACTCCTGGTTAAGAAACTTCCTCTGCCAATGTTGGTCTACATCTGTTCTGTAACTTACAAATGTGAGAGTTTTCTGGGGCACTGAGAAGTTAAGTGACTTCTCCATTGGCCACACAGAGTGTGGGTCAGAAACAGAGTTTGAAGTCTAGTTTCCTAATTCCCAGAAAAGCTTTGTCTAAAGGCATATACAGAAGATTATATATGTGTGTGTGTGTGTATATATATATATATATATGTGTATATATATATATATATGTATATTTTAATAGAGGAGAAGCGACACTAATAATCGGGGTCATGAGAAAGGTCTCTGGAATGCTATAGCATTTAAATAACCGATGAAATGTAAGGTCACATAGCTACTACATACTTGAGACAAGATGATGATGCTAGATAAGTAATTAATTCTCATAGCACCCTACAAATTGGGCTAAACTGAAGATTCAAAACTAATAGATAAAGCTAGAACCATAAGATAAAGCTCAGCGGGCTTCCCTTTTCTTCTTAACTTTTAATTTTATTGCAAAATGATCAGAAAGGGGATAAAAAGAGACATTTAATTACTGATCTCTTTTAGTTTGCATATCTGCTAATTAATGTTACATAAGAAAAAGAAATTTTATCACCCAAATAATCTTCTGTCAAAACTGTTAGGGAGTCTATAAAAAGTGCAAAATTCAATTTAAGAGTTATTGAAACTTTCTGATGTATGCTTTATCCATAATAGTTAGGGGTAAGTTTGGGGGGATAGAAAAGAATTTGAATAATGCTGTAACTTAGGGTGACAATATAATTACACCCTCCAATCCCATTTAAATTGTTTAAAATTCAAATGCAATTTGATTGAAATATAAAAGCAGTTTCAAGATATTGCTGAAATCTTACTATGGATGATTTTTGCCCCATTAGAATAAAGAAGAACGAGGGGGTAATGTCAGCTAAACATTAACACTGATTTAAAAGATATAACATCTGTGCTGTCATCCCAAATCCTTTCACTGAAGGAATAAACAAACAAACAAACAAAAAGATGCACTGAAGGTGATTGCACCCTAGGTTAAGTATCTGTATTTTAAAATGCAATCAACAACATTTCCTCTAGCACAACTAATACCTGTTAACCAGTTCCCAATACTGAATTTTAGATGTGAAAGTCATTGATTGAAAAGTTAAATTTTAAGTCAATCAACTGGTTTTGCCATACCAGTGATGGTGACCTTAAGATTTTAACACACTAAACTGATTCTAAATATTCTTGGTGCTCTGTTAACATCTCAAAAAAACAAACCCAACTCTCAAACCAAAATTAATTTTAATTCAATTTTTAAAATAACACCTATTGTAATTTCTGAAAGGAAAGGAAAAAAAAATACCGTGATAACAAAAGGTAAGAATTTGCAAAAGGTGAGGAAAGTACTAATTTGTTTCTTTTTTAAAACTATTTTGGGGCCGTATCACAACTTCATAATGAATATTCAATTCAATATGCATTTATTTAGTGCCTATGAGCACTAGTAGCATAAAATCAATCAATCAATAAGCATTTATTAAATTTCTCTAATTTGAGAGAACTGTGCTAGGCACTAAGTATATAATGGCAAAAATCAAATAGTCTTTGCTCTCAATGAACTTCCCTTCTATCAGGGAAGACATGTCTCAAAAGGCTGAGTGGTAGAGTAGAAAGACCAATAGATTTGGAGCAAAAAGAACCCTCGTTCAGATTCTATGAAGCACGCAGGTGCGACCTTAGACAAATCACTTAATCTCTTTAGATTTCAGTTTCCCTTTGTGTAAAATGAGGTCCCTTTCAATTCTAAAGCAATGATCCTCTCTGTATACATACACACACACACACACACACACACACTCACACACAGGAAAAATGTGAAAGTAAATGGGAGATAGTTTAGGAAGAGAAAACACTAGCATTTGGAGTGAACAGGAACTTCATTTAGAAATTAATACTTAAACTGAATCTTAAAGGGGATTATGTTATGCAAGATTTTAGTGGAGCATAGATTCCAAGCAAAAGGGGTAGCCATTGCAAAGGTTCATAGATTATAGACGCAGTGCTACATGTAAGGAATAGCAAGAAGGTCAGTTTGGTAGAAACTTAAGAGTTCAAGAAGTTGAGTAACTGATAATGAGGTTGGAAAATTGAAATTGGGGCCTAGTTGTGAAGGGCTTTATAAGACAAAGAGAAGAGTTTACATTAGAGGAAACTGGGAGATACTTCAATTATTTAAGTAGAGAAGTGACATGGTCAAACTTGTACTTGGGAAAAATCACCTTGGAACCTCTATTCCGTCTGGATTGGAATGAGGAATGACTCAAGGAAGGGAGAATAATAAGGAAGTTGTTGCAATAGTCTAGTTAAAAGGTGATGAGAGCCTTCACTAAAGTTGTGACTGAGTACTGAGAACAGATCAAATGTGAAAGATGGAGAGGGGAAGACAAGGAGAGGGTGAGACTTAGCAACACTGGATATGTGGAATGAGGAATAAAAGATATTGCCAGAGTTGTAAACCTAGGAGACTAGAAAGATGATGATGCCCTCAAGAGAAATAAGGAAGTTCAGAAAAGGAGTGATTTGGGAGGGAGAAGATGGATAATATGGATGACTGTAAATGGCTGAGAAATGAATGAAAGAAGAGGAAGTAGAGGTAATGAGTATAGACAGAGGTTTGCGAAGAAGAAAAAGGTGAAAAATAAAATAATATCTGCCTTCCAGGAACTTAAAGTCTATTGAACTTACAATATTCTTTTTATATTATTAAGTCCTCCCTATGAGAAATAGTATTGTACAACCTAGGGCAAAAATGAAAAATCAGAAAATTTAACAATAATAAATATAGATGGAGGCATTAGGTCATCTAATGCAGTTACTTCATTTCATGAGTGAAGAATCTGTGCCCAAAGTCATAAAGGCAGAAATTAACAGCCAGGATTTGAACCACAATCTCTGGTTCCAAATCTAATCCCATTTTCCACAGTACCACATTGTAGTGTTGGACAAATAGCTCTAACTCTTAGGATAGATGATGAATAGTGTGCAGAGAAGAAAATCAAATATCTAACATTTTGAAGGTAAGAGAAGGCTGTCCTGTTGGCATTTCATCTTATGAAGGCACTATGTGTTTATCATTTAAGTATACGTATGCTGTGTAGAAGATATCACTGAAACAAAGCATCGCTATCTAATTGCATGACCTTGAATGAGTCATAAGATCATAAAGCTTGAGGGCTCAGATGCCATCTAGACCAATTTCTAATGGTAGACATATGGAGCCCAAGGTCCAAATAGTATAAGGTCCAAGATTACCATTCAGGAAACATTAAAAGTGAGATTTGAACCCATGCCCTCTGACTCTAGAGATAGTTCTCTAGTACTATATACCAATGCCTTCCCTTCTATGGGCCTTAGCTACCTCATCTTTAAGGGGTTAGCCTATGGTCTCAAGGTCACCTCTCAAGGTGACCCTCTAGGTCTCAAGTGAAGTCCTTGGAATGAATCCATACATCACAGAATAAATCCTCTTAATAAAAGGATTTGTTCTGTGAAGTTTGGATTCAGTTAAAGGGCCACACTTGAGGACATAGAAGATCACATGAGGCCTTGAGGCCACAGGTTCCCCACCCCTATTAGACTAAAAGATCACTTAGGCCCTACCAACATTACTATTTCACAATTTAAAATAACTGTCCTTTTTCTCTAAGCAAGCAAAATTCCTTCCTGCTATTATACAAAACAAAGATAATGATGTTGTAAGGAGAAAAATGAAAATATAGATAATTTTATGTTCACTGTTAGAAACTGAACTTTTAAAATGAAGCTAAGTTGATTATCTCTGTATCTCTATGATAGTGAGGGTAATTTAGTAGAAAATCAGAAACCCACATTTATTAGGATGACAAAAGAGATATTTTTTCCTAATGTAGCCGAACACATGCCCATACCTTGACTTATGTAGCAAGGGACAATAATGAAGTCTCTAGGATCACCCTTCTATACTATAATTTCCAAGTTGCCTAGCCTTGAGGGAGGCAAGAGAATGACAGAAGAGGCCTAATAGAGATCTGTGGTAATACAGTTAGTCATTGGGTATCTAATGTTGATGGGCGGCTTTCTCCTTCCTCCATTCGCCTTTATTTCCCTGTGTTATACATGTCTCTGTGAACTTCTCTGCTTACTAGGCAATGAACTAAAGACTAAAGGTCAGAAGCACAATGAAGACAAAAGTTTTAAGGCAATGATGACTCTGGGTCACCTGGTCACTGAGAGCTCTATCCATGAAAACACTCTCTGAGGCTTTCCCTATTATTGCTACGTAGGAAAGTATTGCGTTGTCATTGTTCATCCTTTGTTTCCATAGAGGACCAACGACATCATGGGGCAATGTCCTGACTTGTGAGTGAATTGGATTTAAGTGAGGCATCTTGACAAAAGTCAAGGTGACCAATGATGGCCTTTTTTTTTTTTTTTGCTTTTTGGAGGAGGGAAGGTAGGGCAATTGGGATTAAGTGACTTGCCCAAGGTCACACAGCTAGTTTTGTGTTAAGTGTCTGAGGTCACATTTGAACTCAGGTCCTCTTGACTCCAGGGCTGATGCTCTATTCACCACAACACCTAGCCACCCCAGCAATGGTCTTGTATGTAGTGGATGATCTCAGCATTTTCAATTGTCTGACCAAGCTTTAAGATTTTCCACAGCATCTGCTTTAACTGCCCTCATAGCCACTGGAATAAATTTTTCTCATCTGCCTCATCCCACATGGGGAAATCCTCACATGCTTTAGGTAGACATTCCCCTAATTCACAAATGGGTCTGAAGCCCATCATTTACCCTTAACCTGGTTTAACCCATTTGCCTAAATGCTTTTGCCAGGGTGTGGCCACTTCATGTGCTACCACTTTTTGGTGCCACAGGTAAGAAATGGGTGGCAGGTGGATACTGAAGGTGGATAAGTAGCCCTAAAAAGGTCTCAGAAAGTCCTCACACTATAGGTATTAATCCTCCTTACATCCCCATACAATCTGAATGTATTGTGAGTGTTTTATAAAAGTTACCAATCTAACTTGTTGCCAGTAAAGAGCTGAAGGTTGGAAGAAACAAAATCATAGGCCGTACTCAAATAAATAGGACATCAAGGTTGGAGATGTCTTCCCAACTCCTTATACATACCCCAATAGACTTTAAAATATGACAAAATACACTACAAAAAAGAGATAAAATCAAACCAAGGGCAGAAATAAGGGGGGGGGTGTTAGCAGTATGAAGAGATGAGTTAGGGAAGAGAGATGAAAAATTTTGCCAGACTTAAGCAACTCAAGTTCCTTCATATAGAAGAAAACCATTAAAATTCATTTCTTTGGAGGAAGCTGCTATTTCCAACCCAACAAAAACTGTTCCATACTCCAGGATCATCCTCTTTAATCAGACTTCAAGTCTTGCCTGCTTCTCCAACCTTTCTGAATCCCAGAATCTCAGAGTTAGAAATAACCTCAGGTAGAGATCATGAGGTCTAATGTCATCTTAAACAACAACTGTCTCTACCACCAATCCAACAAGAAGTAATCCAGCCCCTTCTCAAGGACCTCTCATGAGGGGAGGCCCACAACCTTCAATAGTGCCACATTTCCCCATTCCACTTGGGACTGGCTCTAATTGTTGGGAGAGTTTTCACTTTATTAAGCCTCACTCTGATTCTGTAACCTCTCCCCATTATTCTTAGTGCTTCTCTCGGTGGCCAAGTATAATAACTCTATATGCTATTGTTCTTGTCATTTTTTTAGTCATGTCCAACTCTTTATGACCCCATTTGGGGTTTTCTTAGCAAAGAGATTGAAGTTGTTTGCCATTTCCTTCTCCAGCTCATTTTGCAAATGAGGAACTGAGGTGACTTGTCGAGGATCATTCAGCTAGTAAATGTCTGAGGCCAGATTTGAACTCAGGAAGAGTCTTTCTGACTCTAGGCCCAGTATTCTATCTGCTGTGCCACCTAGCTGCCCTCACTGAATTTTCTCTTCACTAAGCAGAACATCCCCAGTTTCTTCAAAAGGTACTAGCATAATCTGAAGGTTGACTACCATCCTAATTATTCTGCTTTGAACATTTTTCCACTTATCATTAGCTTCCTAAAATATGAGAGCACTGGCACAGTTAAAGTACCCAGCAGTTACGTTGTCTAAAGTCAGGAAGACCTGAGTTCAAATCCAGTCTCAGATACTTACTAGCTCTGTTGCTCTGGGCAAATCACTTAATCTCTGTCTACTTCAGCTTCCTCAGCTATAATATGTAGATAACAATAGTACCTATTCCACAGGATTTTTGTGAGAATCAAATGAGATAATATTTGTAAAAGCATTTAGCACAGTACTTTCTTTGCATATAGTAGGCTCTTAAATGCCTACAGTTTTCCTTTCTTCATTCCTACTCCACCTGTGTTTTGACCAAGGCAGAGTACAACACATCTACTAAATACCTTGTTCTGGACACTATCTATCTTTCTTTCAATACAGTGTAAGATCCCATTAGCACTGGGGGATAGGAGGTGGGGGTGGGGTTGCTGCCTTATCATATAATTGATTTGTATTGAACTTTCAGTCCACCAAAATCTCTAGGTCTTTTTCAGACAAATTTCTATTTAACCATATCTCCTCTTTACAAAGTTGATTTTTTTTCAGTTTATATATAAGTCTTCATGATCCAGAATGATAAAAGTTTCAAATTCATGCCTCATGGAGACTGATTGTGAGGACTAAGAAAGGGTAACCTCAAAAAAAGAACACTCAAGAATGTCATGATGTCTCTCTTAAAGAAGCTACTATACTATGTATAGTATATATATGAATGAGGGTTTAGACTTGTTCTGTTTATGACCAGATGTGAGAACTAGGAGTAAAGGGCAGAAATTGCAGAGAGATTAAGCTTAATCTAAGAAAAGATTTCTTAATAATTAGAAGTATCCAGAAATGGAGAGGGTTATGAAGAGAAGAATTCCCCTGGATTGCAGTTCTTCAAGCAAAAAATGACCACTTGTCAAATACATTTTGGGGAGATTTTCTTTCTTAGGTGTGGAATGAACTAAATGGCCTTTGATATAGTTCCTTCCAGTTCTGGAATTTTGTGATTCTGTGCATTCAAATTAATCTCTATTTAATTTCATCTTATTAGGTTATGTACAATATTTTAGTTTGTCAATATCTTTTTTGCATCTTCAATCTGTCATCTCTAATAAGCAAGTATATCAAGGTTGAAGATGTTTTCCCAACACCACATATGCTTTTCAACTTTATAACAGGACAGACAACTCACAAGGAAACAGATTATATGAATTTTAACCAAGGGCATGGACACTGATGGTAGGGGAATAGAGAAAGTGGTTTAGGGAAGACAGACTGCAATTTTTATCAGAATTAAACCCCCCATGCTTCCTACCTTTAATTTGATAATATGTAATTTTTTCTCAAATCATTTAAGAATGTTAGAACAGAGCCATTCACAGATCACAGTGCCATTAGAGAAGATGAAAATGGACAAAAGGTAACTTTAGGAAGTTAGGTAGCTCAGTGAACAAAGTGTGGCAATTGGACACAGGAGGAGCTGAGTTCACATCTAGTCTCACATTCTTGCTAGTTATTTGACCCTCAGCAAGTCACAAACTCTGTATGCCTCAGTTCTGTCATCTGTAAAATGGAAATAACAATAGCACTCACTCCCCGGAGTTGTTATAAGGATAAAATGAAATAATATTTGTAAAAATCCTCAGCAAACTTAAAAGGAATGCATAAATTCTAGCTATTATTAATTGACATCTTCATCCTGAACCTTCGCTCTAAGCCTTACCCTTCATATCTAGTCACAAAAGCCTGTGAATTCTACCTTTTAGTTATCTCTCACGTTTTCTTCTCTTCACACACAACACCTCTACTCTACTCCACACCTTAATCACTTTTCATGTGGATTGTTGTAGTAGCTTCCTAATTTGTCTCCCTCTGCAACATGTCCTCCATATGGTTTCCCAATTTGGCAGAGCTAAAGCATAGGTTTGATCATGCCAATCCCCTACTCAGGAAGCCTCGATGGCTCTGTATTACTCCCATTATAATAAGATACAAACTAGTTTCTTTAACAATTTAAGCCCTGCATAATTTGGCTCCAAAATTTTCTGCACAGTATTCTCCCACATGTAATCTATGTTCCAGACACATCAGCCCTTCTGCTGTTACATATACAGGTTATTTCCCCTCCCGTCCCATTACCTTTCCACATACTATCCCTTCAGTATTAGAAGGTTCTCCTGTCTTAGTTTCACCTCACAAAACCCCCAATTTCCTCTTAAGTAGAACTTAGTTATCACTTTTACACAACATCTTTCTTTATCTCCTCAATATAGAGTGGCCTCCCTCTCCATTCCCTCAAAATATTTTTAAATTTACTGTGGATATATATCTGTATCAATTTCTTTATATGTATAATTTCTCCTCAGTAGAATGTAAGATTGTACATTGAGGTCAAGGACTATTTTGTATTCCTAGTGCCTAACACAATGTTTAACACATTGTACGTAGTTTAAAAAAATTCATTGAATTGAATTAAGTTCATCCTACTTAAAAAAAAGAAAAACCTGAAGGTAAGAATAACTTCTATCAGTTTTTTCCTTTAGTTCAATACCATCCCAATTCCCCTTAAATAGAACACCAAGAGCCCCTGTTACTACCATAAGTGTGTTACTGCTACAGCATGAATTGCTACTCACATTGTTAAAACTGCTGATTTACTGGGATTTCAGCCATGGCTTCTACCTGGAGCTATCTCAGAATTATGTAACTGTGTGCTTTGAGGGTGAAGAGGGAAATGAGGGACAAACAAGTAAAAAAATTATCTAGAAGTGTGGCTGGATTTAAACATAAATATACGGAAAATACTCTCTTCCCTCTCTCCTTTATACACACATGTACATATATCTACACACACACACTTTCATATATATATATTATATATATACACACACACCTATATTTCATAGATGAGAAAACAAGGGCAATTGAGGGCATAGAACTATTCCTCAAGCTGCATGCCTGACCTTCCAGTCATAATATTATATCATGATGGGCAGAGATAGGTGAATTAAATAAAATGAAATTAGCAAATATGTTTAGCATCAGCGTGTAAAATCCACTTATCTTCTTTAGAGCTAAGGCAATGAAGGTAGAAGCCTTCATAATTGCATATCTAACAGCTAAAGTCTCACAATTAGCCTTTTATTCAAAGCAGATTTTATGTATAAAAATGTTCAGTTGGAGGGCTGTTGTTTTTATTTTATTTTACTCAACATTTCTTTAAGAATCAATGATACTTCAATTGCTCCTGGCAAGGTTTTCACGGTTTCTTAAGAAATCAGTGCCCCAGATAGGAGCACTCATCAGTAGTGAAGAAGTAAGAGTCAGGGAGTAGAGGCTTATAAAGAAATCTTTTTTTAGGGGTAGAAGTAGGATGCTATAGTGAAAGATACACTGAGCTGAGAATCAGGAGATAACTGATTCTATTCCTAGCTTGCCTATTAAATACTTGCCTGATTTTGGGCAAGGTCTACAACCTACAATGTCTCCTTTGGCTTATGTTTTCTCATCTGTAAAATGAGAAGTTTGAGGGGAATAATTTATGACAAAATAAGGAATAGATAGGATAATAAAATATAAAATGAATTGTTTGATTATATAAAATTTAAGTCTTCACACAAACAAAATCAATGGATCTAAATTCAAAAGAGACATAGGCAATCAGGAGGAACATCTTTGCAAATATTTTCTCTAATAAAGGTTTCATTTCCAAGATATAATAGAAACTGGTTCATATACATAATAACAAGAGCCATTACCCAATAAAAATGTTCAAAGGAAAAAATCCAAACTACCTATGACCATATGAAAACATGCTCTAAATAAATAATCAATATCCTGGTTCTCCCCCTAACTATCTTGACAATTCCTTCTTAGTCTCCTTTGTTGGCTCTTCATCTAGGTCTCACCTCCAAAATTTGTTTTTTACCAAAAGCTCTGTCCTATCTCATCTCGTCTTGCTCTATACTATTTCACTTTTTGATCCCTTCATTTCCCAAGGATTCAATTATCACCTCTATGCTGATGATTCTCAAATCTACTTATCCAACATTAATTTCTCTCCTGTCTTCTAGTTTCATATCCCCAAGTACCTATTAGACATTTTGAACCGAATGTCAAGCCGACATCTTAAACTCAGCATGTCCCAAACAGAACTCATTTTCTCCAAAAATCCTCCCTTCATCCCATTATTACCTAGAGTAAGGCCATTCTCCTACTTCGTTTTGAAACCTAGGTGTCTTACTTGACTCCTCATTATTTCATACCCACATCTGGTACATCCCCAAGGCCTCTGAAGTTTGGCTTCATAATATTTCTCATCCATGCCTCCTTCTCTTCTGTGACACTGCAACCACCCCAAATACAGATCTCTATCACCTCATGCCTAAACTACTGTAACAATCTGCTGACTGCTCTTCCACAAGACTCCCTACTCCAATTCACCTTCCACACAGCCAAGAAAAACCAACATGTTCCTAAAGAGAAGGTCTGACAATATCACTGCCTTCTCCTATTCAATAAACTCCAGTGGATGACTATCACCTCTAGGATCAAATTTAAGATCTTCTGCTGGGCATTCAAAGCTGTTTACAACACACCCTTTTCCTACTTTTCTAGTCTTTGTACATCTTTCTGCCATGTATTCTTCCACCTAGTGACACTGTCCTCCTTGCCAATGTCCACATAGCATTGATTCTCCTATCCCTGAGAGTTTTATTGAGCTTTATCTATGCCTGGAATTCTCTCTGACCTTTATCTTCTTCTTGGCTTCTCTGGTTTCCTTCAAATGTCAGTGAATATCCCACATTCTACAAGAATCCTTGTCCAATCCTCTTTAATACTGGTGCCTTTCTGCTGTTGATTATCCCCAATTCATCCTATAAATATTTTGTTTCTATATTTTTGTTTGGATTTTGTCTCCCTCATTGGACTGTAATGTCATTGAGAGCAGAGACTGTCTTTTTATCTTTCTTTTATCCATGCCTAACATAGTCTCTGCACATAGTAGCTGCTCATAATACTTATTAAATGATTTGACTAGAGAAATGCAACTTACAACTCTGAGTTAATACCTTATACTCATCAGACTGGCAAAGATGACCAAAAAAATGACTACTGTTGGAAGGGCTGCAGAAAAATAGTCATACATGAAATATTGGAATTAGGCCATTCTGATAATGATTTTGAATTATTCCCCCAAATCACTAAACTGTGCATACCCCTTGAACATTACACACCCATACTCTAAAGAGATCAAAGTAAGAGTAAAGGGACCCATATGTACAAAAATATTTATAGCAGCTCTCTTTGTTATAGCTAAGGATTGGAAATTAAGAGAGTGCCCATCAATTATGGAATGTCTGAACAAATTAAGGTATATGACTGTAATAAAATATTATTGCATTGTAAGAAATGGCAAAAGAGATGCTTTCAGAGAAACTCAGAAATATATAAACTGACTGTGAACAGAAGCAAGAAAATAATCTATGCAATAAAAACATTTAAAAAAAATCTGTGAAACCTCTGAAAGATTTAAGAATTCTGATCAATGTAATAATCATCCAAAGTTCCAGAGTCATTCAATCAATCAATAAACATTTGTTAAGCAATTAGTATGTGTCAGGTAGAGTCTTAAGCCCTGGGGATACAAAAAAATGTAAAAGAATTCCTGCCCTCAAATAGTTCACAATCTAATGGAGGAGACAACATGCAAATAATTGTGTATAACAAACTACACAAAGGTAAACTGGAGGTAATCCGTAGAGGGAAAGTGCTAGACTAAAGATTGGGAAGGACTTCCTGTAGAAAGTGAGATTTTAACTGAGACTTGAAAGAAGCCAGGGAAGCCAGGAGGCAGAGGTGAGGAGGGAGAGCATTCTAGGCACAGGAGACTAAAGATGAAACATGCAACCCACCTGATGGAGTTTAGTGGAATCAATCTGCAGAATGAAGCGCATATTTTTGGAAGAGACAATATGATGATTTATTTTATTTGGTTAGGTATATTTTTCAAAGATTATGTTTTTCTTTTGTCTCATTTGAGTAGGGAGGCAAAAGAGAAGGAAGGAACAAAGGGAAGATGGATTAATGGAAGGAAGAAGGAAGAAAGTCATTGAAATGTGTTTTTGAAATTTATAGAAAAGGGCAGAAAGGCCAGAAAAAAATCATAACCTAGCAGGATTATTATTATTATTGCCTTTTGGAGGGCAATTGGGTTTAACTTGCCCAAGGTTACATGGCTAGTTTTTGTGTGTGTGTGGGTGTTAAGTGTTTGAGGCTGGAACCAAACTCCTGACTCTGGGGCTGGTGCTTTACTCACTGTGCCCCCAGCTGCTCCCTAGCAGGATTATTTTGAAAGTAGCATATTTAATGTATTACATACTTCAAAGAAAAGCTGTGTACAATAAAGATTTAAAGTTTTGTCCATGACCCTCTTTTTCAGTTCTACTGTGTATATACTCTCACCTCCATTCCCTGCTACCCTCTTTACTCCTTCCAGTTTTCTAGCTCCCTTTTATGTATTGTTGTCCCCTATTTGAATGTAAGTTCCTTACAGGAAGGAATTGTGTTTTTTAAATTTATATTTTAATTCCAAGTACATAACACAGTGCCTGACACATATTAAGCTTTAATAAATTTCTATCTATCATTCAACAGTAAAAAGTATTTGCTTTATTGACATTTATTTCAGGGGTGGGGAACCTGTAGCCTCAAGGCCACATGTGGCCCTCTAGGTCCTCAAGTGCATCCCTCTAACTGAATCCAAACATCACAGAACAAATCCCCCTAATAAAAGGATTCGTCCTGTAAAACTTGGTTTCAGTCTAAAAGTCACACCTAAGGACCTAGAAGGCCATATGTGGCCTCAAGGCCACAGGTTCCCCACCCCTGGGTTAGATCTTTTTAGATAAGAAAGAAAAATGTAAGGGTGAGAGAGAGGCAAGGTGGGTAATAAGTAGAGAATATTAGATTAAGGCTCAAGAAATAGGGGGTCTAGGCCTTCAACTAGCTCTATAATCTTAGGAAAGTCATTTTACATATCTAAATCTCAGTTTTCTCATCAGTAAAACACATAACACAGCATAAAACAGGATAAGGTGTGCTGTGCATACCTTAGCAAACAGAAAACTAGACTTAGAGTTAGGTAGATGTGTGTTCAAATCTCACCTGAGATCTTAATTTTGTGTGAACCTAGCCAGTCACTTTCTCTGCACTTCTGTTTGCTCATTTGCAAAATGCTAGGGAAGGAGAGGGATTTGATGCCTTCTGACAATTCTTTAAATTCTGAATCTACAGAGCCACAATCTTTTAACAAGACCTAAGATGCTATGATTCCGGAGGCAACATGCTAGACTGAAAAGAGAATTGGCTACAAATCCAATGACCTCAGAGTTTTACTACATGTATGACTTCAGGTAAATCACTTAATCTCCCTAAACACCCATAAAATAAGGAATATGGATGGTTTCTAAGATTCCTGGAAATTACTTCTGACTGGCCCCATTAGGTGGGTGCTATTATTTTCCCCATTTTATAGGTGAAGAAACTGAGGCAGAGAGAAGTTAAGTAACTGGCCAAGGGTGACACAACTACTAAATTTGTAAGGCCAAATTCAAATTCAGGGCTTCCTGACGACAGTTTCAGGACTATATCCACTCCACTACCCAGCTGCCTAACAACTAAGGATCAGAGAAGTAAAATTAATCACCGAAGATTACCTTCATTATAAGTGACTGAGTGAGGATTTGAAATTGGATCCTTTGGCTCAAGATCTTTTAATCCATCACAAAAGGCTTTTTTTCTTAATTTTTTAATTAATTTAAAACTTAAATACAACACATGAAAAAAATTGCTATGGACACAGAAGAGTATGAGAGGATTCAGTATAAAACAATTAACTTTTCATTTCAAAAAACCTATATGATAACTATTACACATTGTTTTCCAAGCTACCCTTCTTTTTTTTTTGCTTTCTTGTAGGTTTTCTTTTGTTCATTGCTGTGTACTTTTTACTTTTCCTCCCTCCTTCCTCCCACTACACCTCAAAGAAGGCTACAATTAAACAGATATATACATATACACATACATACAAATACATATATGTATATATACACATAAATATCTATAACCATACACATATATACTCATACACACACACACATATATATATAAGACCGTACTATACATATATATTTCCACTTGTGATCTCTTTCTCTGAAAGTGATAGCATCTTCCTTCATAGGTTCAAATCTTTGCATATTTTTCAAAATCAACCACCTCATCATTTTCCTACACCACAGCAATATTCCAGCACAATCATATCCTATCTGAGAGACTATAAAAGGTTTCCCCCCCAATTGTCTGCATTCCTTCTATTCTTGGCTCCATTGGTTTTATTTATGCAAGAAAATTTTAACTTAATCAAAATTCTCAATTTTACACTTCAGCTATGCTCTCAGCTTACACAAAAGGCTTTTTAAAAATATCTGGTACTAGATAATGAATTCTTTGAGGGTAGAGACAATGACCTTTATTTTTAAAAGATAATCCTGTGATTTTATTAGTTTTGGAAATCTACTGATAAGAAATTCTTAGGTACCTAGTACATTAAGTGAGTTCTCTATAAGTTAATTTATTAATGAATTAGTTACCTGGGGTCACTAAGAAGTTAAATGATTTGCCCATGGCCATGTAGTTTATGTGAGGCAGAACTTTAGCCCAAGTGTTTTTTGGTACAGAAAGAAGGAAAGCAGAGAAGGGCAGGTGAGGGGAAAAGAGGGGAAGTGTAGCAAGGTGAGGAACAAAAAGAAGAGGAGAGGGAGGAGAGGAGGAGAGTGTGATAGTAATGGCAATTAAAGATTCCCCTGTATTGGCTTGGTTTTCAAATTGATTGTGTTAAAACCCAGAGCTTGTTAATCCCACCTGTGGGATGGACTTTTTGATGTGAAAATAAAGTCCTGAACTGGGAGGAGCTGGTGACATAGATTTGGAGAGACAAGAGAGAGGCAGAAGATCTTTTTGGAAGCAGCACCTCCTGGAGAGAGAGAGACTAAGAGAATTGCTGGTGGCCGCTTTGAATTGCCCTGGACTTTTGAGACCTGCCCCCTGAGCTGCCAAGGACTGAGGAGACATGGCTGTTTTGCTGGTACTTTGTCTGTCTGTTTTGATGTTGTTTTGCCAGATTTGTCCACTGGTGAAAGACAGTCCTTTTGTTGAAGAAGTCCTGGAACCTGGCTGTTCGCTAAGAAGCCCTGAGACTGTCCTGCAGACAGAGAGTGAATACTGTCCACTGGTGAGGGACAGTGCTGTTGTTGCAGGGGTCTGGAGACTGTCCTGCAGACAGAGTGAATACTGTCCACTGGTGAAGGACAGTGCTGTTGTTGCAGGGGTCTGGGAGCCTTTCTGTTGGTTCAGAAGCCCTGAAGAAGGATTTTCTTGTTGTATGTTTACAGAAATCCTGGGAGAGGGCTTTGCTAATGTGTTCAGGGGTTCTAGGACTGTTCTACAGACAGAGGATGAATTCATGAAGGGACTGGCAATGTATCTTATGGCCTTGCTAAGCCTTGTCTCCCCAGGAACTAAGATTGCTGAGAACTTGCCTCGTGTCAAGATGAAGAAAAGACCTCCATTTGGGTATTAAGTGCTGTGTTTAAACTTGATGTAACTCTGGGGTAGATTCAATTGTGATCCAGGGGTGGGGAACTTTTGACCTTATGTTTGGAAACTAATCTCCATTTGAGAAGAGGGGCTTTGTGGTGGACTAAATTAAGGTATAGCCTAGGGGTGGAGAAGTATTTAGAACAGAGACTTTGTAATTGATTGAATGAATGGAAGGTCCTGGGGTGGGGTAGTACTTGGAGATTATTTAATCACCCTTAGAAAATGCTGTATTTTGAATGATGTCATGTTTTGATCTTCTCTGTTCTTGGTTGGTCACTGAATAAAATGGAGAGCACCTATGCTGGTATTCTGAACCTTGGGAAGTTGCCTTTCCTTGGCATTACATTACAGAGAGGATGGGAGAAGGGAGGAGGGAAGTGAGGGAGGAAGGGAAGAGCAATGAGCGGATAGGAGAGGAACAAAGAAATAAAGCCCTGATGAAAGTTGAATGAGAAAGATATAAATGATGAGTACCTACTATGAAAATTTATATGCATACAAGAAAAAAAAATCTGGGTCGGCTAGTGAATACAGTACCAGCTCTGGAGTTAGAAGTACCCGAGTTCAAATCCGACCTCAGATGCTTAACACAAAACTATTCATGTGACCTTGGGCAAATCACTTAACCCCAACTTCCCTACCTTCCCCCTTCCAAAAAAACAAAAAAAACAAAAAAAAAGTCATCTCAAGGAGCAAGAATGCAAAGTAAACAATCTAGTGACCAAAGATCAATAGGTGAAATGGGAGCAAAACTTTGTATAGTAGAGTAAGGAATTTTGACAGGAAAATAAGACATTGAAAACAAACAAATTCTAGTCCAGATGTGCTTACTTAACCCCTATTCTTTAAAAGTCTAGAAAAATTAGATCTCACTTTCAAAAATGTATGGAGGAGAAAGAATAAACTGCCAGTCTCAACATAAAAGGTCAGAAAAAAAAGCCACAGTAACAGTTTCTAAATTTGGAAATTCATAAATGACAGCTTTAAAGCTGAATTAACCCATCTTATCTGAGAAAAGAGAGATTCTCTAACCTGATGGTTTAACAGAAGCCTGTTGATAACCCAGCATGAATAGCAAAAACAAAATACTTTTAAAAAGCCATTTCTCCATGAGAAAACTTCTGATTTTTTCCATGTTTGGTGATAGAGGAGTGAGGTGAGAAAGAGAACTGGAGAATTCATAGATTAGATTAGATAGATAGATAGATAGATAGATAGATAGATAGATAGATAGATAGATAGATAGATTTCCTCTTTCCAATTTGTTTAAATAATTTATATATTAAAAATACAGAGGTACTCCTTGCATGCTAGGTCAAGAGCTGGTCAGGTGCCAGGGAGAGCTGGCATGAAGTGTCACCTCTGATGTAAGGCTGCTGTGTAATTCTGATCAAATTACTTAACTTCCCAGGGATCTATGCAACTCTCTAAAATAGTAAGCTGCAGAGAAGGGGCTAACCTTCATTGGTAGAAGGAGTTTCCTTTCCTGGAAACTCTGTATCTATAAAACCACACATTTAATGTACACACACCCATATATTTATGTAAATACATAACAGACACACATGTGTATATGTATATATACACACAGCAAATATATCACACACATATAATGTATATACTATATATGTGTATGTATGTGTTTATATAATGTATAAGTACATATGTGCATTATGACACACACATATATCAGAACAGATTGCATTTCTCTGGGTGCTACTCCAAAAGCAGTTAGACAATGAAACTCTACTAACCAGAAACATACCAATCTAGAAAGAGTGTCATTCAGACCAAGCTCTTGTCCGTAGGCAGGCTTCATCAAAATCTATTTTATGCAAAAGGATACCTAGAAAGTGATTTTAAAAACATGTAGGAGAAAGAGATCCCCTGTTCTCTTATCAGGGTGCCCTTTGATAATTCTTTGCATTAGATTGGACATATTCAAAATGTTTCAAAAGATATTTTAGTGTAGCCTTAAGCTATTAAAGCTTAAAATTGCACTGAGTTTGGCAACACACCAAAAATAAATAAATCCTATGGACACCATCTCAAGAAAAAATAACAACAACAACAGTACAATCTGATCTTAGATCTCATAAAAATATCAACCCTAAGAAGGTAAGTTCTTTTGAGATAAATCCAGATCGCTATATGAAATTCACGATATGATATGACACCTTCATAAGATTTTATTTTTTAATGTTTATATCTATTGGAAGCAATTTTCTATAAAATTATCTTTAAAGAGAAAACAGCTTTTGTAAGCCTATACAAAGACAGATGGGGAAAATTCCTTTATAATCACATAGGATCCAGATCCACTTTCTTGTTTTTATTAGGAAGAATATTGTATTCTGAATCAGAAGCCTTAGATTTAAATAATGACTGCTGTGTGATCTGGGTCAAATCACTTTAGCTCTTTTAGCTTTGGTTTCCTCTTCTATAAAATAAGATCATTAGACTAGATTATCTTCATTCATTCATCTTTTTTTTTCTTTGCTTCTCATCCTTCAATGTGTGGAACAGTATTTCCCATATTTTTTTCACATTCATGTTTTCCCATTTTTTTATTATATTAAATGCTTTGAAATATTTATAATTTATTGTCAGCTTAGAATTAGGTATTGTGTATACCTCATAAGGCATAACAGCTTCACAAAAATATTCCTCCAGTTTATCACCTCCCAGGAAAATCATCTTATTTAAAAGGAAATTAAATTGCCAATGTGCCAGAGTTAACAGTGAAACAAAGGTATTTAGGAACTTGGTTATAATAGCAGAAGAAATAGAAAACTCGGGATCATGGATCTAATTCACAGCCTGTGTTGAGTTAGAAAATAGAATATTAGGATTTAAGTTTGGAAACTATTTACTTTTAGATTTTATAATAGGGAGAAGTAGTCATGAAGAATTCAGGGAAAGGGGCAATGTTAATGGAACAAGAAAAAGAAAACATAAAGAAACACAATACTAGAGTTGATTAGTCTATAATTATGCAACATATATGACATAAAAACAATGCAGGCAAAGATCCTAGATTAAAGAATTTGAGGAGGTTAAACTTAATGGTCTCCAAGGTCCCTTCCTACTCTAAATCTATGATCCATTCCCAGCAGACTAGAGTATGTCAATCTATTGATGAAAGCACCCCTTACCAGTATTTTTTTTAATTAAACTAAATTCTACTTTCTAAAAGCAGTTAATGAAGTATGAAGAATAAACCTATTTTGGTTTTCAGCTTTAAAATAATAACATCTGTAGTAGAGGACAAGATTTATTCTTTCAGAGACTATTAATGGGATTTGTGTACACACAACACTGGGAGAAACTATGGGATTCTGTTACAATTGTAAATTTCTCAGGATTTACATTGTTTATCACACAGTCCATGAGAACTAGAATAATATAGGGACATGGGAATTCCCACTGAAATTAATGGCATTAATAGCAGTACAGCATATATATATATAAAGCACCCTCAATATATTCATAAATTAATGGATGATCGTCAAAACATTTTTTTTCTATATACCATCCATAAGCACTAAGCCACTTATTTTCAAGTTTCTCCTCTGGAATATTTTTCCACAGAGGATATTTTAAAATAAAAAGTAGACTTTATTTTTTTAATTCAAAAAATGTAATCTCAATGTGAAATCTAAGATTTATCTGTATGATCAAAATATTACTGATTCAATATTCCAAAGAAAAGACCAATCAGTGCTCACACACTCACTTAGATAAGTTTGCCTCTAAAAGACCTTAATTTTTGATGCTATAAAATATAATGAATAGGCTACGAATTTCCCTGGTGTTATGATAATGATTAAGCATCAAAAAGTTGGCCATATAGTGAACACAATCCAACTACAAAAGTATCTCAGCAGTCTAGTTTTTAAATAGTGATCAGCTAGCATATGGGAAGATCTAACCACAGTAGTAATGCCAGAGAGAGTTCTCACATGGTCCAACTGTTAAATATCTCAGCATAATAAATTTAGCTGTTTTCACATGAACCACTGATGCGCAAAAATAATTTCCTGCTAATCAGTAATAATGACTATATACTCAATGAGTCACCGTTACACTTTAAGAAGAAGACTGTGCTAATGCGTGAATAATTATTGACCTGATTAAGTGTCCAATCCTGCTCTCAGAGAAAAAAAAAGTGCACATCATTTAACAATTCGACAGTATATTGTCTGTGAGATAAAAGCAAGAGGTGATTTGGATAACTAATGCCCTAGCTAAATTCGATCAGGCAGTTCCCAAAAGTAGCTGATTTTCATCTTCCTTAAACATTTCAGGAACTTCCATTTTTCTCACCCTCCTTTCACTAATACACTGCCACCTATTTTCTTTCTCCCCTTCTCCAAACCCATGCCCCAGAGGTAAGACATAAAAGAGCTAGAGAAAGTGAAGATTATAGGTTTTTATCTATTCATTTTATCACTCCTACAGCCAAGAAGGAGAGGGGGAATGAGAGGGGGTGTAGAGAACATCTTAAAGCTATATTCTTCTGCTCTGTTTCAAGGACTTAGAAAGTTAGGGCTTTGTAGCCAATATGAACCATAGAAGATTCCAGATATTTACCAAAGACCTGTTGAAATGCAATAAAGAATTGAGTTTTAATATTTCCATTAGGTCACAGTTGTCTTTAGTCAAATAGCTGCTTCTCTGTTCTTTTCCCTAGAAATTTATCCTGTCAAGTACAAAGAGACAGCAGCTTTGTTCTCCATGAAGGTCTTGACATTGTAATTCAGGCCCGAAGTCCAAATGTATATGCCAGCTGAAAAGGGCAGCAGTTCCACTTCATTTACAAATATGTGTTGTGAGATAACCACACTGTATTGTTAACATGTACCTTAATATTTTTGGCCATCAAGAGAAAGGAAGGAAGGAAGGAAAGAAAACAGGAAAAGAGATAGGAAATGCATACAGTGGAAGGGGAAGTGGAAAGGAGAAAAGAAGAAGGGATGGGGAAAGAGAAGGGACAGAAAGAGGAAGGAAAGGAAGTGAAGAAGGAATAAAAGGGAAAGGAAAGACAAGGAAAGGAAAAGAAAGGTTCACCCTGAATTAGTCATATAAATCCTACATGATTAACTCCATGGTAAACTTCTTTGCAATTCTCATAAAGTACAACTATGTATTTTCTCCAGTCCTTTGGGGAAAAGTTCATTGGGAATCAGTTCTCAATAATGTTAGAGTATCTTATTTTGTTTTGTTTTTGGAGGGCAGGGCAATTGAGGTTAAGTGACTTGCCCAAGGTCACATGGTTAGTAAGTGTTAAGTGTCTGAGACTGGATTTGAACTCAGGTCCTCCTGACTTCAGGGTGGTGCTATATTCACTGTGTCACCTAGCCACCCTGATGTTAGAGTATTTAATTAGTATTGTAATGTCTCTTCCTTTGAAGGTGACATTTGTTGCCCATTACTGTCCAATCTAGTTATCTCCCAAAACTAAATAATAACATAAAGCAGATCATCCATTGACATCTAATCAAAATAACTTTAAGGATTTCAAAAGTCTTCTAAAAATACCTGATAAACTCTTCTGTAACTCCAGGAGAACGGAATTTTCACTGGGAGTCCCTACACTCAAATAGAAGCAAAAGAAAAGAAAATATATATACACATATTCTTTCCAGGTCTATTGCTACAACAGGCCATTCTAATCTATTCAGAACCATGTACTCAGATTTTAAGAGAAAATTTTCAAAATATCTCAAAGGTATGAAATCAAAAGAGAAATACTGAGACTTGTGGTTTCCTAGAGGAAGCCTCTCTTTAGAAGTAAGAGTTTCTGAGTACTGATATTTATTTATGATCTTAGACAAGGCAAATCTTCTCCACCTCCCTTTTACCAAATGGAGTGTTCTTGTACCATATAAAATTCCTAATTGTAATAAAGGAGCAATTTACTAATCTAGCATCAGACTTTTGTTACCGTAACCTTCTCAAATGGTTGTGAATACAGAGCTATTTTGTCTGCTTTTCCATCCTTGTTTTAAGAACCTCTGAGAAGAGAAACTAGATTTGAAATCAGGTAACCTGAATTTGGGCTTTGTCTTTTTACTAGGTGTATGACCTTGGGAAAATCACTTAACCTCTGCGAGTCTCAGTTTTCCCATTTGAACATGATGAAATTACATTTAGATGATGAACTCCCTTTGAGTTCCAAATCCAAAAGGAATTTTTCTCCAGTACAATGTCTTGCTTTGTTTGAGCCAATTGAACCAATAGGTAGGTGTTCTCCAAACTCATTGTTCTATCTCCCAACTCTGTGCTTTTTCATAGGCTTTCCCCATGCTAGAATGCACTTCTTTATCAACACTAACTTTCAGAATTTTTGTATTCATTCAAGGCTCAGTTCTGGTACCACCTCCTAAGGGAAGTCTTCACAAACATCCATGCTCCACTCACCTTGGTAATGCTCTCTTCTTCTTCAAATTGTCTTGTATTTAGGAATAGGAGCTATCCCTGTGATTTCACTGATATAGGGAGCTCCTTCTAGTGAGGCACATCAAAACCCTCTCTAAAACTTATAGTAAGAGGGTCGTGTAGAACACCTGAAATTAATGACCTACACATGCAGTATGTGTGAACAGAAACCAGGAGCACTATAGAAGTAACAGAGAAGAGGCAAAAAAAAAAAGAAATACTTAAGAAAAGATGAATTAGAACAGCATATAGCAGAGATGTATCACAGAAGCAGTGAAAGAGGAAGGGACATTTAGCAGCAGTTGCTCTAATTGTGTTTACAACTGACAGTGTAGAAGATAGTCAGGTAGAGGAATGAAAAAGAAAACTATAACAGGTCTGCAATGTTGGGGGGGGGGGAATTGAAGTGGATTGAAGTCTCTGGGCCATCACTCAGCCTCAGAACACCTGGAAGCTCAGTACTGTGGGTGGGTACTAGGGAGTGATTGGCATTCAGTGAAAAGACAAGCTAAATCCTTCATTTCAATAATTCTAGGGCATAGCCTTATTACTACACAGTACAATAATTGAGATTCATTATGATGATTCTGAGCCATCAAGAAAAGGTTAAATTACAGCCATAAAATCAAAGAATCACAATGTTGGAAGGAGCCTCAGAGGACATTCAGTCCAACTCATTCCTGAGTATAATCCCCCCTACAACATACCTGACAAGTGGTCATCAAACCTCTGCTGGGATATCTCCACTAATGGAGAATTAACTCTTCATGGGGCAACCCATTCCACATTTGGACAGCTCAGATTTTTAGGAAGGTTTTTTTTTTTATTTCCTTCTATGTAGCTGAAATTGTTGTCTCTGCAAATTTCCACCCATTATTCCTAGTTCTACCCCTCAGGGAACAAGTTTAAAAAACCTGATTCCTCTTACAACCCATCAAATACTTGAAAATAGCTTTTATACCCCACCTACATATCATCAACAGACTAAACACATTCAGTTCCTTTGACTCATGCTTATATGGCACGGCTTCCAGTTCCCAAACTGGAATACTTCTTGCCCTCCTTTGGAAACATTTTAGTTTGTCAATACCCCTCCTAAAATATGGTGCCCAGAAATAAATATGACATTGCACACATCATCTGCCAAGAGCAGGGTAAAATAGCACGATTGCTTCCCTTGTCCGGACTATTACCATGGCCAAAGATCAAATGATCTTTTCTGTCTTCTCCATGATACAATGGATGCATTTTGAGCCCGTAGTTCACTACAACCCTCAGGGTTCTTTACATGAATTATTAATTGTAATGAAGTGGTACAATGGGCAGGCCTCTGAGCATAAGAGTCAAGAACCACTGAGTTCAAATCATGCTTCCAACACTTCCTAGCTGTGTTGACCTAAGAAAGTCATTCAACATTTCTCAGCCTCAGTTTCCTCATCTGTCAAACAAAGGGCTTGGGCTCAGTAGCCACAAAGGTCCCTTCTAGCTGAAAGTCATGATTACAGTAACAATCTAGCAAAGTCTCCACCATTTTGTACTTGTATTTCTTATTTTGTTGCTATCGCTGTTGTTTAGGGTACAAAATGTTATGTTCATCCTCAGCTGAATTCCATTGTATTCAATTCAAGTTATCTTTCTAGGTTGCTAAAATATATTTTTTGGATCCACACCCTCTCATCGATATTAGGTATTCCTCCCAGAGTTATGTAAATTTGATTATATTATCTATCCCTTTATTCAAGTTTTTGATTAAACTATTTAACAGAAGCCAAGTAACAGAGCCACACAGTACTCTATTATGGATTTCCCCCCAGGATGACACTGATCCTTTCATTTTCACTCTTCACATTTAGTTGTTCAATCAACTTTGAATATGCATAATTCTATTATCTTCCAATTTTCTTTTCTTTTTCCAACTTGTCTAAAAAGATAACATAAGAGCTTTAGTCAAACAACTTGCCAAAATTAAGTTATACAATATCTTCTACAGCATTCTTAATCTACAAATCTAATGACCCTAAAGAAAAAAGGAAATCATATTGGCTTCACATGATTTATTCTTGATGAAACCATACAGGTCCATTATGGTAAATGTTTCCTTTTCTGAGAGCATACAAAATAATCCCTTTAAATAATTTATTCTAGAATTTTGCTAGCACTTAAACTCAACATACTGTAGAATGAAAAATCAATCTTACTGACTTTTTATGGACAATTGTCTGTATCTAGTTTTATGGCTACTCTCCCATTTTCCACAATTTTTCAAAGGTCAATGACAGAAAGGGGAAAGGGAAAAGGTATTTATTAAGCATCAACTGTGGGCTAGGTACTGTGCTAAGTGCTTTTACAAATATTATTTCATTCGATACTCATAACAACTCTGGGAGGTGGGTGGTATTATTATCTCCATTTTACAGATGAAGAATCTGAGGCAGACTGACATTAAATGATTTATAAAGGGTTAAAGGACTAATAAGTATGAGGCCAAATTTGAATTTGGGTCTTCTTGATTGGCTCTCTACCCACTGCATCACCTGCCTGCTTCAGTAACTAGAAGTTCATTAACCACACTTACCAGTTGTTTCACTGCCTTGTGATATAGGTTGTCTGGAGGCAATCACTTGAACTTGCCGAGAATAGTCACTGTAGCTACTTTCTTACTGTCTCCTCATTTTTTTTTTGCTCTCTCCTTTTCTTTTTTTGTCCTCAGCTTAAAGATCTTTTAGGAAAATAGGGGGGAAAAGAGTTGAATAATTCTACCTTTACTCTGTTGTACATAATCATCCAACCAAGCAAAAAGTATTACCTATCTCTTATGTTCCTTTCCTCTCAACAGTTATTTAAAATTCCTTTTTTGTTGTCTTTAGTATTGTTTGTCAGCATGTGCTCATTTTGTTAGTCAGCATTATTGATATTGTCTTACAGGACCATGCCACTCTTTCACAATAATTTTTAGTTCCCTTACTTATTTTTAAAAGAAACCTTCCCATTTTCTTTGATATGAAATTACTTGACTTTATTCCATAATAATTTCATTCTCAATAAACTGTCTTCCCTAATGGACACAATTCCCAGTAGAATTTTAGGGCATGAGATATTACATGTCCTTTCCTTGAAATATTTTAAATTCACTCTCTCAAAATTTAGGATGCAAATTATCCTCTGCTTACCTTTTATTCCTTACCTATCACTACCACTAAGATAGCATGAACATTTCCTCTAAATGCTTTCATCATTTCTACTTTAGCAATATATTTCTCTTTATTACAGTGGGTCCATAAAAACAGCACCCCTCATAATTTCCTTTACTTGTTAAAGAATTAAACAATCATTGAAATAAAACAAGATTTTCCAACCGCTCTATTTTTACCAGATCAACTGAATAACATCTGGATAGCAAAGATCACCCTACCACTATCATATTATGCTCCTGAAACAGGGTTTCAAAACTCATTAATGATCCCATCCTTCTGATTCAGTAGTATGCAGAATACTTATACCATAGCACCATGTTTCTCCTTCCAATGACCCTTCTCCAAATACTCTCCATCATTCTTTACCTTTCTAGTCCAAGGACTCACATGCATGCAAATACTTTGATGGTTCCTTATCATTTCTAGAATAAAATACATTGGTTCCTGATTTCCCCATCAGTAGTGCCCCTAATCCCCTTATTACTTTATAATTGTTTGCATATATCACATATTTACACATAAGATGATTTTTATACTTTACGCTGTATACTTCTACTTGTTAAAGTTATCTCAATTGATTATTACTAATAATACCTCCATTTGCATATTCCATTCATAAGTCTCATCTCAGCAAATCCCAATGATACTTATTATGCTAAATTTATCTCTTCCTATAGAATTCTTTTTTTTTTTTAAGAAGCCATGCTCCTCACATCTGTGCACAGACAGCTGAATGTTTTTGCCTGTCTTTTGGGATATTATTTTCTGTGAGTTAGAATGCATCTCAACTGCTCTTGCTTTTTATTGTGGCATGCCTCCTACTCCGAAGGGTACACATCCCTTGAAACCGAAAGTCTTATTCTCTCACATACCTCCACCCGCAATTTATTTTTAATTGTACAAGGCTAGAAAAACTATTAGATTAAAACACAAGAAAAGTATTCAAATAGCACACCAAAATACAGCAAAAGTATACTGTCTACAGATTATCACATACACACTAGGACTGTTCATAATCGAAGAATATACATGTAGGGGCATATACATAAGGCACATTCATACTTTATCTTCTTGGGTATTTCCACTAACCTATTGCTGTTCTCTGATGCCAGCAGCTGGGTTTCAAATGGAATGCATTTTTTTGCTTTTTGCTTTTTTTTTATAATAGTACTAGTATCTGTCAATGTTTTGACCTATAGCCCTTAGGGCTATCTTTTGTTATTTATACCTTGGCCAGCCATACCCTGTTAGTGAGGTAGTAAAGACCTAAATCTGTCTTGGGAATTTTTTTTTTTAATTTTTCTGCCCCTCAAGATCTCTGTCTAAATCAGAGGTTCCCAAAGTGGATGATACTGCTCCTAGACTGCTGGACAGATCCAGGGGGTGGACAGTAGTAGCCTTGGGTGTAACTGAGGGGCATTGAATAAAAAAAGGGGACAATGCAAGCATAAGGAAGAAGAGAAGATAACAAAATGTTTAAAAACCATTTGTTCATGTTTCATTTGTTATGTAACTGAGTTAGAGCAAAAGTGATTGCATTATTTTCCAAATAAATATACAAAATGCAAGTTATAGCTGATCAGTGGTTAAGTCTACTGTCAAGTCTTAAGAAACAAGTGTTGGCAGATAGTATGTCACACATTGTTGGAAAGTTCAGCATGCATCAGCAGGAATATGTGCATGTAATGACTTCTTTACAACAGGATCCTAAACAGTTACATGATACTATTGCATCATCAAAATTTGAAGGCAGGAAAAAAACCCACAAATTTATAATAAATTTTTTAATTTAAGATGTATAATTTATTTAAGAAACGTTTTTTAAGTAATAGAAATCCTCCCCCCCAAAAAAAAAAACATTAAAGGGTTAAAGAAGGTAGATTTCTGGGGGAAAGGGGACACAGTAATTTTTTTTTAAAAGGGGGGAGTAGGACAAATAAATTTGGGAACACTTGGTCTAAATTATTATCTGAATTAGTCTACATTATTTTAAATTCTTATAGGCCTATGAGTCACCACCTTAAGACTCATGACACAGGTTCCACTTAGCAAAACAGCAAAAGAGCTGGGTGGGCCCAGACCAAGGAGATTCTTTTCTACCCCACTTAATTTCTGTGCTTGCATAATCTCTAGAAAACAACTAAAAGGGGATGGATAGACTTTCTGAAGATGACAACCTTTCCTCTACTTCTCCTTAACAAAAAAAGATATCACTGTGCTACTGATACTTAGTAGACAAGTACTATGGCAGAAGGGAAAAAAAGAACTTCTGAATGGTTCTGACCCAATGTCATACTAGTATGTCACAATGATCATAATGATTGTTAACATTTTCTAGATTTTGAAAAGTCATAAATAGTTGAGTTCTGCAAGTAGAGTTGTTAAAGCCTTATTTGTGCCTCATGCCTAGGCTATCTCCCACTTTATCATCTAAAATGACTCTACTATTTGGTTTCTTCTTTTTTGTTAATCTCTATCTCCTTCCCAGTTAATATTATGACTTTAGATTATTTGTCTTCTTCATGTACTTATCATCTTCAAATGTGAAGCAAAAACAAATTTGCCTTTCTGAAGTATGGATTAATATGTTCAATTCTTTTCTCCAGTGGGAGTCATAAACTTGTAGGAAAACATCTTCCTTGTCTTCATACATGTAAATCAAAAATCTCCCTCTACCTTTTCAATTCACAGGCAGAATGAATCTTTAAAGTCATAATATTTATCAAGCTGCATAGACAATTTGGAGATTTGACTTGAGAAATAGTAGAACTACAGCTGGAAAATGGACTGCTAAATCCACCCTATTGAATATGATCTACTTCTGCTATGACCCTCTAATGTGATTATCATACAGTAAGTTAAAAGGGCTACCGCAGCAACTGATCCAGCTATTTTCAGGGAGAGCACAAAAATCTTCAGATAATTCAGGAAGAGAAGGCAAGGTAAAACTAGAAGTTGGCTTTCTGGAATATGCAAATCCACAATCCACAACAAAGATCTGCCTATAAATCAAATTCCTCTGAGTATTTAACTATGCTTCTTAAATGTGAGAAATCTCAAATGTTAATTTATCCTGTATTATGTTCCATTGAATCAAAGAACTTTGAAGATGAAAAGGTACTCAGAAGTCATGTAGTCTACCTTATATTTTGACAGGAATATCTCCTATAAAAACCCTAAGTAGTGATCTTCCAGTTTCCAGTTGAAAATGTCCAAGCACTGGGAGTCAACCATGTCCTAAGGCAGCCCATTTGACTTCTGGTTAGCTTTAAGTATTAGCAAATTTATCCCTTAAGGAAATTAACTTTCGTTGGCAACTTTCACCAGTTATTCATAGTTGTTTTGAAGGCCAAATTATATTCATTGTGTTTACTTTTTCCCCAAATTTAACTGAAGTTAAAAAAAAATTGAAGATGATGGTTTATGAAAATTTTGATTACATGGGGAATTTATTTTGAATTTGTAAGCTATACAAATATGTTCCTTCAAATACTGGCATGACCATCCTCTCCCAGAATTTGGTTTTAAGCCTCCCAGGCTTAAAACTTCTGAATCATCTTTGACTCTTCCATTCTCACCCTCACATCCTGACAATTATTGAGCCACAACATTAATGACTCCATGATATCTGTAAAGGAAGCAGCATGATGTTGTAGATAATAGTTAATCTTGGAATCAGGATATCCTGAGTTCAAGATCCATCTGACACATCTCAGTTCTGTGATCCTTAGCTAGTCACAACCTCAGTGCTCAAAACAATAATCCGAAATTGTAAGTTGCATGACAATTTCTGAACTTCATCAGTAGAAGGAATTTCCATATCTGTAGTTCCATAAACTAGTAAAGAATAGAAACCAGTATTCACATAGAAACCAGAACCATGGAAGTATAAATAAGGATCCCAGAAAGTCACATGTTTACTTAGAAAATGACATGTTAACATTAGTTATGTTCTATTTAATTTTTTTTATTTGTTAAATATTTCCTAATTACATTTTAAACTGATTCCAGCAGCACTCAGGAGGGTTACATGGCAATGCAATCTAAGGGGCAGGTGTTTAACAGTTTTGCCTTAAACCTAATTAATAAAATTATAGATATGGACAAAAACATAGATATAGATATATAATATAGGTAACTATACATAAAGATATTTAAATGTAGAGAAAGGTAAAACTATATCTTAATGGCTAAATCTAAAAGCTTTTTTTCCCATCTTCATTCTTTTTAACCTCTCTCCAGTCTTTGACATTGTTAACCACTTTCTTCTCCTTAATATTTCTTCTCTTTAGGTTTCCACAATGCTATCATGACTCTCCACCTTTCTGTCTGACCTCTCCTTCTCAATCTCTTTGCTGTATCTTCATCCAGTTAGGTGTCTCTCATTGGGGACATGTTCTGGACTCTTTTCTCTTCTCTTTCTATACTATCCCACTTGGTGATCTCATTACTTTCCATGTATTCATGCAAATTCAATTATGTTCAATTGTTTTCAATTATAAACTCTAGCTGATGAATTTGAAATCTACTTATTCAGTCCTAAGATCTCTCCTAAGTTTTAGACAGCTCAGCCTGGATGTGCCATGACATCTTAAATTCAACATTTAGAAAAGTAAATTATTCTTTACTACAAAAATCCTCTCCCCTTCTGAATTTCCCTTGTACCACAATCTTTCCAGTGATCCAGCCTCAAAACCTCGTTGTCATTGTTGACTTTCATACAATAAGTTACCAAATTCTGTTCATTTTGCCTTTTAACATCTCCTGTATACACACACCCCTTCTCTCCTCTGATAATGCTACTATCCTGGAGCAGGCTCTCATGACCTTATACCTAGACTATTAAAGTTCCTACTGGTTGGCCTCCTGATCCAATTTTCTCCACACCACAATGCATCCTCCACACATTTGTCGAATTAATCTTCTTAAAGGACAGATCTGACCATATCACTCCCCCATTCAAAAAATAAAATATAAAATCCTCTGTTTGACATTCAAAGTCCTTTACAACCTGGCCTTCTCTACCTTTCTAGTGTTCTTACACCTTATTCCCCATCCAAGTATACTGAAATCTCGTGGGCCTGGCCTCCTTGTTCTTCTTCATATAAGACACTCCATCACCACACTTTGAAATTTATCACCTATCATTCTCCATGACTGGAATTCTAAGCCTCTTCATCTCTGCTTCCTGAATTCCTTCAAGTCACAGCTAAAATTGCCTCTTTGATGAGAAGCCTTTCTTGACCTCCTTTAATTCCACTTCCCCCCACTGATTATCTTCACTTTCTTATACACACACACACACACACACACACACACACACACACACAGTTTGTACATCATTATTGATATGTATCTTTCCCATTTGACTGTGAGATCCTTGGGAGCAGGAGCTGTTTTTTGTTTTTCTGTCCCCACAACCTGGCATGGTGCCTGGAACATAGTAGCTGCTAAGAAATACTAATGACTGACTGTGATGAAGATAAAGATGGAGATGGATACTAATATAAAGGTTACATATATATTTTTTCCACCCCCATTTTCCCTTATACTTACTTGGTCATTATCCTAGTTCAGGACTTCAGTGTAACTCATAGCCTGATAATCTTTCTTTAGAAAGACAAAAGTAAGGCTGATACTATAATCAAATTAAGAGAACAAGGAATCATTTACCTCTCAGATTTATAGAGAACAGAGGAATTTATGATCAAACAAGAGAGAGGAAACATTATGAACTGCAAAATGGATAATTTTGATTATATTAAACCTAAAAGTTTTGCACAAACAAAGCCAATGCAACCAAGATTAGGAGGGAAGCAGAAAATTTTGAAAGAATTTTTATAAGCAGTGCCTCTGATAAAGGCCTCATTTCTAAAATATATAGAAAACTGAGTCAAATTTACAAGGATATATTCTTATAAATAAGTAAATATTTTGATTTTCATAAATTAAAACATAAATAAATAAGTCATTCCCCAATTGATAAATGGTCAAAAGATGTGAACAGGAATTTTTCAGAGGAAGAAATTAAAGCTATCTATAGTCATGTGAAAAAATGCTCTAAATCACTATTGATTAGAGAAATGCAAATCAAAACAACTCTTAGGTACTACAACACACCTATCAAATTGGTTACTATGACAAAACAGGAAAATTATAAATACTGGAGAAGATGTGGGAATGTTAGAACACTAATGCATTATCCAACCCTTCTGAAGTACAATTTGGAACTATGCCAAAAGGGCTATAAAAATGTGCATGCCTTTTGACCCAGCAATACCACTTCTAGGGCTGCATCCCAAAGAAATAAAAATAATGGGAAAAGGACCCACATGTACAAAAATATTTATAGCAGCTTTTTTTGTAGTGACCAAGAATTGGAAATTGAGGGGATGCCCATCAATTGGGGAATGGCTGAACAAGTCATGGTATATGAATATAATAGAATACTATTGTAGCATTAGAAATTATGAGCAGGCAGACTTCAGAAAAACATGGAAAGACTTATATGAACTGATGCTGAGTGAAGTGAACAGAACCAGGAGAACATGGTACACAGTAACAGCCTCATTGTGTGATGACTGACTTTGATAGACTTAACTCTTCTCAGCAATGCAAGGGCCTCAAACAACTCCACAAGACTCATGATGGAAAAGGCCATCCATATCCAGAGAAAGAAATATAGAGTCTGAATGCAGACTGAAGCATACTATTTGCTCTCTTTTTTTTTTTCTTTCTCATGGTTCCTCCCATTTGTTCTACTTCTTCTATACAACATGACTAATGTGAAAATGTATTTAATAAGAATTTATATGTAGAGTCTATATCTGATTGCACAGCATCTTGGGGAGGCAGGAGGGGATGGAGGCAGAGAAAATTTAAAACTTACAGATGTGAATGTTGAAAACTAAAAATAAATTAATTTGTAAAAAAAATACTACTAAAAAATAAAAAAGAAAGTCAAAGAAGCATTGTCCTGTGGAAAAGGAGTTACACTTGCACATAAATGTCAGAAGTCAAAGCTGATTTAGACAATATAATTTCTATTTTGCCTTCCATTAGATAGTCTGCATGGCATAGTGGAGAGAGTAATGGATGTGGAATCAGGAAGACCTAGTTTCAACCCCTGCTTCCAACAATTATGAGCTGTGTGTGAACTTGTATAAGTCACATAACTGCTTTGTGTCTCAGTTTCCTTATCTATATATTGAAGGGATTATATCTGATGAGATCTAAGGTCTTTCTCTCTCTCTCTCTCTCTCTCTCTCTCTCTGTATATATATATATATATATATGTATCCTTTTGATCCTATGATGAAGTTAACAAATTTATTCATCAAGCACCCATTCCAGGCATATTGCATTTAAAACCCAAAGGGGTTTCCTTGAGAGTTCATAATTTTCCTATCTCTGAAGATTACTGAGCAGAGCATAGATAAGGGGAGGGAATAAAAAATTACATAGTTCCTACTATGTGCCAGACATTGTGCTAAGTGTGTTACAAATATGGTCTCATTTGATCCCTTGAGTGTGTTATAGAAGGAATAGCTGTCCAGGTATAGATTGGACTGCATGATCTATGAGGTTTCTCCCAACTCTGAAATTCTGTGATTCTCCCAGGCTGATGCTTTCTGGTGATTTCATTCATTTTTAGGACCTCGTTATTCTTTATGAAAAGCAGAAGAAAACAGGGGAAAACTCAAATAAGTCTATTTTACTACTCCTCAACAGCTCTGTTCAAGAGTTTGGCAGGCAAGATGGCTGGGATTTTAGAGCAAATTTGTTTTTTTCCCCCTGATTACCTATTAATTTATCATATCCATACTATTTTCCAACTCATTACAATTCAATTTATTTTAAAATTTTATTGGTTCTTTTTGCCTTTACACTACAGTCCTTGGATAGAGACCCTTAATCTCAGAGCCACAAGTCCCTCATAACCAAAAAACAACAGGCAAAACAACCAATAGAATAACTATATTTGATGATCCTCAAACCTTTTGCCAAGAGGAAGAAGGTATGGTTCATTTTAGAATTCAATTTAGAAAGTTTTTTCATGTGTATCTACTATATATTCACTCATATGATAAGTTTGTAGGCACATTTAAAAGACACTTAAGATATAGTCACTGATCATTATCTGAAGATTTGATGACTACAAATCATAGATTTATGAAATTTTAGAGCAGGAAAGGACATTATATATCATTTAGCATAACCCTCTCATTTTACAGAGGTGGGGGAATATTCTAAAGCACTGAAGTAACTTACTTAAAACCACATCACTAGTTAATGTCAGAAGAGCTCAAAATCAATTTGCAGAGGTGAGTGAAACATAAAAATATAAAACAATATGTAAGTGCCAAAAAGAGTGATACCTATTGTTAGCTCTATGAGAATTCAGAGGAGAAAAATCACTTCTGTAATGTGTGGGGAAGAGTTAGTGAAGGGATTCATCCCTTAAAAAATGGGAAACTGTGTATATCCCAAGGAGGTCAATGACCTCAAGAAGTCCATCGATGTGCAAAAATACTCAAAGCAAAATTTTTATTTTGTGGTAGGGAAAAAAAAAACAAATAAACTGGAAACAAAGTAGGTATTCAGTGATGAACAGATGAAAAAATTATGGCATATAACAATATTAAAATATTGTGATTTAAAAAACAACAAATATGAAGAATTCAAAAAAACATGGGCATATATGTATGAGGTGAAACAGAACAGAGTGATTGGAACTAGAACTATATATGCATATACATACATAAATATATACACATATACACACAACTAGAATAATACAAATTAAATCACTTAAAGACATCAAAATTCAATAGAATTCCAAAGTGTTGAAAGAGTGTTCCTCTCAACAGATGATAGCCTATGGGGATAGAGTATTATATATGCTGTCAGGTATGTTTGTTGTTTTGATTAACTTTTTTTTAATTGCAAAAAAGGTTTCTATTTGGGTTGAAGTGTTACTGGTAAGAAACTGTGGGTCAAAAACAATAGGCACCTACTTGGTGTAGATTAAAACAGAAAAGCGGATCACTGCAACACACTACTCAGGTCAGAACCAGAAGCAATCAAGCAAAGCACTGAGTTGTTCCATAACCACCACCACCCTATAACATCATCGGTCCTTTTCTAAAACAAAAGACAAATGATTAAAGGAAATTAAGACAAATCTATAAGACCAAAAGCCATGCCCCAATAGACTATCACTGGATACAAGAACAGATGAGCAGGCAGATTTCATAAAAACCTGGAAAGTCTTACATAAACTGACATATAGTGAAGTGAACAGAACCAAGAGAAGGTTGTACAGAGTAACAGCTACTTTGTGTGATGATTAACTATGGCCAATTTAGCTCTTCTCAGCAATACAATAATCTAAGACAATTCCAAAAGACTCACAATGCAAAATGCTATCCACATCTAGAGAAAGAAGTATAGAGTCTGAATGCAGATTGAAGCATACTATTTTCACCCTTTTGTTCCTTCTCATGGTGTTTCCCTTTTATTTTGATTTTTCCTTCACAACATGATAAATGTGTAAATGTGTTTAATATGATTGCACGTGTGGTTAACCTATATCAAACTGTTCACCATAATGGGGAGGATGGAGGGCAGCAAGGGAGAAAAATTTGTAACTAATTTTTTTTTTTTTGCCTTTTGGAGGGCAATTGGGGTTAAGTAACTTGCCCAAGGTTACAGGGCTAATTTTTTTTGTGTGGGTGTTAAGTGTCTGAGGCTGGAGCTGAACTCGGGTCCTCCCGACTCCAGGGCCAGCACTTTACTCACTGTGCCACCTAGCCACCCCCAAAACTAAAAATCTTATAAAAATGAATGTTAAAATTTTTTCCATATAATTGGAAAAATAAAATACCAATTACAAAATCTATATTAGAGAATATCACTAATAAGAATAAGAGAAATCCACATCAAAAGAATTCTAGGATTTGATCTCATACTCATCAAATTGATAAAGGTATTAAAGAAAAAGATAGTCAATAGTGGAAGGGCTGTGGAAAGACAATAAAGCTAACAGATTGTTGATAGAGCTATGAATTGTAATCAATCTGAAAAAAGAACTTGGAATTATTTGAGAAAATACTGTTGGACTCAGGAATTCATTTGTCAGTATATGTTCATAAAATTTACCCAGAAAACCCATTACTACATGAATATTCTTGCAAAGATCAAGGACATAAAGAATATCTTCATATGCATCAAAATATCTATAGCATATAACGATGTGCATGTGTGTGTGTGCGTGTGTGCATGTGTGTGTGTGCGTGTGTGCATGTGTGTGTAAAAACTGGAAGCAAAGTGTAAACTCCATTGCTTGGTGAATGTCTGAACAAATTGTAGCAGACAAACGTGATAGAATAGCAAAATATTGTAAGAAATAGTTAATATGAGGAATTCCAAGGAACATTGGAAAACCTATATGAAGTGATATAAAATGAAGTCAGTTAAAGCAGAAGAATACATAATGCAATAATGTAAACCAAACATATACTAAAAAGAAGCTGACCTGCCAGTAATTGTAATGATCTCTCTTGTTCTTGAAGAAGAAATGATAAAATTCACTTATCTCCATTTGGTAGAGACGTGGGGAATGAATGAAGTGAAATAAATAAATTACCACATGCAATCACTGTGTTGGTTAATTTTGCTTTACCAGTTAACTTTGGTACAAAGAAGGGTATATCTGGAAATGACTGTGATGTAAAAAGCTACAGTATAAATAAAACTTCATCTTACTCATAAAAAGAAATCTAAATCTTTTTATCATGAAAGAAACTTCCATCTTTTTCTTATAGTTGCTTTTTAAAATATTGAATGTTTCTTAAAGGGAAAATGGTGACATCATTTAAATATAACAGGAAAAAAGGAATATATCAGCAGCCTATTGCTTGCTTCCCAATATCAGGATGTTGCCCCCCACCCCATCTGTGACTCTTTTTATGACTGTCAGAGTTAAAAACAACAACAACCACCACCAAACCTACTGGGTCGAGACTTTTGTCATACAAAAATTTAAAGATTTATAGAAAATAGTTTTAGAGCTATCAGGAACCTCAGAGGTAATCAGAGGCCCAGAGAATTTAAACAATTTACCACGGTAACACAGAAATTAAGTGACAGAACCAAAATTTGAATCTGGCTCCTCTAACTCCAAACTAAGTGTTGTTTCCACAATACCCTAACACTTCCATCAATCTGTCATTAGATCTAGAATATTCTATAAACAGTTACCCATTTTAATAGTAAGATAACTGAAATATATGAAGGAAAAATTTGGTAGGATCTGAATAATCATAGTGAAAAGCAGGAAGCACATCCCAGGAGAAAAGAACCAGCTAAAGGAAAAAAAAAAAACCATAAGAATACACTCATGGGACAGTGAGGAAACCATTCTGGCTGAAGGAGAATGAAGGTTTCCTTTTCAGTATGATAGATAAAGTGGAATAATTGATAGTTGACTAGAAATAATAAAGCAATGAAATATGCAATTCTCCAAGAGTGCAACAATCTTACAAGAATACACACAAGTTACTCACTGATTTATATATTAAACAGTCACATATCTCTTATATAATGCATACAATAAAATGAAACTTATTGTGTTCTCTTTCTGTCTTTGTGAGTCTGCAAAATTTACTGAGATAAATTTCATTTTCTTCGCACTCTGACTGGCAAAGTGAGTCAGCAATCCTTGGCTGTCTCCCTGAGCCAGGTACATTTTACTTTTGCCTGGAAACATTAACAGCTATTAAAATAATTCTTTTCATTTCATCAATTATATAATAGACAGGGAAAATGTGGAAATACTGTATGACTCCCTAGGTTCTATTAGCCCTTTCACAGCTGGGAAGCAAGGAAACCTTTATTTATCAAAACAATTGTGGTATTTGGGCCTACCTTACTCAAGGATCCTTATCTCCAAAGGAAAATCCTTAGATGATTTGCATTTCTTTACCTCTCTTCTAGGTAGCATTTATAAGAGCTAGCATTTAAATAATACTTTCAGTTTTGCAAAGAACTTCACAAATATTATCTCATTTAATCCTCACAACAGCTCTGGAATATTTTTATTTTTTATTTTACACAAAGGAAAACTGAGGCAGACAAATGTTCAGTATGTTACCCAAAGTTACACAATTAGCGTCTTAGGTCCGTTTTTAATTCACATCTTCCTGACTCTAGGTTCAGTACTGTATCCACTGTACCACCTTGTTACCTTTTCTTAGCTCTTAATAAACTGTGAATAAAAGGTACACTTCTCATAATTATAGGTATAGCTTAATTATTCTGCTTTATATATCAAAGAACAGAATTTAAGGAAAATGTCCACCTCTACAGAAGTGTTTTCATTAGGATAAGGAATGCCCAGGTAAGAAAATTTCCTCCACCAATGCAGGATGGCATCTTTTTGGCAGCCTATATTCTTAGAAAGTTATCTGGGTATATGAAAGTTGAGGTGCCTTGCTCAGAGTTGCACAGTCAGTATCAGAGGCAATATCTGAACCCAAGAATTCCTGGTTCCAAGGATAGCTCCCTATCCACACACTGTTGCCTCTGATCAGCTCCATAGGATTACAAATTGCCCCATGATTTACATACTAAAATAAGGATTTTAAATAAAAGTTTTGCTAGTATTTTCTATTTAGCTATTTTATTAAAGATCAGCAATTCTAAATATGGCATATATTTCTATTTTTTCTTTTGTATTAGACTTTATTCTACAATTTGTACCCTCAAAAGTCAGGAAACCTAACTAGTCATTATTGATTTAAATGTAACATGCCTTTACTACCTAAATACCATGTGTCCGTTCCCAAACTAGACCCTGTAGAATTATAAAAGAAGTAGAAGAATATTCCCTGCTTTCAAGTAGCTTATAATCCATTTGAAAACAAGATAATAAAACAGAAAGTAGAAGATATTCTTGTATAAACTGTGCATCTGAGTGCTAAAATAACTGAGAATAATGGATAGAATTGTGCCATTTCCAAAATACAATACAGCCTGCATTTGGGAAATTGTGCTGTTCCTTCAACAATGCCAAATCATCCTTGCAACAAAATCCCATCTCTTTAGTGTCAGTAGACTCTAGGTGATACTAAATATACTGGGAATCATAGAACATCCCAGTTTCTGAAGAATTGGAATTAAGAATGTCTCAATATACGCTGAAAAAAATGTGTGGTAGGTAAAAGAAGATAACAACATCATGCCAACAACAACTTGGTGCAAAAGACATGATACAGGAAATCCATGGAAAAGAATATAGACAAATCACATAGCAAGAGTGAGGCACAAAAGAGAGGTAGCCACTAAATCATGTCACATAATGTTAAAAGGCCCAGAAGAAACCTTCTAGAATGTTGAATAGATGCTCATTGGAAGAAGTATAGGAATTCATGGATAAGATTCACCACACACCACTGGAAATAAGAACACATCAGTAAAACAGTAGATCCATCAAAATATTGAATAAAATGAAAAGATCATTATAGAAAGGAGTTTGTTTCATGAAGTTAAGTTCTCAGCTGAGCTGGTAGTGTTACATAGGGATTTAGGAGAAAGATTATGCCAAAGAGATTAAATAGAATAAAAATAGAGACAGTGGTGAGTGAGACAGGGAAATAAGGAGAGGAGTCTAATTAATGTTGATTTTTCTTCTCTGGGAGGAAGAAAAAAGAAAAGGATTGATAAAATGAGACTATTTGACAAAAAGTCATAGGATCATCAATTTAAAGTTCAAAAGGGAGAGTAGAGAATATTTTTAATTGAGGAAACTGAGGGCCCAAAATATTGATCTATTAATAAGTATTATTAAGGACTTATGTGTTAGGCATTTTATTAAGTTCTGAGGATGGATGCAAGGAAAGACAAAAACAGTGAACTCCTTTCAAGGAGTTCACATTTTGACAGAAGACAAGCTTAGAGGGAAAGACACTAACAGGTGGTAGAGTCGAGAAGGGAGAGATAAAGAAAGTACTACTGAAAAAGATAGCATTTGAACTGTCTTAAAGGAATCCAGAAAAGGAAGAAGCAAAACTTGGAAAGGAATGGCTTCCAGATATAGTGGACAGCCAATGGACTGTACTGTTGGAGGAAGGCCAAAGAGGAGCTAGATTACGTGGTACATGCATGTAAGTAAGAAAGCTGGAAGAGCAAGAAAGGGCCAAGTTGTGGAGAGCTTTAAATGTTAGAGGAGTTGATATGTGACTCTGGAGGTAAAATGGAGACAATGGAATTCATTGTGGTATATAAGGGTAACTTGGTCAGATCTGATTTTTTTGGAAAATCATTTTGGCAACTAAGTAGAAGATGTATTACAGTGAAGAGAGACCTGAGACAGGCAGACAATTAGAAAGCTATTGAAGGCTCTTATGGGAGAGTGGCTATGGGAGCTTCTGAGTCAAGGAAAATTTGAAACTGACTGAATGGAGGATCATCGAGAACCTTCACGAGAATGGCAGAGGGAAGAATCAGATATTGGAAGAGTGATCTAGTCTCTCCTTCCCATGCTATACCATTTAGTAGGAAATGGATTGTTACATGATAAGCTGACCAGCAGAACAGAAGAATTAAAGACACCCTGGGAAGGGAGAGGGGGAAAACAATTAAACTAACCAACCATATGTATTCTATTGAGATTTACTGTATTTTTTTTAAAAGTAGCAAGCAGGAAGACCTATTGAAATTTGTGCCAAATCAGTGACCCCATTGCTTTCAGTATTTCTTGTCTTCCAGGTATGTTTTGAGAAAGGCCTTGGTGTTTTTTTTTTAACTTCTTTTAATTTTCTCTGAAAAAAAGAAAGCTATTGCAATAGTCAAGGTTGAATAGTATGAATATCTGAAATAAAATGGCTATGTGAAAAGGAGAAAGGTGAGATATATGAGATATGAAGGCAGAAACAACAAGAAGAGTCAAAAGACTGGATGTCAGATGAGTGAGAGTGAGGAGTTGAAGGTAACACTAAAGTTATGAGCATGGATTATTGGAGGGACAGTAGAGCTATGAAAGTAATACAACACTCAGAAAAAGAGAAGGGCTGGGCCTGAGGGAATAAACCCTTACTGGACATGCTGAATTTAAGGTGCCTATTGGACACATAGTTCAATATGTACAAAAGGCAATTTGTGATGTACTGTAGCTCAAGAGAGAGCCTGTGGCTGGATATATAGATCTGGAAATTATCTGCAAAACGATAATAAATAAGCTCATGCTTTATGATGACATTACCAAGTGAAAGAATATAGAAGAAAAAGAAGAGGAAGCCTGGACCAAGACTTGAAGAATACTCATCATTAATGAGCATGACGTGGCTGCAGATCTCACAAAGAAGTCTGAAAAGAAGTGATCAGATTGATAAGGGGACCCCTAAGAATGAGCAGTGTTGTGAAAACCTATAGAGCAGAGAGCATCCTGAAGGAACAGGTAATCAATGGGGTTGAATGCTAAAGAGAGATCAATAAGCTCTTGCTCAAGTTCACTTGCCCAAGTATCAGAGGGATTTGAACAAAGGTCTTCTCACTCAAAATCTGACAGCATTTTAAGAAGGTTAATGTGGTAGCCATATGAAGAATAAACAACTAGGGAGTGACAGGAAGATGTGGAGGCCAATTAAGAGCCTAAGAATCTATTTCAAATGATGAGGTCCTTGATTCAATTGGATATTGGGAATGGAGAGGAAACTGTCAATGATAGGGTGTTTACAATGGAGTTATCTGCAAAAATTAATGCTTTAATGTGTATACTAAGTTAAATAAAGGACCGAAAAATATCTGAGTTTATTAAGCATGCATAATCCAGAGAAGAACTATTGGCAGAATAAAGAAGCTGGAACGGAGAGCTAGGCTATTTGGAAAAATACCTAATTAAGTTTGGGACATGTTCTAATTTGAGATAACATAAAGGTACTCTTTAGGAGATGTTTCATAGGCAGCTGTAAATACAGGAAAGTGTTCATGTTAAGACAAGAAGTCAAAGGGATGTTTTCGATATTTTTTTTCAAATATCTTCTGCCAAGACTGAGACACAATATTCTATCCTTAATAGAACAGATACAGCTGTAGCTTATCAGGTCTGTACGTCTTTCTTTCTCTGAGTCTGAGTCCAAGCTAGGCCATCAACATCATATTTCATTCACATTCATCTGGCCATCTGGCACAAGAGTATATATGACTGCAATGGCCATCTGCCCAGTAACACTATTTATAATATACTCCTGCTACTCATGTAACAACTTTAGCATCCCACTGATTGCTTCAGAAGCACAAAACCAAGTCAACAGAAGATGGGCAACTTTGCTATTGGCACTTTGTGATGGCATAGAAAGAACCAGAAATTTTAACCCATCTGCTCAAGGAAAATTTGGTTGAAAACTCAAGATTTTCATTGTAGCCATCACCAAACCTATGAGTTGAGAAATAATAACAAAATCAATTAAGTAAACTAAGTCATCATATTTGTGAAGTTGACAAAGACTTTCGACAGTACAGTTTTCCAGCTCAAGGATCTTGACTAAACTGTACAAAACAAGGGTCATCATTTACTCAGTCTTCAAATATTTGAAAGGTTGACAGAAAAAAAGTTGTATTGTTTGTTTTTTCTTTTGTTTTGCTTTTGCTTAGATTGTGAGAGGTGAAAAAATAGGAGCAATTACTAGGACTTATAAAGAAGCACATGCAATTTCAACAGATATTTTAATTGCCTACTATGTGCAAAGCACTGTGCCAGGCACTTGAGATACGAAGATAAAGAAAGAATCTGATCTCAAAGAACTTACATTTTAGCATGATTAAACAAAAACAAAAATTTCACAATGATTAGAGATATCCAAAAATAGTATGAGCTCTCTTGTAATGTAATGAGCTGCCTATGACTGGAAGTCATCCAGCACAACCTAGAAGACCAGTTTTCAGGAATGTGATAGAGAAGATACCTATTCAAGTACAGATTGAACTAGATGATGTCTAAAGTCTGTACCAATCCTGAGATTATATTCTTCTAATTTTTAATCTCTCATTCCTGTGAATGTATTCCCTCCTTTCCCCTGCTTCTTAGAATCTTTAGCTTCCTTCAAAGGTCAGCTCATGTGCCACCTCCTCCAGAAAGCTTTGCTTGACCTCTCCTTTTCCCAGTTGTTAGTGTGCTCTCTCCCTCCCTAAATGACTATGTAGGTACAAATTTGCTTATGTTTTATGTCCATCAGTAGAACATAAACTCCCTGAGAGTACTATTTTTTATCTTATTTCTGCAGCATGTACAATAATGCACACTGTATATAGTAAGCACTTAATAAATGCTTACTAGATTGAATCAGATTCCACATCAGAAACCATAATGGTCTTCTTGTCGAATATCATTCCCAGTATCCATCAGCCATCATCAGAACTGTTAAGTATAGTAATTATGTGTCTTGGAATTTGTAGCATATTTGTTATTGTTATTGTTGTTTCCCCCTCCCCTGAAAACCAACTATAGACTCTTTTGATTAGCCTTTTTCCTGTGTTCAGAAATTCTGTGTAGTATTCTCATGTTATTTAACTTGTGCTTTTCTGGGAGATCACTAATCCTTAAATTTTCTCATACATCCTGTCTTCGAGATCAATGCTTTGCTTATAAAGGGATCGTTTTTTTCTTTTAACATTATTGCTTTCTGCTTCTTTTCTTGCAAATTGTCTTTCACTTCTGTATATGCCTTTCCAACTTTCTTCTGTTTCTTAGGTGAGATTAGTTACCATGGGGTTCATGTCTTTTCTATTTTGCCAATTACTTCTGCAGTGCAGACCGAAAAATCTGCTTTCACAATTCCTATTTCCCTTTTAAGCCATTCAAGAACATCCTGCTAGGGTTGCCTGTGAATCCACCGGATCCTCTGACTCATCCGATATTTATTCATTTTCCTTTATGTTGCAGTATTTGTTCAGGGGTTCCTGGGCATGTTTAGCTGATCTAAAGGCCATATTCTTTTCTCCTATTAATATCTTCCCTGTTGGTTCATATGATTATGCTCAAAGTCTTTAGACTTTTGTTATTTTCACTTTTTTTTTCAATTCTCTCCCCTTCTCCCCATTTTTTACTTTCTTACTCCATCTTTGATTGTAGTTTCTCTGGAGGTTTGACCTCAAGGCTATTTCAGTGTGCTCTTGCACTGCATAGTTCCATTTCACCAGTCTCAGTCTCTGCCTCAATGGTGTCTGAGGGCAGAACTGGCCCAAGATAGCCACTGAACCTTTTGCTTTAGGCAGCTCTGGTGGATCCATATACACCCTGACTCCTTGCTCCAGCTGCCTCTATTCTTCAGTTCTCTGACTGAGCATTCTTACATTATTATTATTATTTTATATATTATATATAATATATATTATATGGATATATTCTATATATGGATATATATATATATTTATATATTATATACGAATACAGTCTAAAATAGAGTGAGCTTCTACATTTCTACATTTTCCATAGCATGGCTTGGAGGGGGTGGGATGGATGTGAGTTCTATTGGAAGCCTATGTATCATCAGCTTGTACAGCCTTGACAGAATATGAACAGTAAGGGAAGGGGGTATTTTTTTATTTCTTATTTTTTAATTTTAATTTTTTGCTTTTTGGAGGGGAGAAGGCAGAGCAATTGGGGTTAAGTGACTTGCCCAAGGTGACACAGTTAGTAAGTGTTAAGTGTCTGAGGTTGCATTTGAATTCAGGTCCTCCTGACTCCAGGGCCAGTGCTCTATTCACTGTACAATGTTGCTACCCTGGAAGTGATATTGAATAAACAAGTTAAGAGCTCCATAAAGCATCAAATTGGAAATCTAACATCAAATTGGAATGCTAGATGCCCAAGCAGAGCTAATCTACTGGCACTGAAGTTATCATGACAACTCATCTCATCTGAACTTTCTTCATGAGGCAAATACCAAACTGAAAAGTGTCTATAGCTGGGAAAAGGAGAAAAGACTTTCCTCTCTGACCTAAGGGGGTAAGATATGTGCTTCACAATTAATAGGAGGAGTCCTGGGGTGGCTTTCACTCTAGTTACTATCCTACTTTTTACCTCAGCAAGGAATGAATTTTCAAAAAGTATTCTAAATAGAGCTTCTTAACCCCAATCTAAGCAGCTTTCATTTCATCCTTTTGGCTTGAAATAGTAAAATGGACAATTTGGGGTTAGCTTCTAATTTCATACAATTTTTATTTCTAGTAAATAGGGAAACATGGTATTTGCCTTAGATAAAGGGTATGTGTGTATGTATGTGTGTGTGTGTGTGTGTGTGTGGAGGGGGGGCGGTAATGGTTTGCTTCCTTGCCTTCTATTATCACGTGTTGGTTGTTACAGATAAAAGGTTTGGAAATGTAGGTTTCTTTCTAAACCCTGACTGCTTGTTGAACTCAAGCTAGATGCATCTTGTCATATTCTCTCTCTCTGTCTCTGTCTCTGTCTCTCTGTGTCTGTCTCTCTGTCTCTCTGTCTGTCTCTCTCTTTCTCTGTCTCTGTCTCTCTGTCTCTGTCTCTCTCTCTCTGTCTCTCTCTCTGTCTCTCTGTCTCTCTCTGTCTCTCTCTGTCTCTCTCTCTTGTTCTGAGGTTGTTTAATAAAATAATGTTTGAAAATGCAACAGTTTTGCAAAACTTGATTTGATTTTTTTCGTTAGTTCTACAGTTAGCCAGTAATCAAAACAAAACTTTATTTTCTTAACTAGGCAGTACTTAAAAGCTGAAGAGCCTATTAACCATACAGTTTTGTGGAACATGATCAACAGAGAGTTTTCCTTTTTATACAGGGTTGCTGTAATTTGGATATTTCCCTTCTGAAACAGCTTTCAGCTTTAAAAAAAAGTAGTTACAATGTGAAACCACAAATGATTTATTTACTTCCTTATAAAATGTGTACAGAGACCCAGCATTTAACTTTCATGCCATTTGTAAAGGCAGAACAAATTACCCTCAAAATATTATATCTCTTAATCTCTGGTGTCAGTTTTTCTTTTGACAAAATCATACACTCGATGCCAGGCTTAAGCAAAATGAAATAATAACAGCAGCAAGGGATATGGTCCTCTCTTCTGTTTTCAGAAAGCTGCAAGCAGCATGCCTCCCTGAGCATGGAGGGGAGAATTTGCCCATTTCCTGCCAAGCCCCAGCACTGATCTGGAGTTTTACACTCAAAAGGCTTCCTGCTTTCCCTACCCAAACTGCAGGCCCTAGGGCAATTCTGCATTGGCCTACATAAGGCAGTTCCTCTTTCCTTCCTCATGTTCTTCCTCCTTCCCTCAATAAGTAATCTTGGTAACAATTTATTCTCAGGTCAATCTTCTTAGGATCACAGATCTAGACCTGAAAGCAATTATAGAAATCATCTAATTCAATCCTCTCATTTTACAAGCCAGAAAACTGAGGCTCAGAAAGATTTGGTGACTTTCCCAAGGTCAAATAATAATGAGTGGCGCAAGTCTTGTGACTTCAAAGCCAGCACTTTTTCCACTTCACCAAATTACAAAAGCCACTTTGCCATAGGCAATGAAGTTTAATTTATGCTATATTAACATGCTGATACAGACACACATGTTAATAAATTGATATAGTAATAAGTATTTTATTAGAAATGAAGCTAATTTATGTCATATTAATAAACAGATATAAATATACATGCAGGAATAGGTACAGATAATAAAGACACACAAAATGTAATCAGACAAAAATTATAGGTATATTGAAAGAAAGCAATGTGACATAGTAGAAAACTCTCTAAATTAGACTCAAGTTCCTATTCAGTCACAAATTAATCCTGTGGCTTTGATCAAGTCACTATCCTTTCTGGGACATCTGTATGATTAAGGTCTGGAAAGAAAGAGTTTCAAAGATATCTTTCAGTTCTCATATACATTTTTAAAATTTTTATTTTTAATACAAATATGAACACTTCAATATACAAAGAAAAAGATTGTGCATGCAACTGCAAACTTCAATAATAGTTTGTTTTAGAATATATATATATATATTAAATTGAACATGAGAGCTTAAAAACTGAAGCTCTAATATATGACTATTAACTCAAGGAAGTCAAGGTCATAGGTCACAGGAAAATAGAAGATAGATTGGGGGCTAGAAGGAAGCTCAGGAGTCATCCTGGAGAGTATCAGACAGGAAGCAGGTGACAGAGATGGGATTTAAATCCCGGACTTTTTGCTCCAAGACCAACATTCCCTGTGTTTAGTGCTCTTTCTTAAATGAGGGTTGGATTGTAACAGCTTCCCTTGCTAGAGGCATATATAGCCTGCACAGGTGATGAAGCAAACCTCTAGGCCAGGGGAAAGACAATACCAAAATGGGGCAAAGAAGATAGTACAGGAATTATGGGGGAAGTCCAGGCTGAGTTGGTGGTAAGGTATCCACTTAATTCCAAAATTCAAGATGGAGAATTTTCTGGAAAGTGTGTTGCTTATGTAGGATAAGATTTATCACAATTGGAAGCATGTTTTTTGCTTTCTCGGTATACTTAGCACTTAGAACAGTTCATGGCTCACAATAAGTTATTTTTGTTTTTTGGAGGGGGGAGGGCAGTGCAGTTGGGGTTAAGTGACTTTATCTAGGTCACACAACTAAACACAATAAGTTCTTAATAAATATTTGATTTGGCTATTTAGAGATATAAATGTCAGGCATAGTTTACATAAGCCTTTTATTAGAGGGCCATTGACAGAACTAGACTTGAGAGTTAGGAGAACTTGGTTTCAGATCCTGTCTCAGATCCTTGTTGACTACATGTGCCTACACAAGTCACATGACCTCCCTTGACCTCAGTTTCTTTATCTGTACAGTAAAAGGATTTGATTGTCTTTGAAGACTCTTCTGACACTAGATCTATGATCTATGACCTTATAATCCCTAGGACTCTGAGCTTCTGATTCTACAGGTGTCTCATTCCAAGCCCTCATCATAGCTGAGGCTCCTCTTCATTAGCTCCCAGAGAGCACTGGTGTATTTTCAATTCCTCTAAGTTTAATCTAAGTTCCATACTTGTTCTCCAATAAGTCTGTATCTCTTGTGGTCCCTAAATTATACTGAACCAAAAACCTTTAAGTCATTTTTTGCTTCGTCCTATTGCCTCCTGTCTGGGATACCATGACATCTACTTGATTTATTGAAGCATTTCAGAGCAACTGGAAAGAGCCCTGGTCTGGCCTTTTGGAGATACTGGAAGCAATCCTGGTTTTGAATAAGACGTGGGAGGCAGGAGACCTAAGTTCTATGGGCCACCAATTCTCTACTTGAAACTTGAAGGAAAGGATTTTCTTAGTTCAGTTATAAAACTCATGGTAGCTCAAGAAATCTATGAGAGGAGGAGAAGGAAGAGGAGGAGGAGGAGGAGAAGGAAAAGGAGGAGGAGAAGGAAAAGGAGGAGGAGGGGGAGGGGAGGAAGGGGGGGGGGGGGTGGTGTGATAAATAATAAAAAAGAATGGGAAGGGAGGATGAAGGGTAGGGGAGGATGAAGAGGAGGGGGAGGAGGAGGAGAAGGAGGAGGAGGACAAGAAGGAGGAAAAGGAGGAGAAGAAGGAAAAGGAAGGGGAGGAGGAAGAATGGGAGGAGGGAGAAGAGGAGAAGGGGGAGGAGGAGGGGAAGGAGAAGGAGGAGGAAGAGGAGAAGAAAGAGTGAGAAGGAAGAGGACGAAGAGGAGGGGGAGAGGAGAAGGAGGAAAAGAAGGAGGAGGAGGGGGGAGGGGGAAGATGAAGTGGATGAGGAAGATGAGGATGAAGAAGGGAAAGCATTAAGGGGTATGCAACATGGTGTGATAAATAATAAAAAAAAATTGAGTGGGAGAATTTTTTGTTCTGCATTTATGTCAGAAAATTTTGTTGTTTTCCTAATTAGAAAAGTGGCAAAATCAGATTTTTTTCTGCTTGTTCAAAATAATAATTATTATTAATAATTAATAACAATAGGTACATTTATACAGTACTTCAAGGCCTGTAAAAATATAATCTCATTTTATCCTGAAAACAATCCTGGAAGATTGAACTTTTTATTTTCCACATGTTACAGATGAGAAAACTAAGAGAAACAAATGTCAAGTGACTTGCCCAGAGTCACACAGGTATTAAATATCTGAGAACAGATTAGACCTCAGGTCTTACTGATTCCACATTTAGCACTCCATCCACTGCACCAACTAGCTAAATGTCTTAAAAAGGCTGAGGAAAAGGACAAATAAGTACAAATCTAAACATTTGAGAGATGACAGAAGAGAAAACATGGCTTTTCCTAGGCCTTTCATCTTGAAATTCCACAAAGAAACTGAAATAAAATATACTTCTTTATTCAAAGGTGATATTTAAAATCATCTGAATTCCTAATATTTAATTGCATCATCATATTTGTATATTTCATAACCTATGTAAAACATATTAGAATTCCTGGTATTCCAATTCTATCTGGCATAGTCACCCACTCAACTTAGGAGTGAGTTGAAGCCTAAAGAGATGGTAATTTCTTTGATTCTAAGGGGTCACCACAACTAAATTTAAACATATGATTCATGAATCAACATAAGCTTAAGGCCATGAAAAACTGGGTTTGAATTTTACCTCTGACCCTTATTAGCTGGGTGACAATGGGCAAGTCATTTAGCCTCACTTTGCCTCAGTTATCTCATCTGTAAAATGGAGACATATACAGTATCTCAAGCTCAGGTATGTCAAACAAGGTAGATTCAAATGAGATAATACAGGTAAAGCACCACATACATTAATTTTGATGTTGTTCAGTTGTTTTTCAGTCATGTCTAACTTTCTGTGACGCCATTTGGGGTTTTCTTGGCAAAGATACTGAAGTGGTTTGTCATGTCCTCGTCTAGCTCATTTTACTGAGAGGAAACTGAGGCCGAGTTAAGTGACTTGTCCAAGGTCATACAACTAGTAAGTGTTTAAGGCCAGATTTGAACTCAGGAAGATCAATATTCCTGACTGCAGGCCCAGCACTATCCACCATGCCAAACTCTCAAGCTTGACACTTTTATTAGTTTTTATATTCCCGTTATCCACTAATCTGCACTTAACTTCTTGAATTTTCTTATGCTTTATTCATTCTGAGAGCTGTGTGATTCCAGTGATATTCACTTCCACATGTCACATGCATGTTCAATACATCTTTTATATGGAGTGTCTTTGTAATAGGACTAATATCTGCCAATGTTTCTCCTAAACATGTTAAACCCATGACTCTCCCCTGTCCCCCATAACATGAATTAGGCCCACATCTCCTATTTACCTTCTGAAATAGGGATTCATTTCCCCTAAAATGACAAAGTGGTGCTCTATACTGTTACTTCATTGATACAGTCTCTTGGCCACCTAAAGGCATTAAAAAGCCCAACTCAGCTGGGGCTGGGCATGGCAGACTTGGTGCAATCCTGAGTACATCTAAATTACCATACCATACTGACCAGATGACCTGCTGACCAGATATATTTCCATTAGGAATCAAGGGAGGCCAAGTCTTCCTGCCATGAAGGTAAGTGAGAATTAGTCCTTGCTACACATCCTTTATCTGTTAGGGTAAAGTCAAGCTCCTTTATGTTAATTAGTTGATGACTTATAAGTAACTTATTTTGTCACAAAACTGAACTAAAAGAATGCTATTATTCAGGCCCACTACCTCTCACAATCCTACAGATACCTATCATGGGTTATAAATGATGAAAATGTTCATGTGTGGGTGTGTCATTGTTTACATATACATATGCATACATATACACACATACACAAATACATACATACATGTAGGTACATACACATGCATTCATTTCTCACCTGGCTGTACTCCTTTGGACTTCTCTGTCTTTCCCTTATTCTGAGTAATTTCTCCTGCCCCTTGTTTTTCAGCTTCCTTTAGTTTGTTATCTTCCCCCATGAGACTGTAAGATCTTTAAGGCAAGGACTACATTTCTGTTTTTGTATCCCTAGTGTTTGGCATTGTGTTTTGCCCATAATACACATTTATTAAAGGTATATTAATGACTTTCTCAAACTGTGTGTGTATACACATATACACACATATAAAAATATACATGTCGTTGAACATGTGTACACATATATATGTATATGTACACACATACACATATATATGTATTTCCTGTCACCAAGCAGATATATCAGGTATACTTTATTCCCCCCATAAGTCTTATCCCTATTGTATCAAGACTGTACCATCAATATCCTTGAGTAATCAAATACTATGGGCAATCATTTCTAACAAGAAAGTGTCTCACTGGAACACATTCTCTTGGCTAAAGTGCCCAGAAATGTCTGATGCATTGTTCTTGTCAAGAGTACTTTCTGGATTTAACTATTTAAATTCTCAAAGATTTTAAAACCAGTTTCTTCAATAATCACACTAACAGGCATTTCTGTCCAGAACTTCCCTAAGAAATTGAAAATTTCAGGGGGCAGACCCAAGATGGTGTTGTAGAAGCAGGAAAAATCCCTGTGCTCCCCCCATTACCACCTCAAATACCTATAAAAATGACTCTAAACAAACTTTAGGGCTACAGAGTCCACAAAGTGACAGAGAGAAACAAATCTCCTGCTGAAGACAGCCCAGCAGGCAGACAGGAAGGGTTCCTCAAAGCCTTCTGGGAGCAGAACCCAGCCCAGAATGAGCCTGCAGTTTTAGCCTCAGGGCCACCCACAACTAGAGGGATTTTGGGAGAGTAGATCACCAGCAGCTGTGACAGTTTCCATATTTATCAACCCATAAATGCCAAAGACAAAGTGAGAGGTCAGTGTAGACTTTGGGAACAGGGAGTCCAGGAGTATGATCCGGCCTCTAACCTCTGGTGGGAGAAGGGGCTGAGGTGCGATGGCTGCAGCTACATGGCTACTTCAGAGTTCCTGAACTGCAGATTGTAGGGGGATCAAGAAACCATTCTGAGGGGTAATAAGTCTTGCGTTATTCTGCTTGGATATGGATTGCTGTCTAGGGTGGAGGTCCTGGGGTGGGTGACCAAGTGCCAGAGCCGGTGGAGGCTTCAGAGAGGGCACCCAACTAACAGCTCCAGGAACTGTGAAAACCCTAGCAATTTGGGACAAAGCTCTCCTCTATGGAAGCAGAGTTCTACTGTGGCAAAAAGTTCAAAAGAGTGGCAAAATGAGCAAGCAAAGGAAGCAAAGCAAGCACAACAATCCAACTTTGGATTCCTTTTTTGGGGACAAAAAGAATCAAAGCATCAAACAGCAAGAAGATGGTGAAGTCAGAACTCCTGCACCAAAAGCTTCCAAGAACAATATGAACTCATTACAGGCCATACAGGAGCTTAAGAAGGATTTTGAAAACCAAATAAGAAATGGAGGAAAAATTGGGAAGAGAAATGAGAACTATGAAAGAAAATCATGAAAAGAGAGTCAACAATCTGACTGAAGAACATTACACATTAAAAAAAAAAAATAGACTAACTCAAATGGCAAAAGAGGCTCAAAAAGCCAAAGAAGAGAAGAATGCCTTAAACAGTCAAATTTGCCAGATGGCAGAAAAATCTCAAAAGCTCACTGAAGAGAAGCAGTCCTTCAGAATTAGATTGGAGCAAATGGAAGCTAGTGACTTTATGAGAAATCCAGATACTATTAAACAGATTCAAACAAATGAAAAAATAGAAGGCAATGTGAAATATCCCATGGGAAAAACCACTGAGCTGGAAAATGGATCTAGGAGAGAGAATTTAAAAATTATTGGACTACCTGAAAGCCATGATCAAAAAAAGAGCCTAGGAATCATCCTTCAAGAAATTCTCAAGGAAAATTGCTCTAATGTTTTAGAACCAGAAGGCAAAAGAGAGGTTGAAAGAGTCCACCGATTACCTCCTGAAAAAGATACCCAAAAGAAAACTCCTAGGAATATTATAGCCAGGTTCTGCAGTTCCCAGATCAAGGAGAAAATATTACAAGCAGCCAGGAAGAAACAATTTGAATATTGTGGAAACACAATAAGGATAACACAGGATCTGGCAGCTTCTACATTGAGGGATCAAAGGGCTTGCAATATGATATTCCAGAGTTCAAAGGAGCTAGGATCAAAACCAAGAATCACCTACACAGCAAAACTGAGTATCATGTTTCAGGGGAAAACATGGTCATTCAATGAAATAGAAGATTTTCAAGCATTCTTGATGAAAAAACCAGAGTTGAATAGAAAATTTGACATTCAGGTACATGAAGCAATAGAAGCATGAGAAAGTAAACAGGGAAAAGATATCTTAAGGAACTTATCCAAGTTGAACTATTTACATTCCTACATGGAAAAAAGATAATTGTAACTTATGAAACTTTACTCACTATGAGAATAGTTGAAGTATTAATAATAATAAGTAATAAATGTGTATATATATATATGTGTATGTGTGTATGTATACATACATATATGTATATAGAAGGGTATATGGGCGTATGAATACATATGTGAGTGCGTGTATGTGTACAGGTATACATAGAGGTCACAGGACCAATTGAATAGGAAGGGATGATACTTAAAAAGTAAAATTAAGAGGTGAGAGAGGAATATAATGAAAGCAGAAGGGGAGATACAGAATGGGGTACATTATCTCATATAGAAGAGGTAAGGGAAAACTGTTACAATGGAGGGGAAGAACAGGAAGGCAAAATGGAATGGGTCAACCTTACTCTCATTGAATTTGGCTTAGGGAGGGAATTACATACACACTAAACAGGGTTTCTCCCCCTACAGGAGAATAGGGGGGAAGGAGATGAGAGTGGGGATGATGGAGGGGAGGACAGGTTGGGGAGCAGGGAAGTTAGAAGCATACACTTTTGAAAAGAGATAGGGTCAAAGTAGAGAATAGAACAATTGGGGGGATGGATAGGATGGAGGGAAATATACTCAGTCTTTCACAATATATCCACCATGGAAATGTTTTGCGTAGCTACACATGTACAACTTATACTGAATTACCTATCTTCCCAATAAGGGTGGGTGATGAGGGAGGAAGGGAAAGAATCTGGAAATCAATGTTTTAAAATCAAATTTTTAAATACACACACACACACACACACACACACACACATATATATATATATATATTTTACATGTAATTGTGAAATAAGATATACAGGCACTGGGGTAAAGAGATCCATCTTGCCCTACTGGAAAGTCGGAGGGGAAATGGGTAGGATAAAGGAGAGAGTAGATTTGGGGAGGGGTTATACAGTTGGATCACTGTTTTGGGATGGTGTGTAGGGGAAAGACAGGGAGAAAATTTGTAACTCAAAATCTTATGGAAATAAATGATGTAAGCTAAAAATAAACATAAAATTTAATTTAAAAAAAGAAATGGAAAATTTCCAGAAAAAAAAATTGACTGCTTTTGAAGACTCTATATTTTTCACAAAGAGATAAAAAAAAACATAGTGAAAAACATACAGGGACTCATAGAATTTTGGAGATCTTAAGGCACTTTCTCTAGCCTCAGATTACAGGTGATGAAACATGCCAAAGGCATTAAGTGTGGGGCACCTAGGTGGTACAGTGAAGGGAGCACTGGTCCTAGAGTCAGGAGGACCCAAGTTCCAATCTGGCCTCAGACCCTTAATACAAAAACTAGCCATGTGACCTTGGGCAAGTCACTTAACCCCAATTGCCCTCCAAAAAGCAAAAAAACAAAAACAAAAGCATTAAGTGGCTTCCCACAGTATACACCTAGTTAGTATCATTAGGAAATAAGAAGAGAACCATTATCTAAAATTAGTCTTTGATGTAACACTCTAGGTGAGAGACATTATATCATAAAAGAAAGCATGAAAAGCCTAGAAGAGACAAGAAAACTTTGGTTGAAATAGAACCTCAAAAATCACAATCTCTTTAGGTTTCAGTTTCCCCTTATGAAAACCAAGGGATTAGACAACATGACCTTACATGTTCCTTTCAGCTCCAAGTCTATGTTCCTGTCCCTTCTTTGATCCAAGGGGAATATATTAGCAATGCTTGTTGCATTGTTGCTGAATTTGGCAGTATCACAGTACAAGAAGCATTGTTTGGGTTTGAAGTTAGAAAAATACTTTTAAATCATGCAGAATATAAAGTGTCTTCAGTGGGAGTGTGGCCCAGTAATCATTCTTTCTGCAAAATGAAGGGGAGGGCTTTGCCCTGCATATACTCTAACTCTTCTTGCTTGTCACCTATTTCAGATTGCTCTGAAAAAGGAAAGACCCTGGCCTTTATTGAGAAATTCACTGAATCAAGGAATAAGCCCACATGTCAGAGAACAGAGATGCTTGTCCCCATCTGGGGAGGTTTTAAATTTCCTAAAGTCCTCTAATCAGGCAAAGTGAAGCATCAGAAAAGTCACAGAGGCAAAATGTTACTGCTAGAAGGAAGAGAAATCATGATAGTTCCAAAAATTAATAATCAGACAGAAGTTCCATGGGGCAAAATTTATACTCAATAAGATCTTTTCTCATATCTGTTTTGTTTTCTGTATCTGTCCAATGCTATGTGTTGACTAATTTCAGAAAATACTGTAACTCTCTTTGTTCTATTAAAGAATTTATTTTGTTCTTATATTTTCCCTATTTTTCATAAAATGGCAAATATAAAAAATTACAAATCTTAATAAAAATAATAGCAAGCATTGATAAAACTCTTTAAGGTTTGTGAAACAATTTGCAAATATTTTCTCATTTCATCTTCCCAATAGCCCTGGGAGTAGGGTGCTATTATTATGAACATCTTAGAGATGAAGAAACTGAGGCAGATAAAAGTTAAGTGATTTGCCCAGGGTCACACACCTAGTAGGTGTCTCAAAAGATATGAATTCACATCTTCTTGCATCCAAGTCCAACACTTTCCATTGTGGACAACTTGCTGCCTCTAAGGTTTAGCAGCTGGTATTTATACACACATCTACACACATGTACTTGTGCACATACAAAAATACAAATTCAATCACTGCATTTGTAATTAGTCTAAGAAAACAATATATTATAACTCAAAATTGATAATTTTTCTGAGCAAATAAAATTTTAGATAATATTTTTATTTGCCTAAATTAACCAAGTCACTTCAGAGCTGTAAAAGTCACTAAAAAGTAAGTGTTGCTTGTACTTTCTTTGTCTTCAGACTTTTAATTTTTCTCCATCGATTAAAAATTTCCAGAAATTATGCATCTCTACTCCTGAATAATAATAATTCATATTTTATAGAGACATCAGCTAGGTGGCACACTAAACAGGGCATTGTACCTGGAGTCAAGAAGACATGAATTTATATCCAACCTAAGACACTTACTAATTCTATGATCCTGAGCAAATTACTTAACTTCTGGCTACCTCTGTTTCTTTATATGTAAAATGAGGGAAATAATAGCATCTACCTATCCTAAATATTAATGAGACATTTGCAAAGCACTTTGAGGAATTTGAATGCTTTCATAATCTAGCTTATTACATAATGCATTAGAGTTCATAAAGCATTTGCCTCAAACTAACCCTCTGAGGTTGACAGTGCAAAGTATTGTTATCTTTATTTTACAACTGTGTAAACTGATGTTCAAAAAGCTGAAAGGAACTTACCACTTTCACAAGGAAAGTAAGAAACAGAGTCAGGTTATGAGACCAGGTTTTCTGGTTAGAAATCAAGGGTTCCATCTACCCACTTCACGAATATTTTCCAAATGTTGATCAGGTCAAATCTGTAGGGGTCCACCAAACTTTCACTACCTCAGATTCTTTCTTTTAAACAAAGAAAGAAATCCCACTTCCTCTTTCTCTTTCCTCTCCCCATGGCTCATTTCACCTATGCAGGTTTATACCCTTGGCACTATCCTCTACTTTGTTGATTTTCTCCCCATTTTCTTGAATATCTTGATTGCAAATAGGTGTTTGTATGTTGTCACCATTTGACAATGAGTGAGCTCCTGGAGAACAAGAATTGTATTTTGTTGGTTTCTTTTGTTTTGTTTTGCCTTTCTTTTAATTCCAATGCTTAGCACAGAACCTGGTACATCTACATTGTATGTGCTTTAAAAGATGTTTGCCTACTTGATCTGATTCCCTTATCCTACATTTCTAATCAATTGACAAATCTTGCTTGTTTTATTTGCTCAACATTTTTTTTTTATATTTTCAATTCATTCTCTTTTCTCAAATAGTCACCTTAGCTCAGGCCCTCATTGCACTGACCTGGAATGTTGTCTAGCTAACTTCCCCAAATCTACTTTAGTTTATTTTCCATATTTACTACCAAACTGATTTTCCTTAAACCAGGTGTGAACTGGTAACTGTATAACAAACAGGCTCTCCACCCCCCTCCCCCCCCCCCCCCCCCCCCCCCCCGCCAAAAAAGTATGAACACATACTTTACATTGGATGTGCATTAATGCTACCTTAAGTCTGGTCAGTCACAAAATAATAATTCAATCCCTTACTTACAGTAATTGCCAGTTTCTGAGATGTAAATGCTCATACTGAAAATTTAGCAATGGGTTCTCATAAGCAAGTTAAACCTGGTTCCAGCACATCCTTGCCTTAAACACATATATGACCATGTCTTGTAGGGCTCCTTATGACCTCTAAGATAAAATACAAGCTCATTTTTTTTTTTTGCTTTTTGGAGTGCAATTGGGGTTAAGTGACTTGCCCAAGGTTACAAAGCTAGTGTGTGTGTGTGTGTGTGTGTGTGTGTGTGTGTGTGTGTGTGTTAAGTGTCTGAGGTCGAATCTGAACTCTGGTCCTCCTGACTCCAGGGCTGGTGCTCTATTCACTGTGTCACCTAGCTGCCTCTCAAACTCTTCTTATTAAAGGGCTTTTGGAGCCCTTCAAAATTTGGGCTCAACCAGTATTTCCATTCACTTCATACATCACTCCCCCTGCTTCACTCTGTGATCCAGATAAATTGGCCCTGTCTCTCTGTTCCTAATACACAATTCTCCATCTCTAGTCTCCACATCTTTCATTCCACGCCTGTATTTCATTGCCTCCCAGTCTCTGCCTCATCTCTCTCCCTTCAAGATATGTCAAACATACCCTAAATGAAGCCCTTTTTGAATCCGTCAAATTCTGGTACCCTTCCTTCCAAATCACCTTCTATTTAGCTACTTTATATATACAGTGGGTCCCAAAAATCTTAGTGGTTTTATGCTTTAGTAGCATAAAATTATATTCAATTATTCTATGATTGTATGTATTCTCTTCATATTCATTCCATATATACTTACATATGTACATGCTGTCAACCTGATTAGAATGTAAAATTATTTAATTCATTATATTTATAGCCCCAGCTCTTAAAAAAGAGCCTGACAACAGTCAGGTATTTTATAAATACTTACTGATTGATTGATTGATTGGCTGATTCTCAGTTTCCTCTCAGTGAACAGAATAGGCAGGGTCTTGGTAGGCAGCTCGGTGGTCAAGTGGTTATAGTATAAGATTTGGACTCAGGAAGACCCAAGTTCAAACTCAGCATTAGAAATTTACTAATTGTACCCTGCAGAAGTCCATCTGTCACAGTCTAATCATCTGCAAAATTGGGGAGGGGGGATCAAATAAAGTAACATTTGTAAAGTAACTGCAAACATTAAAGTGCCACCTAAATGTTGCTGTTATTGTTAATATTAGTATCAGTCCAGAGCAGGGTTTGTGTTAGCAGAGACTGTTCTGATATGTGTTTTATATAAAAATAATATACATTTACATCATCACGGTTCAGAAGTTGACTTGTCTTCAGGCTCCAGTCAAAGGTTGGAAAGGCTTCACTTCCTTATCACTTACCAGTGTCACTTTACACTGCTCATAGCATCAACAAGGCTAAACAAAGGGTCCAGGCATGTCTTGGGTCATCATCTATTTAAACCCATAGTTTACAAGTTTCCACCTATTGTTTTTGTTTGATATGGTTTTGATTTTTTATGTCAGACCAAATCAAAGAACATGTTAACATAAAAAAATTGAATTGTAGGGAAACTAGGGACAATGTTTTCTGGCTAAAATACAACTCAAAAGTCATAGATTTTATTGCTGATAGATATATACATAATAAATGCACAAAAATAGATCCAGCCTCCTTTGTGCATTATGGCATAGAGGATAAGGTATATCACTTGGGAGTCAGAAACATTTGGATCTAAATCCTGTCTCAGAAACTTAACTGGTTGACCTTGGACAGATCATTTAACCTCTCTAGACCTCAGTTTCCACATCTTTAAATGAGGGGTTTCTAATTCTAAAATAAATGGTTTCTAATGCCCATTTAAGCTCAAAATCTATGTTTCAATAATCAAATCAATGGGGATCCTATGATTTAATGGAAGATAATGCCATTAAAGGATTCTCCTTGACTCACCTTAGCTTCCCAGGTCCCACACAGTTTTTATTTATTTAGTTCTAATCAGGGAGAGCTCCACTGCCCCTGTTTTTTTTTTTTTTAAGAGCTCAGTTTCACTATCAGGGATTAAAAAGGAGTTATAAGGAATTTTCTAACCCCAAGTCATATAGTTGCCTAGATTTATGGTCATCAAACTATTTTTTTATCAGCATCAATAAACTAAGCACATATATCTCCAATATTTATATATTTGGTTATTTATAAATAGCATAAATTATATGCAAATCACATACCTTCTTTTATACATATTGTTTGAATGTTGTCTCCCCCATTAATTATAAGCTCTTTGAGAGTGGGGCTGTCTTTTGCCAGTTTTTTTTTTTTGTATCCACACTGCTTAATACATTATTAATTGATTAACTCATTCATTGAAGTAATATTTAATCCCAGAGTCAATAGGGAATTAGTGAATTCTTGGATAGATTGGTGAGATCTGCACTTTAGGAAAAACACTTTGACAACTGGAGTGGACAATGAATTGGAGAGGGGCAAGATAGAGGCAGACTGAGACAATTAGGAGCCTAATATAGTAGTCCTGGTTAGAATAATTCAGAAAGGGTAGAATGCAACTCATCTTCTCATACTCTAATTAATTATAATATCCTTTGAAGTCAGAACACACATTCCAAGGGCCCCAGGCCCCACTTTGGAGAACAGTGCTCTAAACTGTGACCTTCAAAACAGCACAACACAATTAGTGTCAAAATCATAAAGTTAATATTAGCCTGAAGCATTCCAGTGGTGTTTGTTAGCTAGATAGAAGTTCATGGATGTATATATTCATTAAAAGAGCATTTTCCTTTTGTGAAGAAGAGAAATTTTAGCGATTGAGCAACTGGACGTAGAAAAAAACATATGATCCCAATAAGCTGATGGCCAACAGATAGTAACCGAGAGTAGCTCAGCAATCACAAAACCAGCAGATATAAAACAAACAGTAGAGGCACAATGGCACCCTGCAGAGAGGATATGATATCCAGTAAACGTCCTCATCTGAGCATTATTAGAAGCATTATTAGTTTTTCTGCTCACGCAGCATTTGTGTTTTCTATATAAATGCCTGCAAACAAAGGTCATTTATATGAGTGCTTACCATGTTTTGTCTCTGGAAAGGCATTTTTTTTTCTGTGTATGTTCTTTTTTTCTACTAACATAGCAACATTTGAGAGAGTGTTGCCTCCTGCATGTACAGGATTAAGAAATTTTTTGTCACTTTATTTGCTCTTCTAGTTGACTAAATGTCTTTTGTTTTGAATTATGTCCTATGGGTGGCTGGTAAAAATAAACACATCTGTGGGGACTAGTTAATTATTTTTCCCCTAGTTTATAGAGTGTCTTGAACCTCGTGGAGATTTTCTTGGACCCCCTCAAATATGAGGAAGTTCTTAAGGTATTACATAAATTAAAAAAATGTTAAGTAATAAGGAAATTATTAGACACTATATAAATTATTTATATATTATAAATATATAAAATATATTATTAGACACATTATAAAGACACTCAAACTGTCTGTGATATATCTTTCTAATAGAAAGAACATGTCTAGCTCAGACTACTACTCATTCACCTAAGAATATTATCCTTCCAGATTAATTCTTTGCTGCCCCACACATTTGTTAATGTAAACAAGCAACCAATCAAGAAGCTTCTAGGGTGGGGGGAAGGAAGGGAAAAAAAAAAGAAAAAGAAATTTACATAATAACTTTTTGTATATTTAAAAGGATAGCAAATATATTAGATTTGCAGTTTCATATTCAATCATCTTTTTATTATATACCATGCTATGGAAATGTTTGTTTTATTTCATAAATTAAAAATAAAACAATTTTTATAAAAAGAAGCTTTCATTTTTGCCTGATATTTTGCTAGGCACTGGGGACACAAAGACAGAAGTGAAATAATTCCAACATGTACACATATGGGTATATAGAAAATATACACAAAATAAAAACAAGATAATTTTGCATAGAAGGCACTAGTAACTGGGAGGATATGGAATGGATTTTTGTAGAAAGTGAGACAAACTGAGTCTTGAAAGAGACTAATAGCTATGAAAAGAATTCATACATGGTATGAGGGGCAGTCATAACAAAAGCACAAAAATAGGAGAGGGAATGTTTTGTATGAGGAAGAGTAAAAAGGTTAGTTAGTCTGGGATATAGTGTATGTATAAAAAGAAGAAATATGTAACAAGACCTGAAAGGTAGCTTGGGGCCAGGTTATAGTGTTTAAAGACCAAACAAAAATGTTTTCATTTGATCCCAGAAGTAATCTCATCTTCTGGGTTGCTTTTTCCTTTGAGCAGTAAGATGCTGATGTCATCTAATAGGCTTCTTTTTTCACTGTATTGGGTTCTGTGGGCTCACTAATGTGTGTCAACTTCTAGACGTTTTTTTTTTTTTTTTTTCCCACAGAAGGGTATAAACCTTAGCTGAGGGTTCTTTTTTTTCCCCTCAGTCTTTTTATGAGTCAGACCCACAGTTATATCCAGTCAGCACATAGAACAATAAAACGCCCTGCCCCTTCCCCCAGGTCAAGTCAACTTCTATGAATTCGCTTTGGTTCTTCCAGGAGCATTTCCCTTATTATAAACCAATAGTTGGGCTTGTATGGGTAAATTAATTTCTTTTTTTTAATGAATTTATTTACTTATAGTTTACAACATTCAGTTCCACAATCCCTTGAGTTCCAAATTTTCTCCTCTTCCCTCTCCTCCCCCCAAGTAAATTCATTTCAATTCACATCATATCCTTGGTTGCTATTTCTATGACCTTATATTGTCCTGAAGCTTTACTTAGCAATACTGAAAAGGTTGGGATAAGGGTGGGAACCTTCTTCTTAGATTCCTGTAGCTATACCTGAATTGTTCTTATTTTTATATACTATATCGACAAAATAGAAGTTAAGCAATCTTATATCTAGGGTGAATGTTCTTGTTTCATTCATTCAGAACATACTTAATATATGTCAAGCACTATGCTAGGTATTCCAGAAATAAAGACAAATAAAAAATAGTTCCTGTCCTCAAGAAGCTAGTGAAATTAAACAATCTGTATAAAGATAAGTAAGTGGAAAATATTTACAAAAGGAACATTTTGGGGTCTAAGAGCAAGAAGTGAAATTGCTAGCTGGGGGGGGGGGAAGGCTAGATAGCACAGTGAATACAGCACCAACCCTGGAGTCAGGAGAACCTGAGTTCAAATCTGGCCTCAGACACTTAACACAAAAAACTAGCTGTGTGACCTTGGGCAAGTCACTTAACCCCAATTGCCCTACCTTCCCCCCTCCAAAAAAGGAAAAATAAAGCTATCCTAAACTTCTCAGATATCAGGATAGAAGCTTATTTAAAATGAGGGCAAAATATAGAATAGTAGCACTGGAGTTCCAAAGTTTCTTATCCATTCTAGTCCTTCTCCTTAGCCCACTAATTCTGATGTTGTTATGTATTTAACCTGAAATATATCATAGAATTATAATATGTTGGAGTTTAAAGGGACCTCTTATATCATCTAATCCAACCCCTTTATTTTAAATGAAGAAACTGAGATCCAGAGAGATTCAGTGTTTTATTTTGTTTTTTTAAGTCAGAGGAAGAAATCACATCTTCTAATTCCAAGCCAAACGGAGGGGAATCTACTCATTCCTTTATAAATAGTAGGGGAGCAGATCTTTCCCTTTCTCATAAAAACATCAAGGATTTCTCTTTATCAGGTTGTCCAGTCAATACACATTATTAAGTTACCTACTATGTTTCAGAACTGTGCTAAGGACCCAGCATATAAAGAAAGGCAAAAACAATTTCTATTCTCAAGGAGCTCACATTCTAATCAGGAAAGCACATACAAACAACAATGTACCAAGAAGAAATATACTAGATAAACTATAGTTTGTCAAAAGAGGGAAGACACTAGTATTTAGAAGGACTGGAAAAGGTTTCATGTAGAAAATGAGATTTAAGTTGGGACTAAAGCAGAATATAGGATTCAATAGATTTCTTTGGTTTCTCAAATGCCAGAAATGAATATCTAAAAATGGACAAAGATAATGAATTGCATCCCTAAAGAAAATCTGTCTAAACATTTAAAATGTGTTTATGACATTTTCAGATTTTGAAATGAAAATAATTGGGGCCTTTTTTTAACCCAGAAAAAAATGGTTATTATCAGAAAAATAATCTTGTACCATTTAGAGAATTTATTCTTCACAGAGCACAACAAAGCTATTTACATTTTCTTACTCTTCAAACCACAGCCACTTTGCAGATGGGGAAGAGGGAGCAAATTAGGAAAAGTGATTTCTCTGAAGGCACAGAACAAATATGTGATGAGATTAGAAATTATACGTCAATTTGAACCACATTGTCCATACCGGGTGAAGCCAAGGAATGAGTAACATGTAAAGTATTCCTCCTAACATGACTCATTGGCCATAATGTGCCCCTTGGAGATAAAGAGTCAAGTTTGAGAAAGATGAGTAGAGCATTCTTCTCATGTCCTCATAACAAGTTAGTTATTTTTCCAATACCATGCATAAGCAATGACTCTCCATTTCTATAACAAGGATCTCCTTTGTACATATCTGTCTTAGGGAATTAGAAAACACAAGAGACAAAACAGTCATCTCTTCACTGAACTCTTCTGTATTAGCATCATAAAAATAACTCTATTTGACCAAGTTTGTCTCTGACAAAATGTGCTTTATAATCCAGGTATTTTATGACTCATTATAGTGATTATTATGGCTCAGTTCCTTAAAATCTGGGCATTTTGACATACATCTTTCTTGGTGCATTCACTTAGGCCTAATATTCTCTTGCGTATAAGATACTAATATAATTTTCTTCCAAATCAGCATGCAGTCTAATGAATGAAAGCAGTCCCCAATTCATGAAAGGGCCGTGTTCCAAAAGTTTACTGGCAAGTCATCTGTTTGGATCTCACAACACATTTCTCCATGGGGGGTGGCATGTTGGGGGGAACATGTTATACTTGGTGTTAAGAGTCTCAGGCCCAAAGAAGTTTATTTATTCAATAATATGCAGTAGATAAGCTATTATATTACAAATACAATCCTAAATTCTGGGAGTTCAGGGCAGGGGACCATGTAATGCAGCATGTGTCAGCACCAGCTGATTCTCATTAGGGGAGAGGTAGGTTCAAAAAGCAGAATAAAGCATTCTCAGAACAAACAAAGCATCTCTCTGCTTCTTGCGAGCTGTCCAAAATCTATCCCAGCCCCAGTGAATTCCTATTTCTCAGGCTCTTGTTTGGCTAATTGGTAGATGCCTTTGTTTTGTTAACTCCTACTTCTCACCAATTTTCCCCACCCCCACTGTTATGGAATAATTTGTCAGCTCCAAAAAAAAAAAATCTGTGGGAGGTCACTCCTTAAAATTTACTCATATTTTTATTAATTTATTTTAAACTTAAATACTAAAATGTAAATACATGATAAGAAAAGAAAAACATATTATAAGCTCAAATATTAAAACAAATCCGAAATAAGGAACAAGCAGTCATGTGTGCAACTGAATGTAAAAGAAGATTCAAAATATACAACAAAAATGTCCATTTCAAGAAAGCCTATATAATAAATACTATACATTGTGTTCAGAGCTATCTTTTCTTTGCTTCCTTATAAGTTTTCTTTTGTTCTCTGCTATGCACTTTTTACTTTGTTCCTTTTTCTCCCTTCCTCCCTCTCCCCACAAGAAGGCCACAATAAAGTGCAGATATATTTTATATAAGCATATACATATATATAAACACACACATATATCTATGTGTGCATACATACATAACACACACAAACATATACATACATATACCCATGTACAAACAGATATACACATACTTAGATACTGATCATCATACATATATATATATATACATTCATATGCATCTATGTAAGAGGTATTTGTATTTTTAAAAGAGATTCAGCCTTAATCAAAATGAAATTTTAATTGGTAGAAGTTGAGGTGGTATCATAGTCAAGTGAAAATTCAGGCATTGTGAAGAAAATCTGATTTTTGTTTGAGAGTAGGTGAAGTCTGATTGAGGACCACTCCCTAACATCAGGATCCAAATAGCATCTTTAGCACAGGTCCTACCAGGAGCATAATGCCTACTTGAGAATACTGCAGATGATCTATGCTAAGAGAGTTCTTCATCACTGCCTAATCTTCAAAAGTATCTTTCCCCAAAGCTACTAGGTTTTCCTAGTGTCAGTCTAATGAGTATCAGACCACTTTTGGTGAGTGTTTTACTGTAAAAATCATGTCCAATTGGTTTCTCCTGGTGGTTGCCTGGTACCTTGCTCTAGATCTTCGTTGTAGATGAATTTGTATGCCATACCTTCCCCATGAGGATCCACTCTGGCAGTTTGTGGCCTTTGTCTGGGGCTTATGGATACAAGTAGCCTCTGCACTATCAAGTAAGGTGAGATAGCCATTATATGAACTTCATCATGGCGATGAGCTCTTGGTCAACCTGATCACTATATTAACTCCACCCAAGGCCAGAGGTTTTTAGACTCCAACAGACACACATGATGGGGAGAAGTAGGACTAGGACATAGCATCGATAAAGTTCATGCCTTTCAAAGGTCCTCAAGCCCTCTACCTCCTGATTCAGAGATTTTCTAAAACTATAGGTGTCATCAGAATTCACATGGCAATGACAATGGATTCCAGCAGTGATTTGGGGGAGGGAGGGAAAAGGACACTAATTTGTGTGTATTTGCATTTACATTTGTTCTTACTTTTAAAAATTTGGGGGTTTGTTTTGTTTTGTGTAAATATAGGATTAGAAATATTGGTTTGTTTTGTTTTTTTTATTTAGAGTAATGAAGAAGAAGAAACTTATGTCCTGTATTGGTTGTACTACTGTTCCTGTATTTGGCTTTTTCAGGTATGGCTGGTCAGCCAGGTTTTCCTAGCAGCTTTCTCAGGGCCCTCAGGCAACTCTCTAGGCTTCTTCCTTGCAGAATAGCTGCAGATCTACATTGATAGATGGGAGTTTCCTCATTCTGCTGCCTACACAGATGAAATCACTGATACAGATGCTGAAATAAAATACAGCATTGTGCCTTGTGCAGGCATCCCATATATCCTCAGGCCAGGCAGCTAGATGGTTTAGTGGATATGTGCTGGGCCTGCAGTCAGGAAGACCTGAGTTCTAGACTCTAGACTCATATACCTACTGACTGGGCAAGATATTTAACCTCTATTTGCATCAGTTTCCTTGATAGTAAATTGGGGATAAGAGCAGTGCCTAACCTTGCAGGGCTGTAGTGATGATCAAATGAGACAATATTTGTAAAATGCTTAGCACAGGGTTTGGCACACAGTAAGTGCTATATAAATGCTTATTCCTTTCTTCTTCCCCCCAAGGTCCCTCAAACTCACTTCCTCCTCCTATCTTTCCACATAGGTAGGAGATATTAGGGGACCACATCAGCACAGCTCCACTGAAAGGAGATCAATACCCAATAAGCTGGAGGGGGTTTGGGAACTCAAGAAGAGATCCTGGCTGTCCTCCATAAGCTAGGAGATGCCTGTGTCTGCTCTTTCCTCTGGGTAACCATAATGTCTATTCTATAGAATCAATCAGGTGAAGAGGAAGCAATTTCTTTCTACCATCTCCTAAAACAGGGTAGGATTAGTCAGGGTCTCTAACCAGGATCTTACAGATCTAAGTGGACAGAAGGGAAGAATATAGTCCCCCTTTAGCAAGGGACCATTTCCCCAAGACTCACAATCATATTTAGCAATCTCTTTTCAAAAATCACCATCTCTGAGGGGCGAAGTCAAGATGGCAGAGTAAAAGTATATACATCCTTGAGCTCTCCACCAAACACCTCAAAATACCTGTAAAAAATTACTCTAAACAAATTTTAAAGTAGCAGAAACCACAAAATGATAGACTGAAACAAATTTCCAGCCCAAGACAACCTGGAAGGTCAACAGGAAAGGTCTCTTGCACCAGGGTGGGTGAGGAACACAGGTCAGCATGGGCTGTGCTGTCACAGACTGGGCTGGAGCAGGCCTTAGAGGAATGAATCACTGGCAGCTGCAGAGTTTTCCAGATTTCTCAACCCATAAATGCCAAAGACAAATTACAAGGACAGAAGGAAAAATTAGAATGAAGCAAATGGAAGCTATAGACTTCATGATAAATGAATTTAGAAGGACCTGGGTGAGAGAGAAACATAGTCTAGCCCACCCCAGCCCCAGCCCCAGGGCAGCAGCAGCTACTGCAGTGGTGGCTGCTTCCAGAGCTCTCAGCCTACAGACAGTGAGGGAACCGAGCAACCGATCAGAGGGGGTTTGTAGGGATCTCTTTGCTGGCTCTGAGACAGGATTCTTTTTTTGCCCATCCTTGGATATAGGTCACAGTCCTGGATGGTGGTTCTGGGGTAGGGAAGAATGCTGGTGTGGTAGAACTTGTGGCAGCAGTGGAGAGATGTTTGAAAAGAAGACTCGTGGTTGATCATAGACCAGAGCACAGGCCAGGAGAGGAGTAAACATATCTCCTTTGATTGTACCGCCTTGGAAGAACTGAAAAAGTAAAGATCCCTAGAAAACATCTTTGAAAATAGCTGCACAAAAGCCCTGAAGCTTGGGGCAGAACACTCTCTACTTAAAAAAAGAGATCAAAAGTTAAATAATTGTTTGGGAAAATAAGCAAACAGTGGGGGAAAAAATCAGACTATAGAATCTTGCTTTCTTGGTGACAAGGAAGATCAAAACATACAACTAGAAGACGACAACAGAGTCAAAGCTCCTATATCCAAAACCTCCAAGAAAAATATGAATTGGTCTCAGGCCACGGAAAAGTTCAAAAAAGATTTTGAAAATCAAGCAAGAGAAATAGAGGAAAAATTGGGAAGAGAAATGAGAGTTTTGCAAGAAAAATCATGAAAAACAAGTCAATAGCTTGCTAAAGGATCCCCCCAAAATGCTGAGGAAAATAATATCTTTAAAAATAAACTAAGCCAAATGGCAAAAGAGGTACAAAAAGTCAATGAGAAAAAGAATGCCTTAAAAAGCAGAACTGGATAAATGGAAAAGGGGACCCAAAAACTCACTGAAAAAAAACATTCTTTAAAAATTAGAATGGAGCAAATGGAAGCTAATGACTTTATGAGAAATCAAGAGATTGTAAAACAAAATCTAAAGAATGAAAAAATAGTAGACAATGTGAAATGTCATTCGAAAAACAACTGACCTGGAAAAGAGATCTAGGAGAAATAATTTAAAAATTATTGGACTACATGAAAGCCATGATTTAAAAAAAAGAGCCTAGACAACATCTTTCAAGGAAAACTGCCCTGATATTCTAGAACCAGAGAAGAAATTAGAAATTGAAAGAATTCACCTATCCCCTCCTGAAAGAGATCCCAAAAGGAAAACTACTAGAAATATTGTAGCCAAATTCCAGAGTTCCAAGGTCAAGGAGAAAATATTGCAAGCCAGAAAGAAACAATTTAAGTATTGTGGAAACACAATAAGGATAACACAAGATTTAGAAGGTTCTACTCTAAGATATCAGAGGACTTGGAGTATGATATTCCAGAGGTCAAAGGAGGTAGGATTAAAACCAAGAATCACCTTCCCAGCAAAACTGTGTATGATATTTCAGGGGAAAGAATGGAATTTCAATGAAATAGAAGCATTCCAAGCATTCTTGATGAAAAGACCAGAGCTTAATAGAAAATCTGACTTTCAAATATAAGAATTAAGAGAAGCATGAAAAGGTAAACTGGAAAGAGAAATCATAAGGGTCTTATTAAAGTTGAACTGTTTATATTCCTACATAGAAAGATAATATTTGCAACTCATGGGACCTTTTTCAGTGTTAGGGTATTTGGGAGGGAATATAAATACACACACATATACAAATATGTGTGTATATGTATACATGTGTATATATATATGTGTTTATGTGTCTATCCATATGTACAAATATATACAGAGACAGAGATAGAGAACGCACAGAGTGAACTAAATGTGAAGGGATGATATCTAAAAATAAAATGAAGTGCTGAGAGGAATGTACTGGGAGAAAGAGAAAGGGAGAGATAGAATGTAGTAAATCATCTCAGATAAAAAAGGCAAGAAAAAGCTTTTACAATGGAAGGGAAGAGGGGGTAGGTTAGATGGAATAAGTGAACCTTAATCTCATCAGATTTGCTCTAAGGAGGGAATAACATACATACACAATTGGGTAAGGAAATCTATCTTAGCCTACAGGAAAGCAGGAGTGAAGGAAATGGGGAAGGGTGGAGAGGTAATAGAAGGGACAGCAGATTGGGGGAAGGGGTAATCAGAAGCAAACACTTTTGAGGAGGGGCAGGTAAAAGGAGAGAATAGAATAAATGGAGGGCAAGACAGGATAGAGGGAAATATAGTTAGTCTTTCACAACGTGACTTATGGAAGTGTCTTGCATGACTACAAATATATAACATATATTCAATTGCTTGCCTTGTCAATGAGGGTGGATGGGGAGGGAGGAAAGGAGAGAATGTGGAACTCAGAGTTTTAAAACAATGTTACAAATTGTTTTTATGCAACTGGGAAATAAGATATACAGGCCATAGGGTATAGAAATCTATCTTGCCCTACAGGAAAATAGAAGGGAAGGGGATAAGAGAAGAGGGAGGTGACAGAAAGGAGGACATACTGGAGGAAGAGGTAATCAGAATGCTTGTTGTCTTGGGGTGGGAGCAGGGGAGAGATGGGGTGAACATTTGGAATTCAAAATCTTGTGGAAGTAAATGCTGAAAACTAAAAATAAATTAATTAATTTTAAAAATCACCTTCTCTTACTTTCATTTCTATCTTTCCATCATTGGCAGGCTCAGCTTTTCTTTTCTTTTCTTTTTTAATGGATGAAGTCCAGGGTCTTACTCATCGCCTCTTTAGTTACTTTTTTAGTTACTTCTCCTCTCCTCATCCCCACTAGAACTCCTTTGCAAAATATCAAACTGGTCATATCTGAAAATGTTTGAATCCTTTTATAGCTGTAGTCTACCATCTCTCTACCTAGAAGTGAGAGACATGTTTCACCATGCATTCTCCAAGAGATAACTGACGACTGTGGGGAGAGGGGAGTGGTAGAGAACTGATCACAAGATCACTGATTCAGAGCTGGGCATGTTCTTAGAGGCCATCTATTCCAATGGTTTCATTTTAACAAGGGATGAAACTGTAGGGCACACAGGTATCAGAGGTGAAATTTGAACCCAGATCTTATTGACTCTAAGTCCAGTATTCTATGTCCAATGCTCCATGATAGTTTTCCTGAAATTATATAAAGAAAAGAACTTACAGAACATGTTTTAAAGCGTGGAGGGGAAGCACTCAAAAGTATGACAAGCCCCATGCTCACAGGACTCACAAGGATGACCCCTGACCTTTTCTTCAGAACACCAAGCTCAAACATTTCAGCTTCTGTTACTTCTCAGCAGTCCCATTTCCACCATGTCAGAAGGACATCTAAAGCTGAAGAAGAAGACAGGGTTTCCCGACTGCTGTATGCCCCACCCCCCTCAGTCAATTGAACCAACTTGCTGAGCAGGGGCCCTTGTTGCTCTGCAGTGCCTTCTTCTTGTCCGCTGCCTGTGGTTTGATGAGGAGACAGTCAGCCAGATGTTTTCCCTCTAGGGTTTTATCTATCTATCACTTGCCACATACAAGGAAGCAATAGCCTGCTGGCTCCAGAGTTGTCAACATTTTCATCAGACTAACTCAGATAGGGTTCCTTCATGCAATACGAATTAGAACAATTTTAAAATTATTTTTTAAGGGGCAGGCAAAATGAAATAATGTATAAAAACTGAATATACAGGGATTTGAAAGGGGGAAAATGTAATGATGCTAGAAAATGATAGGGGAGCAATAAAGGCTTGATGGGAACTGGTGCATGACTTTAGCTGACAATATTACTAACAACATAATTTTTTATATGCTATTTTTATTTTTCCTACATATAGCATGCTGTATCCAGAGAAAAGCATACATGGAATTATACTTTTTAACATTATTATTTGAATATAACAGGGCATAAACACACTCTACCAACCAAATTTTGAATACACTATATAATTCATACACATGGCAACCACATGTTCTAAACACATGGCCTAGAAATGATTTTTTTCTTCTGATTTTTGAATTTACTTGTATGAAATTCCCTCAGTATTCATCGGTTCTACAACTAGAAACCCAAGGGTCAGTCATGGCAGCCACAGAACTGCTCCACTGTAGACATCAAAACACTACATAAATATTAACATGTGATAGAGAATACAGATTTGTGTGATTTTGCAAGTGACTGGCACATTTCTTTAGTATGAACTCTTCCTGTTTTGCCCTTCTTAGTCTTTGGCAATGCATGCATATTTTTATTGTCACACTTAATGTCTTAAGTTATTCCAAGACTCCTTGTCAAAATATTGAAATTTCCTTGATATTTCCATTGTTTCCAGTGAGAAAGATAAGGTTATTTGGAGACTGTTCCACTTTTCTAGTCTGTAGTATCCGTATACCAACCTTAGAGCATATGAGACTAATTCATTTATTCATTAATTTGACACATTAGTGAGTGCCATTGCTTGATGGCTTAAAAAGGGAAGGACTAATATAGACAGACATTTACTTGGATTAAGACCAGTTTCTCTTTCCACTCTGACAAAGTTACTGGATAAGTCTGGGCAGATTCCTTTAATGCCTCAGTTATCTGATCTGTGCAACTGGAAGGTTGGTATTTATGCTTCTTTTTCTTTAGGATTACCATAAGTAATAATATAATACTCTTATCAATATTCCTGTGGGTCTGTAAGCTCATCAAGATGTGGTTTTTTTTCCCTGCAATATATACATTACAGCCCTCATGTACTTCCTTGTCTCGTGCTACTCTCATCCATAGGCTCTCACGAGTTTATCATAGGGGCTTTCATACAGGGATGTGCTGGAGCCAGTCTGAATCATCTTGTGAGACCAATTGTTACATTTTCAGCATGAGCATTTAAAACCCAGAAATGTACAAAAGCAGGGCTTGATTTACAATTTAGTTTTAAATTTAAGAAAGTGATGGAGAAAAATATTAATAATGCAGATGAAACTTAAAAGTATGTCATGAATGAGGGGGTGTAGCAGCAAGCACCTCAGCATGCATCCCCAGGATGGCTGCCAACACAGGTTCTTAGATATGCTTTTCTAAAAGAAAGCAACTCAAAATGGGTTAATAATCTTGCTTTAATCAATCAAACATATCATTTACCTAGTTCAGGGAAAAAAAGTCAAAACCCCGAACTTCAGAGTATACAGAGGTTACAAGCAGAAATCACAAGAAGACAGAGAAACCAACAGATCAAGAAGACAGGCCTCCAACTGTCCAACCATTACATCTATACCTAGTCAGTTACCAGAGAGGGAAGCATCAGCATCTGGGTTTTTCAAAGCCTGGGGGCTCTAAACAGCTGCCCAGAGTCTCGTCGGGTCAAATCACACAACCCTTCTCAAAGTGAGCCCCAAAACAAAGCTTCACATCAGAATTTATATAGCTTTCTCCTGACTCAGAGAATGCAACAACCCTCTTGACCCACTGCCCAATAAAAAAACATGTGGAAAAACATAGAATCTGTACCCCATGCCCTGTGCTATTGAGTAGGATCTAAGATCCTAGGCTTAGAGTACATGTGACTTCTCCTTCTTCTTCTTTTTTTTTTTTTAAGCAACTTGCTCAAGGTTACAAGGCCAGTTATTTCTGGGTGTGGTGCTGAGTATCTGAGCCCAGGATTTGATCTCCAGGTCATCCCGACACTGGAGCCAGTGCTCTTACTCGCTGAGCCACCTGGCCACCCCAAATTGTAAGTATTGTTAACTATATTCATGCAAATGCAACATGACATCATCAGTTTTGTAACATGCTAAAGATGAACAATGAGGTATTCAGTGTGGATTTGCTATATCATTCTAAAATACATTGGTTATCACAGGGATGGGTGTTAGCCAAAATTTTATCTCTGCAAGAACAGATAGTTTTATTTTATGAAGAACATAATCAGCACTGTGTATTATTGAAAGATTTCTATAAGAATGTTGCATTTCTGTGTGATAGTATGTCAACTCAAAATGACTTGAATATTCATTTGTCTATATATGATATGTGGCAAAAAAAAAAAATCCAAGCATTGTAAAAAAAAAAAAACTATCTTTTTTCAAAATACTTCTTCAAAAGGAAATTTTGGGTAAGCATTTTCCCCAGTTAGCAAAGTTCACTGATGAGCAGGATGATACATGTGAATCATTTGAAGAATACACAGCTATTATAGACTTTTTAATTGAAGAATACAATGAAAAATTCACTGATGGTGAGAATCATGACATCACACTCAAATGAGCATCTCAGCCTCACCTAGTTGATATCACCAAGGCACCTAAAGAACTACAGATGGAATTGACTGAGCTCTCAGTAGATGACATTTTAAAGTCATTGTGTGATTGCTAAGAACAATCCAACTGAAAAATAGAGAAATGCAGTAGAATAACCACACATTCGACAACATGCCCAAAAAATTCTTTCCTGCTTTTCAACCACTTATTGCTGCGAATCTACATTCTCCTACCTAATCCAGATCAAGACACCCTTAAGATTACAAATGACTGATACCCATTTAGATCAGCTGAAATTGTGGACTCCCATGCTGCAACTAAATATTCAAATGCTTTCCAACAAAAAGCAGACAAAACAAAATCATTAAAAGGTTAGTTAACTTTAAAATTAAAAAATAGTTTTCATTTTTTGAAATTATTAAGTACAGAGTCGTTAGATTTTTACAAAATAACATACATTTTAAGTATATCTAATTGATGTTTCTTGAATGTAGCCTTATTTGATTATAGCTAAATATTAATGCAGCCTTCCAACATGAAAATGTTCCCCACCCCTGACCTAGGCCATGCATGCTCACTCCTGCACTCCTCTCCCAGCTCCACTCCTGATACTTTGTACTTTTCTTATCTCCTCCCCCCACTCCATTTTTCATCTCTCTTTGATATGACTGTCTTTCCCCCATTTAAACATAAGTTCCTTGGAGGCAGAGACTATCTCTTTGCTAACAGTTGTATAGGAAAGTCCTTCAAAATCTCTATAATCCTGGGAGACTCCTTCAAAGTCCTTGTTATTTTTGGTTTTCTGCAAATAAGGGCTATTTTTCCCCATATTTTTAACTATATTTCATTTGTTTAGCTTCAGCATATGGCTCTGAACTTGATCTTTTTTTTTTAATTTAAATTTATTTACTTTTAGTTCCCAACATTCAGTTCCACAATCCCCTGAGTTTCAAATTTCCCTCTCCCCTTTTCCTCTTCCCCTCCCCCATGGTAGCATGCAATCAGATATAGATTCTACAAATACCTTCACACTGAACATTAGTCATGTTATAAAGGATTATAACCAATGGAATGAACTATGAGAAAGAAGGGACAAAACAAAACACAAATGAGAGAGAGCAAATAGTTTGCTTCAATCTGCATTCAGACTCTGTAGTTCTTTCTCTGGATGTGGATATCCCTTTCCATCAGGAGGCTTTTGTAGTTGTCTTCTGACCTTGTATTGCTGAGAGGAGACCAGTCTATCAAAGTTAGTTGTCACACATACAGTGTGCCTGTAACTGTGTACAAAGTTCTCCTGGTTCTTCTCTCCTCATGCAGCATCAGTTCACATAAGTTTCTCCAAGTTATTATGAAGTCCATCTGTTCCTCATTTCTCATAGCACAATAATATTCCATTACATTCATATACTGCAACTTTTTTAGCCATTCCCCAATTGATGGGCATCCCCTTGATATCCAGTTCTTTGCAGTACCAGATTTCACCAGCTAGATTGGCTAAGATGAGACAAAACAGGAAAATGATAAATGCTGGAGAGGATGTGAAAAAAATGGAACACTAATGCATTGTTGGTGAAGTTGTGAACTGATCCAACCATTCTGGATAGCAACCTGGAACTATGCCCAAAGGGCTATAAAAAAGTTCATACCCTTTGAAGCTGCAATACCACTTCTAGGGCTGTATCCCAAAGAAATCATAGAAATGGGAAAAGGATGCATACATACAAAAATATTTGATTTTTTTTGAATCCTGCTTCCATCATATACTACATTAACTTTCCTTCCTAACTCCTTATGATTTGAACATTCAGTAAGTATATCATCTATGTCTTCATCCAAAGGGTGAGCAGAACAAGATCTAGGAAGGGGTACAAGAGGTCTTCCTCCATGTTGGCAGTCATCCATTAATCTTGATTCTTTAAGTTGGGTCATATAAGTAGTATGTGAAACCACATAATTATATTGCCCACATATTTCTGTCTAGTTGACAAGAATATTGTGAGAGATTTTATCAAATAAATACCTGTCTGAATTTAATACAGTGCTCTGTACATAATAAATTCTTAACGAATGCTTGTTGACTTACTTCATTGAAATAAAAAGGAGTATACATATTTTTCAGCTGTGTATAACACTTTAACAAAATTTGACCATGTGTTAGGTCATAAAATACTCATTAACAAATGAAGAAAAGAAAATTATATCCTTTACTAGTCCTGATGAAATAAATTTATTAAAAAATCAAGGGTATTTGAAGAAAAGATTCAAAATTAAGATTAAACAATTTAAGGATAAAGAATGTATAGGTTAAAAAATTAAACCATAAAAACAATAGACAATATCATCAAAGAAAATGACAATGAGACAACATTAAAAAAAACTTTGGGGAGTTCTTATGGTAAAATTTACATCTCTGAAGATTTTCCTAACTAGTCTTAATGATGAGAAACAGAAGAAGAAGGAGGAGGAGGAGGAGGAGGAGGAAGAGGAGGAGGAGGCAGTGAGAGGAAGAGAGAAAGGAGAACGATTTTCTATAGATATAAAAAAGAAAGATAGGAAGAAAAAAACAAAGAGTGTCAATTATTTTTTTTAAACGCACTGAAAAGAACAGAAGGAAAGTCAAAAGGAAATAGAAACAAACAAAATAGTTTTAGAATTAATGGCCTGAATTTATTACATGCTATAAAAAAGAATGTTGTATATAATAGAAATTCAGTTTCATCTACAGTCCTCTGCTTCTGTTCTTTGTAATGTTCATGTATGCTAGTATTTGTCTCTGAATAACAAAAAGATAAAAATTAAAAACAATAAGTAAATATATCCTTGCATAGCTGTTTATGAAGCTGATATTTGTATATAAAACTATATTTCTCACCAATTTCCACTATAATTATAGTTATATTCCCAGAAAAATTTAGTCTGAATATATCATAATCACATTTAAGAATCCTAATTGGCATATTAAAGCACTACCTACCTTTGCACACTATTTGCATATAATGTTCCCATGCAATCCCAGTGAGTTATTTAAAAGAATAATCAGTTCACATGATCTTTGTACAATCAGTTATTAAAATACACCACAGAGTTCATTCCCATTTTTATGTTTTGTTTTGTTTTTTTACATTGACTCCAGCGCACTTGAATGTTAAAACAGCTATATGACTCAATCCTTTATTACAGAAATTTAGAAGGGTAATTTTGGGATCCATTTCAATTGCCCAAGTAAAATAAACAATCCTTCTGGATCTCAAGGTGTTATTCCAAAATGTCTGTTTGTTGACCTAAAAACTGTTAACAAAGCTGTCCTAAGAGTCAGTTTCTTTCCTATAAAAACTCCAATGGAGGGGAGAGATGGAAAAGGTACCTTTGTCTTAAGGGAGGTCTCTTAGAAGTAGAGTCTGAGAGTCTGAATCTCAGTGTGGGAGAAAAGAGAATACATCTCTTTCTCTACCACATAGTCACTGTGTGACTTCATACATTCCAAGTGTCTATTTGTGCCTGTCTGAAAGGTAACAAGTGTTGTCCATGAAAACATGGGTATGAACTCTACCTCCTTTCACCTCTAGCCCTAGGGATGAAGTATGATAAAAACACTTCTGTTTTAAAATATTCAAGCCCTACCAAGAGTCCCTCTGTGGAAGTAAACACTAGCCAGGCTTTCAGGATACTTGATGCACTGATTCAGGGTGTGAATTGCTGGAACAGGGCCTTAAATCCGAAGGAAATCAGAGAAACTTAACACTTAATGGATTTTCTCTCTTGCAACCCCTCTCCTACAGTGTCAGACTATCCCTGGTCTAAAACCTCATCATAAGGACATTTGAAAAATATCTTTAGCCAGCAGGGTTCTGTTTGGAATGAAAACTTCTTCAAAGTGAAGTTCTACTCCCAATGGCCTAGAGGGGAGCTTCTATTCATAATCCAGTTATCAGATAAGTATCCTGGATCTCTATGTACTTAAGTACTTTAAAAAGACCTTATGCAAATCTAAACATACTTTAAATGAGCTTGACCTATACAAGGCATTAGGGAAATGTAGGATAATAACATGCTACCAGTTACCTAGTCACAGCTAGGAGCTACATCAAAAAATAAATCTTGGAAATGCTTTAAGTCCAGCACCACCCATAAAGTTCAGAGTGCCTGGGTATTAGTCACAATGCTCTTTCAAAATCTTCCTCATTGCTTCATTGACCTGAGTTTCAAAGTATCCAGAATCAAGTTGCCCACGGAGCGACTAAGGGACAAAAGGTCTAAGTGAAATGTCAGGAAGAAAATAAAAGTTAGAGAGAGCAGGGATACCATGCAAGTTTGGGAAAACAGATGTATTGCTTTGGTATGTCTCCCCAAAAGGACCAAGGAAGAAAAGGAGAGAATGTGGGCTCTGTTATGAAATAATAAGTAACATTTGTATCATTTTTTTTAATTTGAAAAGCATTATATCACTTGAGCCTCAAAACAACTTTGAGAAGTGCCTACTTCAAACAGAATTATCACTCAAGTTTTATAGATGGAGAAATAGGCTGAGAGAGCTAACTCTCAGAAAGAATTGCCCAGAGTCCCATGGCTGTGAAGAATCAGAGGGATATGAACCTGGGTCTTCCAGAGTCTGGGCCCAACAGTCTATCTGTTTAATGTCTAGGAAGCATTCTGTGCTTCCTAGTCTATATTACCTATATAACAACTACCCTGGGCCTCTATAAAAAGAGTAGTGTGGATTAAATTGTCTCTATAGTTCCTTCCAACTCTATATCCTAAGAATCTATTGTTAAATAATACCTTATATTTGTAAGGTCCTTCTATCATGTCCATTATCTCATTTAAATTTCACAACAATTTAGAAGGAGACAGGACAAAAATTATTCTCCTCAGACTTAAGAAAATGGCAGAGTTAATACAGATTCAGGGTCTATATATGATTTTCCAAAAAGTGAACACCCACTAAGTGACTGAGTAAAGATTCAAACTCAGTTCATCTCAATCCAAGTCCAACTTCTGCTTAACCACATGAGTTTGAGGAGGGCAATCTTCCTCTTAACTGGAGTGAGTAATGAGAAAATCAATGTATTCATCTCCAGAATCAATTATAAGACTCAATGGGATCACTGAAACAATTACTTCAACATAGCATTGAGCCTTAAGAGAACAAAAAATGTGAGAAAATGTCCTTCCAAAATGAATTTAAAAAAATAGATACTGAGATTAGGCAACCATTCTAAAGGGAGTCTTACAGATGTTGAATTTAGGAATAGAGATAAAGCAGATAACAATAGCCAGGCTAGGAATTGTAACATATACAAAACATCTGCATAATGTGAGGTGTCTGGCATCTTCCAATGAACTAGGAAAGTTCACGTGCTGGCCACAGGCTTTACAGTCATCCCTTTAAAATAACTGAACATGAAGAAATGCTATTTAAATCAATAGCATACCTTCTTGGGCAAAATTGGTTTTAAATTTATGATGTGTTATGGTTCAATCTGACAAGCTAGTACACATCATAAATTTTTTAAACAATAGGATTTTTTTGTTAAGTCAAAGCGACCAGTAGAATGGAGATTTTTATCTGGTGATAGTTGGCATACTCAGGCTAAAGCAGAAGTCTAGAGAATACTCAGGAGAAATCGTTCTCATTCTGAGGAAGTATTTACCTTGGAAGGTGAAGGTGTTTTGTTACATCATTAAAGAACTCTAATGTATGGACTTTTTTGGTAGGAGAAGGAAAGGAGAAAGTTACAGTGACCTCAACTCAAGCAAACAACCTCCCTTTAAAAAGTCACTCATCCTTAAGGCCCCCCACCCAAAAAAACAAAGAAAAGCACTTAAGTAAAGAAACATTTATTAAGTGTCTATTTAATAAAGGAAAGAGAATGGAACACATAATTTAAGCACCTACCATGTGCCAGGCATTGCACTATGCACTTTATGTATATTATCTCAAGAACACTGGTCCAGAATCCTCTTTCCCTCTACTTCTCTCCCCCCCTCCAAAAAGGAAAAAAAAAAGCAGAGGGAAGGGAAAAAGCATTTATTAAGCACCGATTATGTGCCAAGCATAGACACTTTAAAAGTACTTCATTTAATTTTCACAATGACCCTGGGTTGTTGTTTTCTTTTTTTTTTTTTTTGGAGGAGGGAAGGGAGGCTGACTTGCCCAAGGTCACATGGCTAGTTTTGTGTGTATGTGTTAAGTGTCTGAAGCTGGATTTGAACCCAGATCCTCCTGACTCCGGGGCCAGCACTCTATTAACTGCACCACCCAGTCACCCCTGGGTTGTTGTTTTCTGAGAATCTTTCTTGGGGTTTTCTTGGCAGAGATACTGGAATGGTTTGTCATTTTCTTCTCCAGCTCTTTTACAGACAAGGAAACTGAGGCAAATAGGTTTAAGTGAGCTTCGTGGGATCACACAGCTAGTAAGTGTCTGAGGCCAGAGCTGAACTCAGGAAGAGGAGTCTTTCTGACCCTAACACCAGCCTCCTAACTGCTCCAGTAACCCTGGGTGGTACATACTATTATATCTGAATTTTACAAGTCAGGATTTCCTAGCACTGTTAGATTGAAAGCAGGCTCAAAATGTAGTCAAAGGGCTTTCTGGAGATTAAAAGCTGCTGTAGGCTCAAAACTGCTGGGTGCATGATTTATTAGCATGAATCATTTTCCTATCATTTTGTTCTGTTTAATTGTTTATCAGTGCTTAAGTGGAAAAAAAAAAACTATGCAGAATATAAGAATGTTTGTCTGGTTTTGTTGAGAATTACTTCTGTTATGCCAAGGTCATTTAACTAGGACCATCTATCGCCCTTTTAAGATGGAGGCTAGGTTTGACCAGGAGGCTAAGGCTCGATTCTGATTTCTGATTGAGTAAATCCACCTCCCTTTGACAACAGGTTGGTGCAGTGAGAGGGGAAGCTAAGGAACAGAGAGTCAATGACACTGATTTGGGTTTGAATTCAGAGTACAGGGCTCAAAACCTGCTTTTGCTTCCTAAGAATTGTGTGTGCGTCAGTCTCAGTTTCCTCATCTTTAAAAGGAGGGGGTTAGATGAGGTGATCTCTGGGGTCCCTTCCAGATGTAGAACTATGTCCCTATCATCTATAACCTAGATTAAAATCCCAATCCCAATATTTATTAGGCAAGTTGCCTTACTTCTCTGGGACACAGTTTTCTCATCTGCAAAATGGATATGACAGAATTCACCTAATCAGATTGTTAAGAAGGTCAAATGAGCTCATGCATGCATACATGAAAAAAATAAAAATTGCTTTGTAAACCCCAAAGACCTGTATAAATATCAACTAATATTATCATTTTTCCTAGCAAGGACAGGGTTTAGAAATGAATGCTCTGACTCTAGTGAATAAGTTGCAAAAACATAAACACAGCCATTAAAATCAGCACTGTGATCTGAAGCTTTAAAGTATGCTCTTGGAAAAAGAAATATTACAGGCTACAAAAGCCAACCTGCTGGCTGAACAGCATACCAAAAGATAGTGCTAAGAGCCACCACCCTGATCAATGAGCCTATCCATTCTGTTTCAGCATTCAGGTCACCAAGGTGAGGAAATAAGCCTGATTTTTATATTTTAAAGAAGGAAAGGAAATGTGTTTTATGGCCTTTCATTCTTTATTTGAAGATTATCATAAAGTGAGAATTTCATATTGTAAAACCCCTAAACAGTAAACCTTTAATACAGCCTGTCATGCATTGCAAAGAGTTTCATGAAGTGATGCTACTTATATTTCCCAGGGATAGAAAGTTATCAGAGGCAAAGTTAAAAATCCACCTCCTGAAATTAAAGAATTACTTTGAAATGAACATAGCCCTCCTAGATAAAGTTTATTTACATTGATCTTGTCAGCACATTTTCTTTGGTTCTTTAAAATGCATTGATTTTAATAACTATTTGATTTTAATAAACTATCCCAGTTAGCAGATTTCAGATATAGGGTCGCTTTGGGGATGAAACTTTCCTTACCAAGTAGGAAAAGTATGTAATCAATGTAACCAACAAGAGACACAGCTACATATATTGGTCGTGTTAGCATTTAAGTGATCTATAGAAACACAATAAAGCAGGCTTGATAATCAAGGGTTGCAGCTCATTAGGGAGACCTCTCCAAGAAGCAGCCCAACATAAAAGGAAATGTCACATGCCTCCCATTTATTAACTCTAGTCATTCTTTTAGTGGCTATTTAAGGGGCTATTCTCTCTATTTGCTTAATCTCTGCTGAACAAGACAGCTGAAAAATGCAAAAAAAAAAGAAGGATTGTTATCCCTAATAACTCATGAGGTAAACTAATCTCCCTCTGGGATTGATAAATCAACATTCTAACAATCAAGTCTAAATTCAGTAAATGAAGGTGGTCCGAGGAAAACTTTCAACAAAAAGAATTAGGATGAGGGTAAAGGAGAAAATGAGCGCTAGCTCACCAATTTTAAACAACTGTGTGGTAGGTGGAACAGACAGGCTCCCGATCTCATGAAATCATCTAATGGAATAAAAACCCTAACAAAGAATTAAAACAAAGATGGAAGACTTTAATTGAAAACTTGATCAATTAGCAGAGAGGCCATAAGAAGGAGGCAGTAGAGCATGAAATTTGATTAAACCGAACCATACGTCCCACTTCATTTCCAGTGATGTTGTGAAACTGATGACCTTGGAAAGAGAAGATGTTTGACGAGTATAAAATAGCCATTATCTGAATGGTGGTTAAAACCTAGTTCTGATGGTAAGTGTTGTACAATAAGAGGGCCTTTAAATTAAGAATCACATACATATTCAAAACTTAAAGCACGTAGTAATAAATTTGGATAATTGACACACAATCCAAATTTATTACACGAGATCAGTGCAGCTGGAATGCAGGAAGTGCCTTCACTTCATGAATCTGACAAACTGAGCAGATCGTGGCTTGCTGACTAGTCGAATTATATCTCATTTTTGGCTCTAGCCCTGTACATTCTTCAGTGGCAGAATGAAACAAGACCCAAATGCCAAGGATGTGCCCAGCAAGAATGAAAATGTGTAGGAAGGTTAGCCTTCTCCCAATGCATACCTTTGCAGAATGCACTTTTACCCTTTCCAGCTGAAGTGAGCTAAAAGAACACTGTCAACTTTTCTTTTCTTTGTGTTACAGTGGACATTTTCACTATTTGTAATCATTTTAAATAACCAACAAAAGATGGAGACTTGGTGCAGTGAAAAGACTGCTGGATTAAGATTTGCAAGACTGGGATTCAAAAATTGGCTCTATTTCTTATTACCTATAAAAACCCTGGGCAAGTCATCTAATCTTTCTAGGTCTCAGTTTCCTCATCTGTAAAATGATGAAGTTGCCTAGCTGACCTAATGGTCATCTTTCCTCTTTTAAATAATGATTCTATGGAAAAGTACACACACATATCATATATGTTATATATGTGTATGTGTGTATATGTGGAAATATATACATACACACATATATGTGTATGTGTATATCTATATATATGTATATCCACATAGACATATATAGATATAGATATACACACTCAAAAATAAGAATTCAAAATAAATGTTATATGGGCAAGGGTGAGAGCATATTCTCTGATCTACCCAGCCAGTTATGGATACATAAGATCATTGCCTATCACACTGCCTCAGCATACAAACTCTTGACCATAATAACTAGGGAAAGTAGAAATATTGTGCACACTATAAAGGGAAAATGTAGTTGGACTAGTTTGGAAATCAACCAAGTTAAGTCTGAATAATTTCAAAGATCATGATCTTCACTAATTGGAGATATTTAATTGAGGATCTTCCAATTTGGGATCCCTAGTTGTGGATCTTCTAGTAGGAGATCAAGATGAAGTGTCATAAAGGAGCAAATTCTTCCTCAGGCCTTCCTACTATTATCCTCAGGTCTCTGTGGAATCTCAGAATGTTAGAGCTTGAAGGACATCAGATGTCATTTAGCCCAACATTCTTGAGTTCTCTCCTTTTATATATAAGTAAAAGCCTTTTCAAAGAGGTGATGAGATCTGCCAAAGGTCACAAAATTCCTAATAGATGAACTATGACTAGAACTTAAGAGCTTTCCCCACTACACTATGTGTACTCTCCTTTTTCCTTATTATCTTTTTGCCCAGCCTCCTCCTGACTCTCATTCTATTGCAGCCCTCATTATACCCTTTTGACAAGTCCCAACACTTACAGTATTGGGGGGGAGCCTTAATAATTGATCTTTAAAAAAAGATGCTTCAGTATGTGCATGCAAATGATTGCTACTAAAAAAATAAGACATGTCTTCTCAACTTCGCTAGGGATAGGGACTATTGGACCTGTGATTTTATTTACATAGGAAACTCCTGGAGAATGAAAAACCTTCAACTTGCAGATGGAAAACCTCAGTAAGACTTGTTTCCTGAAATGGATTGTGATCTGCACAATATCTCCTCTGTGCATTGCTACTCTATCTCCTCTCTATCTTTTGACTTGCCTAACTATATGGAACTTAGCCCTTTATAAATCTTCACACCCTACATTTAAGTTACTTCGTACAAGAAGGTAGACTTGCATGAGACCTTAGCCATAATTTTTTTTAAATGTCAGGAGGCAGAAATAAGGATAGAAATTGTCTCAGGATTCCCATAACTTCTCCCCTAAACACACATACACACAAACACACACAGACACAGCATGTTCTTTCACAATGCTCTCTGTCATCCTTTAGGAAAGGGAGCCCCAATTTATAGATCATGATCTATGAAATGGCTCAGCCTTACTTGTTTGATCTCCAAACTCCTGTCATTTACATTCCCTCCTTCTAGGGTCCCAAGTGTTCCTATTGCCCCCACCACAGTCAACAACTTGTTTGCTGAGATATGGTGATACATGGTGATATAGTGGACAGAGTGCTGACCCTGTAGTCAGGAAGACCTGAGATCAAAACCCAAATTAGACACTTACTAGCAGTGTGAGCTTATGTAAGCCACTTAACCTCTCTGAGTCAGTTTCCTCATCTGTAAAATGGGGATAATAAGAGCACTTACCTCACTTCCCAGAGTTTTGAAGATCAAAAGAGACAAAAGATCTAAAGTGTTTTGCAAACTTTAAAATGCTATCAATCCAACTATCTTTTTTTTTCCCCTTCCTAACTCCTACAATCAAGATTTCAGGAAAATCAAAAGTAACTCAGTATCTGAAAATGATTGACAGTGCCTGTTTTAAAGCTTGTTTCCACAAAGTTCACAAATGCTCACAAAGCTCTTTAGGGAACATCATATAAACTTTAAGAGAGTTTAAAAGTTTGAGTTCAAAAAACTTTAAGAGTCAATCAGTTCACCAGCCAAAAAGCATTTATTAAGCACACTCAAAACTCTTGGAATCTTGACACAAATCAACTGACTTCTCTTACTTTGCTATCTTCCAAACTCATCTTTCTTGTTACTAAGTAAAGTTTTAGGCTCTAGCTTTGGTGGGAACTTTGAGATATATACAATGGAGTCTTCTGAGTAAAAGCAGATCTGGGGAAATATTTTTGAATTGTTAAGGGTTAATATTTCTTACCTATGTCTTTGTCTCTCTCTAATGTCTTTCATTTTCTTCCACTTATGATGTGTACAATAGCCATGAATAGTAGCCAGCAATGATGGACTATGGGAACAAGAGTAAAAGCTTAAAAGTTAAGATTAATTTTATGTGAATGTTTGCATGATAGAAACAACTGTATATTTTGATGGAGCCAAAGAAACCATACACTCCAATTAAGCTGCAAAATTACTGATGGCATTAAGTAATGTTTGGGTGGAAAACAGTTTTAGTATTTGATTTTTTTTCCTAGTAGCCTCCTAAGATCACATGATTCTCATTATTACCCTCTCCTTCTATATACTTATAAAATAAGGAGAAATAAAAAGTCATTAATTTTGTTCCTTTTTTCCCTTCCATTCCAGAATTTTGCTTTCCTAAGTTTCTCTGTCTATTCAGGGATTTTGTGTGCTTCACCCAGCATCTCTTTGTTTTCATCATCCCCTGTTGTTGATGGTATTTAGTTTAGTTTAAGTCTTTTCTTTAACTTCACCTAGTACCTTAGAGGTTCTCTTTATCAGTCTCAGACGCTAACTAATATTGTTTGAAATGTATAACAGTAAACGAAGTATGCTCCCAAGCACTACCTTCCAGACCATCAAGGTGCACAGCACTCCAGAAACACATTAATGTTATTTTATAATATACATGGCAGAGTGGGTGGGTGGGTGCTCAGTTTAAAGAAGCAAAAGGAAAGAGTTAAGTTAAAAAGTTAAGACAAAAGGAAATCATCATCTTTGGAAAAAAACAAAACATGCAAAAGATAGTGGCAATTTTCATGCATATTAAATTGCAGGGCTCAGGGGAGTAGAAAGTTTTTAATGCCTTTTTCTTTTCTAGATACACTTATAAACTAACCAAATTAAGAGATTCAGAGTGCGAGCAAGCGAGAAAGTGAGTCTGTGAAGGGTGCCAATCTAATTACAGTACAGCACGTCCCTCAAGGCTCATCAAGAGCTGCATCATCACTTATATATGTCACCTTATACAGTGAACTGTTACTTTTCTACCCTCTTTCTGAGGAAGATACAATCTCCTTATATTTCTCTACCATATGGAAAGGAGTTCTTTTGTTTTTTTTCATCTGAAGGATTATTTTTCTTCTGGTTTAATATGGGAAAATGGAAGGGGGAAGAGAGTGGGGAAGGATAAAGGGAGAAGAAGGACTCAATGAAAGGACAGGGGAAGAGGAAGGAAAAAAGGTATAGGGAAAGGGGAAGGAAACGTGTCCTTTTCTTCATTATCCTCTGATTCCTCCCCTGTGACTTCCCTTATCACTGATCTGAACTGCATGGAGTAACTTTTCTCAACTTTAACAAAGAGATTTGTTTAGGGAGGCACATAACCTGGCCAGCCTCACCCTCACGGAGTCTCCAGTGAGTTTCATGGTCCTCTATTTTCAGTGTTACCAAATAAAGCATATTTTATAATTATATGTTGAGTTGTAAGGCTCTTTGATTTTATTCTTTATTGACATTAAAGAGGTTGGGGACTCTTTACTCAATACAGTTTTGCACCAAGAGAAAGCAGAAAACTCTCAGATCAACTGTGCTGGAGAAGAGACCTCCTCCATTGACCCTATGAGGGGAGAATAAGACCATGAGACACCAGCTCCACTGGGGTGGGGGAGACCATGGGACAACACAACGTCTTTGATGGGGAGATTACTTCCTGGGAAAGATCAGGGTATACCCAAGCTAAAGAGGGGCTCACCTGGCATATGGTCACCTATCTTAGGAAGGAATATGATAGTTTTCCATTTTATTTCATTATTCCTGCTAATTATGGTTATCCCTTCCACACTGCAACTTTCCCCATTGTGATTTTTATATGTCGTGGGTCAACATAAGAAATTAAATGAGAACTTTGGGGAGTTGTGTGGAAGGTGCTAATAACATACAAAAGCCAGTCAATGACACAAAAAAGTTTAGAAACTCAGAAATGCATAAAATATATGCATAGTATTGCATAATGTCAAGATATATATATATATATTTTAAAGCAATTGGGGTTAAGTAACTTTGACACTGGAAAAGGTGCTCTTACTCACTGAGCCACCTGGCTGCCCCTAAGCAATTCTGTTAAGTATCTTGCTCAAGGTTACACGGCCAGGTGTTTCTGGGTGGGTGCTAAGTGTCTGAGCCCAGATTCGATCCCCAGGTCATCCAGATACTGGAGCCGGTGCTCTTAATCGCTGTGCTACCTGTCCGCCCCATATTTTATCTTTCAATACCAAAATAACTTGAATATTTTCTCTAGTACGAAAAGAGGGCACACAATTTTAGGTGGATCTTCCAGATTGTGAGGGCAAATGCCTCTAACCCCTGTGATGTGGAAGGGACAGCTGTCATTTCTAAGTTGCTAAAGGAGTAGAAGTTTTGTGAAAATGTGAAGACAATAAATGTTTGAATCAAATAATGTTTTAAGATATTTAAGATATTAAGGCAATTTTTTTTAAAGTCACAAGCACTAACTTTTGGTGTCCTGGGGTAAAGCTCCAAATACTCTGTCCTTGTGGCTCTGCCTTCAATCTCTACTGTCCATTTTTAGCATTACTGTCACTCACCAAAGTAAGGCCAGTCATCATGGAGGCAAAAAAAAAAAAAGGAGCTACCTAACAACACACATTTATAAGATTACAAACTATGTAAACACTCAGTGCCTGATTTATGAATAAATTTTGTCCCAAAGGTTTGTTTATAGATCAGTTATTTGAAACTTCACTGCATTTTCCCATAGAAATAATGTTTTGTAGCTGATGGTTACAATCCCTATTCCAGTCCATAACAGCCTATTTAAGATATATTATACCTGAAGCATACATAAGATTATTTATTGCTATTTTACATACAACTAACATTTATTCCATTCCTACTATGGGGCCAATCTGAGTACATACTAAAAATTCCAGAAATATATCTGTTTCTTTCCTTGAACTGGGGAATAGAAGGAGGATATATTGGCTAAACTTACCTAATATCAGACAGCTTGTCATGTCTCTACAAAAGAGGAGAAGGAACCTTCCCATATTTTTATACCTCTACTTCAAACACAAATTACTCCAACCAGTAACTGCAGGATATTTTTTGCATATTTTTAAATTGAAGCAGAAGAATTGAAACCAGATCAAGAGTTAAAATCTGGGGTAAAATCCAGGTTGTCCAGCACTCCTCAGTATACCACAATTACAGAAACACCTGTGCTAAATAACTTGGTGCCAAGCCACTGTGAAAACTTGCCAGATCTTTCAACTCCCTCAAAAGTCTCTTTTCTTACCTCAGCTGGATTAACTTGGCAGAAAGTGATAAGAGAAACAACAAAGGAAGAAAGGAAGGGTGGTACAATGGGGAAGAGAAAGGAAAAGAAGAGATAGGGCAAGAACAGAGGCAAGCAGAAAAGGGTAAAGATGTAGGATAACAAGAAGGGTGGTAAACTCATAAGAGAGGCAGCTGGTGGCTCAGTGGATAGAACACTGAGCCTGGAGTCAGGAAGACCTGACTTTAAATCCAGCCTCAGACACTTACTAGCTATATGACCTTGGGAAAGTCATTTAATCTCTGATTGCCTGGCAAAAGGAACCACTAGGAAAGGAAATGGTAAACCACTCTAGTATCTTTGCCAAGAAAACCCCATGGGCAGTTGGTCCACTAGGTCATGAAGAATTGGACGTGACTGAACAAGTTCACAAGATCCTAGATTTTAGAGCAATAAAAGGTTGAAGGAATAAAAAAAAGCACAGAAAAGAGAGGAAGAAGGTAAAAAAATGTGGGGACAGAAGGAAAAGACAGAAGAGGAGGAAGAAAGAGTAAGCAACTGAGTATTTTATATTCATTCACATAGTTAAAACCAGATTATAGTGGCAAATTTAAAGTACCCTAAAATAAAGCTATACTTGCTCCTCCCTTTAATGGTCATATTGTTTTGGGCTAGACCAGGGGATTAAAGATCATAGGATTGCAGAGCTAGAGTTGTAAGGGACTCAAGGTTCATCTACCCAAAGTTCTCATTTTTACAAAAGGGAAAAATGAGAGTGGGCTAAGTTAAATGACTTGTTCAGGGTCCTGCAGACAGCAACAAAGAAAGGATTTTTGCCCAGGACCTTTGACTCCAGATCTAGGACTCTTTCCACCTGTGTCCACTGCAATAGTAACCTTTTCATCTTCATTTCCTGTCTCAGAGAACTTCTCTTTCTTTCCAAAGCTGTATCCTCCACTTGCATGCCCCAACCTTAACCTCCTCTAGAAGCCAGTCCCCTCCGTGTTCCCCTACTCTCTCTGACACCTTCACTCTGTCCCTCTTCACTAATTCTTTGTTCTTTGCTTTGAAAAATGTACAAATCACTCTATACCAAATCTAGCTGGAGTCCCACAAGACCCCCTAAACATGCCATGCACAGCTATGTAAATGTAGTTGATACTTCTGTCCAATATATTTTCTATAAACAAAGAGGGAATAATAATTCCAATATCAAAATGTTCAATTGGGACAAAATAGCAAAACAAATAAGGTAAATTCAGTAGTAGGCTCACTCTTAAGAAAAGAATACAATTCTCCATGTTGGAGGTAGAACATGCCCCAGGTAATACATCTCACATGGCTCCATATTTAAGCAATTGTCTTCAGCATTCCTTTTTACTCTGACTCCATCATTCCTCTCTACTCATTATAAAGATGAGATACCTTTCCTGTAATTGTGTTACAAGGCTTGCTCCTATGACCTTCTCTGTCTGTGACTCTCTCTTTGTTTCTGTCTCTCTGTCATCTGATTTCATCTTCCAAATAGTTAAAGTAATTTCTTCACACTGTGCAGAGAGAAGGAAGCCAGTAAAGTCCAATTGTGAGGGTTCCACTATTGTGGCCAATGAGAGTCTAGTGAAATATCAGTAGATCTATTCCATTTTCTATTTTCCTTGTGATGTCATCTATAAACACTCTTGGAATAATCTGTCCTAGTTGATCACATATCAATGTATTCTCAAAAGGCTTATTTTTCCATAACTGCCTCTATAATTTGTTTTTTTTTATAAAACTCTTGCCAACTGAAAATAATCTCACACGATAAAATGGCGTTGCCCACAGCTACAATGTATTTTCTCTTAGCAAGAAGATTAAACAATTACATAAGACAATTTTTACACTCTTGGCTATATAATAATTGAGAAGCAATTGCCAAATTCTTAGAGAGATTGTCAACATTCATCAAAGGGAATAAATAAATTTACTGGAATCATAATTATTAACAGAGACACCATGGAGAGATGTTGAATTTGAGCAGCAATCTCAAGAGAGGTGTTAGAAAAATGTTTGGTTTGTCCAGGATCATTAACAACAAGCACTGAAGGAAAGATAAAGATTCAGAGTCAATAACAAAATCTAAGGTCTAATGCATGACAGATCTTTAATTTGAATCACATCTAGGACCATAGAGAACCAAGAAAACAAGAAATTGGGAAATTGCACTACTGGTAATAGGGCTTGCTTGCTAAGCAGGTTCTAGCCTTCTGACTTCTAACTTTGACTGGCCATGAGCATATCCCCATAGAAATAGCTCATTCACTTACTTACTAAAGGATGAAGATCCATCTCTTTCTCTCAGGGGGCTTCCTAAGTCCTTTAGATGAAAATACCTTCAATGGAATGTTCAAATGAAATCTTAGATATTTGCATTTCTGATAGGCCCTCGCATGCATGCTTCTGTCTTTTTCTACCCATCAAGCATAATTACATGTGTCTCCAGCAGGAATCTAATAATTCTCAAATTATAAACTCTTCCTGAATGTGCATCCATAAGATAAGTGATTATTGGTGTGGATTTTTCCTTCTTTTCCTTAGTAGAGTATATACTTTATTAGGCCTTTTATGGAGTCCAAATGGGGTGATGCCAGGGACCCTGAGTACAAGGAAACAGAGGAGAGGCTAGGATCACTTCATAGTCCCCTTAGTAGACCACAACTTTAGTTTGCCCTCATCCCACATCACCACACTTGCCTCCTTACCCACATCCCTGCCCCTCTGCCCCACATGCCAGACTGCTCACCAGGGTGGTTTTGGCTTAGAAGTCAGAATCCACCTTCTCCTATCCCCAACTCTTTTTCTTTGTCTTGTCTTATTACTTGGTGATGGTGGCAAAGAAGTATCAGAGTTACTTCAAGACAATCACCACAGCTGATAATAGTTTAATGTACTACATCTCCCAAGGTTAACTGTAAAGTTTTCAGGAGACCATCAAGGCCTTACTTAACTCAAAGAAGAGACCCTACAAAAGTGGAATGCTAGGTAAAAAGAGGCTGGGGTAGGGTGGTAATGAAAGATTTATGTTGAGTGTGAAAAAACTTGGAACAATGAGGAAAAGAATATTTTTTGGAACATTTATTAAAGGCCTACTAGGTATGAACCAGGTATTATGGATACAAATAGAGAAACAGTGCCTGCTTGAAAGGAGTGAGGGAGTGTTCACTTTAGAGAGGGTAGAAATGACATTGGGGGGTGGCCAGGTAGCACAGAGAGTAAGAGCACCGTCTCCAGTGTCGGGATGACTTGGATCAAATCCGGGCTCAGATACTCAGCACCACACCCATAAATAAGTGGCCGTGTAACCTTGAGCAAGTTACTTAACCCCGATTGCTTAAAAAAAAAAAAAAACGAAGAAGAAGAAAAGAAAAAAAAAATGACATTGGGAGGAAGGGGGAACTCTTTTCTGTAGAGGGGAAACATCCCTAAAAGAAAGACTTGGGAAGAATGGGGAATTCTGTTCTGTGGAGGGCAGAGGTGGAAAAAATACTAGATTTGGGGCTACTGAAGCATGGAGAGAAAGAAAGGTACTCCCTCACTTACCCCATCAGTGGTAGGGCTGATTTGTGAAATCTAAAGTGTGTGGATTTGTAGGTTTCCAAGAAGCCATATCAGACTGGCCAAGTTGGTTTGAGGGAGGGAAATCCAATTAGGAAGCCAGGATCTCGAGAGAGTCATACTATTTCCAGCAGGTAACTGTAGTTCAGGGATCTAAGACTGGGAAAGTCCAGGCTATGGTTTTGTATGTATCTGGGTTGGATTTCATGGATTTCATGACCCTTGAAGAGGGTCAACCCCAAAATGCAGAAGCAACAACAGCATCAAAGTCAAGAAAGGGAAAATCCCCTCCCCCAAACTGAAGATGCCTGGGGCACAGCCAAAAGCATAGTATTTGGCCACAGCTTCATTAGGGTCTCCCTGGGTTGGTCAAACCACATCTGGATACATCTGCCACTGCCCATGCCTCAAGATTCTGACACTCATAGGAGTGACTGCAACTATTCTCACATAAGAGGTTGGTATTGGGAAGTAAAAAGTTATATTATGGCAGACAGCTTTATCTGGGTACTCTTTAATCCCTGAAGTCCAGTGACAGCCTTTGTAACAGTTCTCTTTTTATGTTTCTGAATGTCTTCAATCCTCTCACTGCTGATTACCATCTTCCTGGCAAAGAGAACTATTCAAGATCCATGCATTCTGCCAGCTTGAGTTCACCAGCTGGATCGATTGACCTAGGTTGGGGAAGCATTTATTAGAGACATATTTTCTGGATCATGCAGCACTAGACTGGGGTCATCATTTCACAGTGGCTGTAGTTGAAGTTCTATAGCTAGGAGGTGTCCTCAAGGGCTGCAAGGCTGGCATCTACCATGCAACAGGTTTTTTATCTTATATGTACTGCACTGCTGATAAAATTCCTCTACTGGACTTGGCTTGGGCTTGTGGCGATCAGCATCCCTGCAGACACCAAGAATATGATTAGCCTTGTGTCATGGCAATGAGGCTCATGACCTATGGGGTCTGTCTCCTCTAGATTCTTGTAAGTACTAAGGAAGCTTGGAGTCCAAAGTGGTAGCAAAGTTCACTGTCATTATTGCTTCTTAAAGTGTAATATTGGATCATACTGAAACTATTAGAACAGAGACTGGTTAGCATATACTTTTGTACGGCATAAACTTTTGTTATTCATGAGCTATACTGGACTAGCCCTCATGGACTTTGCTTGATGTTGAGGGTTGCGGTTCATGTTTGTGGTAGGTGAACCCCACATGATTTGGTCCCTCATACTTTGAAATTAGAGATAGCCAAAGTCAACTTAGGTTTTAGTACAATTATTGTCATGAGAACAGAAAACTAGCCAAAACATAATCAAAATAGAGCACTTAATTAAAACTGAAAAGGAAACAAAAGAAACATTAGAATTATTCTCAACAATCATTCCATAAATAAGTGAAGTCTTACTCTCTGTTTCCTCAGCGTAGTCCCATCAAGCAACAGGTATCTATTAAGTAGCAACTATGTGCCAGGCACAGTGCTAACCCCTAGCAATTTGAAGGTAAAAATGAGAAGATTACTGCCATCAAGAATTGTGCATTCTACTGAGAGGGATCTGACAAGCACACAGCTAAATATAATGAGAGGTAGGAAGTAATGGGAACAAAGGAGAGATCCACAAAGTGAAAGTACATCTTTTCCCTAGGGAATCAGGATCCCCAAAGCAAAAGGGTTACTTATCACAAGGAACAAGCTACCACTGACCAAAAGCAGGAGGTTTATCCAAGATCCAGAAGTACAGTTTCACAGTTCTGGAGTAATAGGATCCAGAGGGGCAAATAAGAAAACGTGGTCGAAAACTTCGAGTCCGTGACAGGAAGTGTCCAAATGACACATATAAGAATTATGTTTCCCTCAACAAGGTGATCCTGATGAAGTCATATTTATATCTAGGATGTCAGAGTGAACTCTACTTCCCTTGATCTTCTGATCAAACTTTAACTACAGGGCAAATCTCTGACACTTCTGGAATCGGAAAGTAGTTATTTTTGCATGACAGCAGACACAAAAGAGGTTTTTAGACCACAGAGATAATACGGACAGCTAGAGCTTTCCCTAACCTATAAGAACTAACGAGGTATCTCTTGGAGGTATTTAATTTTCTTATAAGTAGTCTTGCTGGAATAGAGAAAAGGTAGAAATATTACCCACACAGCTTCTAACTCTTCCAGTCAATAGTACACAGAAAGAACTCCAATGTTGTAAGTATTCAAGGGAAGGAACCGAAGGTAGAAAGGGGAAAGGAAAAGAGTATGTTCTAGGTGGAGTTATTGAAACAAAATTCTTTTGTGGGTGACAAGAAGATAATAATCCTGCTTTGGGAATCATTGAGAAAAGCACTAATTCAGAGGACTTGGGTTCAAATGCTACCCTTTATTATTATTGCTGCCAATGTGTCCTTTTAACCTCCCTAAGCCTCATTTTCATCATCTGAAAAATGAGAGGATAGTACCATATTATCTCTAATGATCCTTGTAGTTCTAGATCTATGACCCTATGAGTGATGGTACTGATCTTGGGTATGGTGTGTCCATTTGGGTATAGTCTCTTCATCAGAATAAGGACAGTATATACAGTTGATAAATATATTTTCAGGTTTTGATCCAAGAGGTGGATCAGAATTGGGGGAAATACTGAAGAGGTTATCTTAAGAAGACATGTAGTTAGGCAGCCTGTGAAAGCAGATTTTCTTCAGGGATAAACAAGCAGCTGGCCTACAGCAGGACGTCAAAAACAAGGTGGGAGAAGTGCTGTTTCAATGCGGCTGCCTACTACTTCACAATAGATTCCTAACCCTGAGTCAGGGACCAGTGTCCACCTGGAGAGCTCTCTGAATATGTGCAAATCTGGGGTCAGTTGTAAGTAATCTTTTTTCCTCAACTGTATTTGATCAGAACTCAACTGTCTAAAAGTCATTACCTTCAATATGAGGATTTCACATGTCCTAGCAGAGGGCACATACAGAAATAATAATAGTGTCAGAGTCTCAGGACCTCTAACTGTCATGGGCTCAGAACTGCTGGCATGCCTTCAGAGTGGAAGATGGGTTAAAGAGGGAATGTTCTCAGCAAAGCAACAGCCACTGACCCTGATGGCTTCATGTCAACACAGGCATTCTCCCTCGGTGCAGATGTACTGGTTCCCCAGCCACAAACTCAAGGGCACAGAAACTGAAATAACATCTCAAGGAAATATATCACACCTTCCCTGACATAATTCCCAAAGGGAAGGTAATCAACATATCTCTCAATCACACACAATGGAATATATTTAGAGACCTAAAATGCTAAATTTCAACATATTGCCAAGTCATAGCCTTAATTTTAACCTGCTTTTCACTCATTCTATTCTCATATTTGATTGATCACAACCCCATGAAATATAACCAGCAGTATTGTTAAAGATACACCATCAGTGTTAATTCTGTCTTTTTCTTAAATATTTTGGCTACAGTAACTGCCAATGGAATCAGTTGGCCAACTCCAGCTACTCTCAACAGTCAACACAATGCAAGCCCCCCAGGGAAGTCTCCCACATGTACATACATAGTCCTGTTTGTTCTCTCATCCACCTCGAGATCCTTCCATGCTTATTTATTCCTCCATTATGCTGACAAATAGAGCCAATGTTTTCACTTTATCCAATTCACATTCTTGAAAGTCAAAAATTCAGTGGAAGTGAGTTATTGCTTTTGGGATTAGAGAAGGAAGGGTGAAGGAAGACATCCTAAACAATTTGCAAAAAGTATGTGGAAAGGATAGGAGCCACAGAGTTCCTTCTAAATTTGATTTCGTGGTCCATAATCCTAGATACATTGATTCTACCCAGACTCATCATCCCACAGCATAGAGAGTTTGTAGAGTGGTACAGCTGTGACAACTCTAAATCCAGGAGTTTCCAAAATGTCCTGATAATCTTGTAAAAAGCCAAAAGGCTTTAACAGATTACAAGCTAACCCAAAAGGTTAAAAAGTTAAAAAGGTTAAAAGTTCAAATCTTCATTTGAACTTCTTAAGAGCATGTTTATCTTACCATATCACTCCCTTACTCAATCAACTTCATGGATTCCTATTCCTTTAACAGGGGTCATCAAAATTTGGTCCATGTGACAAACTCAATACACCACCAATTTTTGTATGGTAACTTGCAGTCCATACAAAAAGAGGCAGCCAGTTGGATTTGGCCTGCCTGTCCTCCAGAATCAAACAGGAATACTTCAGTTCATCTTCTGAAGCTTTAAACAACTTTTCCTCAAATCTATTTTTCTATACTTATTGTATATTAAGAAAGCTAGGTGGCACTATTATTAGACTGCTGGGCCTAAAGTAAAGAAGACCTGAGTTTATATATCTGGCCTCAGTCCCTTATTAGCTATGTGACCCTAGGCAAGAAATGGAATCTCTGTTTGCCTCAGTCTCCTTGACTGAATAAAAGGTATAATCTTTGTACTTACTTTGCAAAGTTATTATGAAATAACATTTGTAAAGCACTTAGCACAGTTCTTGGCACATAATAAGTTCTTTAAAATGCTTATTTCCATATTTCCTATGACACTCCTTCATACACTCTGCAATCACTAGTGGTCATGATTCTGACAGAAAAGTCATAAATATTTCAAAACTCACAAGCTATAATCCACAATTTTAATTAGTACTGTCCTTCTGAAATACTCAAAGGATATGATTACCCTTGAGAAGTAGGCAGGGTAAAAATGGTATAGTGTTTTATGGAGATGAGTGGAAAGAGGCTGTATGCTTTGCCCAAGATTGTGAAAGAGAGGCAATAATACAACCTAGTACTAGAAACTTATAGCTCACTACTCTGCCAAATATTGTCTTATCCTATAACCCTTGACAATGAAGTCAGCCATGATAAAAGCCCATCCTTAGTTGCTCTATGCCAGATGAAACTAATTAGGAAAACAGATCATGTTGTATTTTTCTCAGCTACAATAGGATAGATGAACATAATGAGAATATTGATGCAGCAACTCATCCTAAAATTACACAATGCACAATCTGTTGTGGCAAGAAAGTGAAAACCAACTGACATGCTGAGAAGGAACAGGGATGTGGCTAATTCGTGAGGAAGAAGTCACCAAAGTGAGTCCTTCTAATAGAATAGAGAATTTTGGTGGTGTCCCCTATAGAAATCTGGCTCATGGCATTTCTGACTATAGTCTTCTTCAATACTAAATCAAAAGTTTTGTTAAGCAGAGCAGAAGGGCAAAATATTTTCAAATGTAAATTTGAAGATTAGGTATTTGTTAAAAGATTGATACACTCAGAAGTGTTTCTGCAGACTTGGGAAGATCATTCAGAAAGATCAATTCAAGGAGGTTTTCTGAGAGCTTTCAAGTAACCAAATACAAATTAAACAGTTATATTCTTATACTTCTAAATACTGATAAGGGTAGCAACCCTCCATCCTCAGCAACAAGCAGAGAAAGCTAAGCACACAAAAGGAGAACTTGGTGAGAGCTCTAAAAAGGGAAAAGAGGATTTCCAATAAACAGGAGTTGTAAATTCCCCTTTGATCCACGTGCCCAAATACACTCTTTGTGAGTAAATAAAGGAGAGGGAGATGTTTTCATACTAACTCTACTTACAGTACTATTTCAGTAAATGCTCCTTTCTAAATTCTAAGTCTGCCTGACTGGAGAGCACACTAGTTGTGGGATCTTGAGCAATAATATTAGAAAACTTGCCAACTTCTCAGAACTTACCCAGAGAACTGAGGGGAGTAGACATCGCTCTTTGAGGACCCAATGTACCAATGCCAAGGCAAGTGGGGGTTGGAAGAGTGAGCTAAGAGAGAAATTATATTTAACATGAAGGTATTGGACTAGATAGCCTCTGAGCTCCCTTCCAAGTCCAGATCCATGATCCTATCATGAATGACAGTTTCGATTTAGAAAAAGAGGAGTATAAATATGTAGTACTTGATAGAATATGAGCTCCTTAAGGGCAGGGACAATTTTGGTCTTGTTTTTATATCTCCATCATCTAGCACAGAATCGTGCACATAATATATAGTTGTTAAATGCTTGCTGAATAAAAACAAATAATAGTTTCATTCTCAATAAGAGTTTATAAGCTATTTGGGGGAGGTCAACTTGATGGTACAGGTCAAGAAAGACAAGCTAAAGTGCACATATGTTTTCTGTGCAATTGTGAAAGCCAAAAAGTCTAGATTGCTTCCTTTAATCAGATGTAATAAATAGGAGTTATAATGTAACAATAATGGAAACACAGCTCCTTATGAGATAAACATAGTTAATATTTTGTTGAAAAAAGAATGTCTTTATGCACAGGATGAGGAAGAATAAAAGCTAATAGCCAAAGTCTTTCTTTCCTGAAAATCAAAAGTTCAAGAGATAGTATGCATCAGGTTTCAAGTTAAGGATACAGAAGTTCAGATTTCATCTCAACTATTACAATTGGTCAGTCACTTGACATCTCGGTTTCCTCATTTGTAAAGTGAAGCTAACAACACCTATAATTCTAGTATTTGCTTATTTGCATTTACTCTGTCGTGCATGCCTATTTATTTTCTACATTTTAAAACTGTTCTATATTTAATTAGCAGTGTGGACTACATAGTGGATAGAGATCCAACTTTGCCATCAGGAAGACCTGAATTCAAGTCTTACATTTGACACCAATTGTTTGTCACACGGCCTGGGCAAATTAACTTCTCAGTGTAACTCAGGTAACTTGCTTAAGATCAAAAACTGCAGAAAAAGTGTTTAAGCTGAATTAATAGACAGTTCCAGACCTGGAGTTCCTTGTAAAAATGCAATAAAAGGTATTCTCCAAGAATAAAAATTAATGCATGTCAAATGGCTTTAATGGATCTCTCCAGTGAAGCTTCCAGTACTCACAATGATAAGGCAAGGGAATAGCTGGTCATTAGAGAAAAGTACAGACTCTTGGAGGGATTATGTATGGTGTTGCAAACTGGAAATTAAGGGTAATAGCTCCTACCTCACAGTGTCATTATGAGCACCAAATTGGATAATATATTGAAAGTATTGGCAAGTAAAGCTCTATATAAATGTCAGATTACTGTTTATATATATATATATATATATGTATGTATGTATATTTATTATATACTGTTGTACATAAATGTCAGATTGTTGTTATTAATATTTTAACATTCTCTCTCTCCTCCACCAATCAGAGATGTGTACATACTTCAAAATTATAGCAAGTACAACAGCTGATGATGTATCTCCTTAGGTGTGCAATATGTACATTTTAATGGTCTAGTTGCTTAAGAAGAATCTTTTCCAGCTCTAAACTCCCACTAAAGAAAATGATGTCATTAGAATAAAGCTCTCTGTCTTTGCAACCCTTGAGGGTCCTATGACATATGGTGTCTCTCCTGTGCTTGGGAAAACCTGCTGGTGCAACCCTGTGAATACTCTTCCTTTGGAGGTGCTGCCTTACTTTCGCTCCAATAGCTCCAATACAAAGCATAAATGTGCTCTGCACGATGAGACTGTAAGCACTTGCTTATGCCAACCTTTTGGCGGCATCCTTTTCTCATGCTGGCACAGGAACAATCAGCAGATGCTTCTCCAGATGACTCCAGACTGATAGGCATTATATACACAATCTATCTCGTATGATTGTGCAACATATACCATCATAAACGCTGCAGGTTGCTCAGGCTGCCTGCTCACTCATCAAATGCTTCTTGAGTTTTGCTGAGCAAGAGATCACAGTGCATTAGCATCTCTGGCTACCTAGCCTCCCTACACAGGGAGCACAAAGTAGGACATGACCACAGAAAGAATGGTTAGCCCTGGAGCTACCAGTGTGATATGGGCAAAGAGAATGCATCCTGCGCAGATTTTCTCTAGGCTAGCAGTGTGAACAGAAATCAAAACCCAGAAGTATAGAAAGGTCAAAGAACAAAGGATCCATAACAAAAAGAAAGGCTCAAGAGATACCAACATTATCTACAGCAGAATTTTTTTTTTTTGGTAGTAGTAGTGGCAAAGAAAAGGAAAACAAGTCACTGTTCACCAGTAGGGAAATGGTGAAAGAGACTATGGTACATGAATGTAACTGAATAGTGACTGTTGTCCTTAGTTCTCAAAGAGAACCAAAATGGCATTTTCACATGTTGGGGTCAAGGCACAGGATGTCCAACTATGCTTGATCAAACCAATATGAGTCTAGGAGGCTCTACCACAGGTTGGACACAAACAGTCCACATGAACATTTGAAGTTAAGATATGTCTAAACACATCTCATGTTTCTGCTGAGCTACTTGCAATTCTGCTTTGCTCATAGAATACAGTGCCTATTTCATACAGGCACACCAAGCTGAGTGGTTCTATGCCAGCGTCTTCCATGTCTCACAATCAATTCTAAAATTCTTCAGAAAGGCCTCCACAGTGTCCTTGTATCGCTTCTTCTGATTTCCATGTGAGCACCTGCCTTGTATGAGTTCTCTATAAAACAGTCTTTTAGGCAAATGTATGTTTGGTATTCAAACAATGTGGGTATCCCATTGGAGTGTGCTCTTCGCAGAAGAGTTTGGATGCTTGGCAGTTCAGCTTGAGAAAGGATCTCCGTGTCTGGTAACTTATCTCGCCAGGTGAGCTTTAGAATTTTTTAAGACAATTCAGATGGAAGCAATTCAATTTCCTGGCATGATGTTCAGCTTCCACAGGCAAACAACAGAACTTCAGTTTGGTAGGCAGTTTTATATCTCTTCTCTCCCACACTTTCCTTCAGAGCCTCTGAAACACTGAACTACATCTGGCAATGCATGCATCAACCTCATCATCTCAACACAATACACCTCCGAAAAGCATACTGCCAAGGTAAGTGAAATTACCCAAAGCATTCAAGATTTCTCCATCTGCTGTAACCAATGGTTGCACGTATGGATGGTGTGGTGTTGGTTGGTAGAGAACCTCTGTGATAACTGTCAGTCCAAAATTAGCACAAGCAGCAGAGGATTGATCCATATGCAGTTACATCTCAGCCTCAGAGGCTGCACTGAATGCACAACCATTTGTGAACAAAAAGGAGAGCACCAATTTCTGCACCCCCACCACCATGATTCTATAGTCAAAATGTAGATATCTGGGTAGGTTCATCAATTTAGTCTTGGTTTGCAGTCAACAGAGTATTACTTCACTGTAAGAAACGATAGGCATTATGGGGCACTATTTCACCTTGTTCTTGCACTCACAAGTCAATTCCCTTACAGATGATTATGATTCAGAGAAGAATAGGGAGAGACATATGAAGTGATTCAAATTGAAGTAACAAAAAAGAAAAACACTTTCTTGACCACAATAATATAAATGGAATGGCCATCACAAAGCAAAAACAATTGAAACTTAATGCTATGAAATTAGTTACCAAACTTAGCCTTAAGAAAGAAATATTAGAAGATATCCCTCTCTCCATACTTTAAAGATGTAAGGGTCTGCTGATATGGAATACTGCATATAATGTCAGATATTTTCACCATGTTCATTAGTTTTGCTAAACTTGCTTTCTTTATCTTCCTTTGTATGCTTTATTATTAGGTAGCACGGTGCAATGGCACTATAGCAAATTGGATTTCAAGATGGGAAAGACTGGGTTTGAGGCCTGCCTATGACACACACTAGCTGTGTGACTCTGGACAAATCTCTTAACCTAAAAGTGCTCAGCGGGGCCTTGCAGTAGCCCAGGAATTTTTCTCATCCTGGGCTTCCCTATATTAATGAAATCAGAGGTTCAGGCCCTATTCCCCCTATTATTAGAGATTCCTTCCTGTGAGGGCCTAAAATACTTTGGAAAATGTAATTGATATGAAGAAAGAAGATATTAATAATTATTTGTTTTTAAGAATTAAAAGGATATCTGCATCACTTAGACACCTTCAAGAGCAAGAGAATAAAATCCCAAATGGCAGAATTTGCCTTTTGTGGCCATAGCAGAAAGTTTGTGCAGGCCCTGCTCAATTAAAGGCACACTGACCTTTTTCTCAGGAGACAAGAGTTGCTTAAGTGACAGTTCTGTGCATTATTGCCTAAATGCAAAGTCCCAGTATGTCCCCAAAGTAATGATTCTATAGTCAAAATGTAGATATCTGAGTAGGTTCATCAATAGCCACCCTACACATCAATTTAATGAACATGCTTATTCCCCTATTCTGTCGGCTTTATAGGATATAGACATGACTACTACCATCTTCTTAAGAGGACAGAGACAACTTCTGATTGGTTTCTAGTAGCTGGGAATCTGACTGATTCCAAGTGCCTGGGACTGATTCTAAGATGACGGGGTTTGGTAGTTCTCTTGCAAAGACAGACATTACTGTAGATTCCTTTGTGTGCTGGACAACCAGATCATCTTTGATACACTGAAGGCATCTTTTGCTTTTGTATCTATTAAAAATTGCCTGTCCTTAACAGTCCACTGGCAAGCAAAACACCATAAGAACACTCAGGAGTTCTGAATCTTTTGTCAAGCAGGAGCAGGCCCTAACCCTCTGGTTTTCCATGTGGCTTATTATGCTGCAGTTCCTAGAAAAAAAGATATAAATAATAGTATCTAAGGAAAGCCTACTAACTCTCCATAACACGCTGGTTATGGAGGAAATAGCTTCATCCTGCTTCCACTCCAGTTAGTCCAGATGTAGCTTGGTTTACACCCAGGTGACAACTGGAAAATTCATCATCCATCACCTGATACCTATTCCCTAATGAAAAGCATAGGAAAAAGTCCCAGAAAGAGTAAATAAGTTTAACAAAAACCAACATATGAAAATGTCTGACATTATATGAAGTAATTTCACATTGACAGACCCCCACCTTTTTAAAGAAGTGGAGAAAAAAGTCTTATCTCTTTCTTGAGTCTAGGTTTGGTCACTATAATATACTTTGGAGAACTCAATAAGGGCACACTCTCCAGTCAGCCCCAGGAATATCTCTTTCAGATGATGATGATGATGGTGATGGTGGTGGTGGTGATTATGATGATGATGATGATAACAATAGCTAGCATTTACAAAGTGCTTTAAGGTTGCAAAGCAAAGTTGATCCTCACAACCCTGGGAGGCAAGTGCCATGTTATAGATAAGGAAACTGAGGTTCTGTGACTTGCCCAGGGCCACACAGCTAGTAAAAGTCTGTGGCAGGATTCAAAATCAAGTCTTTCTCACAAGTACAGAACCTATCCACTGCAAGACCTAACTGCCTCTGAAAGTTTGGAATTTTGATGGCCTGGGATTGAGGGTCCATTCAACCAAGTGAGGAAAATTAGGCAAAGTCCTTTCATTTCTTAGGGCTCTGTTTCATCATCTGTAAAACAGGAAAGATTGTGGGGAGGCTAGGTGGTATAGTGAATAGAGCACTGGCCCTGTAGTCAAGAGGACCTGAGTGCAAATCAGGCCTCAGTTACTTAACACAAAACTAGATGTGTGACCTTGGGCAAGTCACTTAACCCCAATTTCCCTACCTTCCCCCCTCCAAAAACAAGAAAGATTGTGCTAGAAAATCTCTAAAGCCTATTCCAGCTCTAAGTCTCAAGTTAAGAATACTAGGAGAAAGAAAGGTAGACATTTCCACTTACTGCTCCTTGTTGTTGATCATGAGGAATAACACAGGAAAATTTGCTTGATAGGTGGTGAGGTAGACAGAATGCTGTGTCTAGAGTCAGGGAGACCTGAATTCAAAGCTAACCTTAAACACTTAACTAGCTAAGTGACCCTGGACAAGTCATACAACTTCTGTTTGCCTCAGTTTCTTCCCTTGTAAAATGGGGATAAGAACAGTATCTACCTTGCCAGATTGCCGTGAGGATAAGTTGAGTTATATTTGTAAAGCACTTAGCACAGTCCTTGGCACCAAGTAGCTGCTAAATAAATGCTTATTCTCCTTCCCTATTGACTTGGCTTTTTCCAAGGTCTAAAAGTGAGGAGTGTATTTGCAGTATCAGCCATCTTCAAGACAGCCATGCTTAGAGTCACAGCATTTTAGCATTTTAAAAGTGCAGTGGGCATTTTGCTCTGTTGGCTTCTATTTTTAAAAAAGAAATCCTATATTTTGCATAAAAGGCTCCAGGTCAGACTGATTATAATGAGCAAACATTTTTCAAGTCCCAGAAGTTAGGAACAAATAATTTCTTTAAAAAAAACACCCACACCCACTATCATTTAGCAATTTATTAGATACTCTACATACCCTGAGCAGAAACTTCTGCTCCTATCTGTCCAAGATAAGTTAATAATTACCCCTTGCCCTTGCCAGGAAATAGTTAAAGGAAAACAGGGAATGGTTCCAGGTTTGCTTTCATTGTTTTTGTCAATTGATAGCACAAATCCTCTTAAAACCTCCAACTCATCCTGCTCATTATCTAAGTGGAACAAAAACTCCCATTAGCTTGTTGGAAGGGGTGGGGAAAGGGATGGTGGCTCAGGGAAAGCTTTTAAATGTGGAACATTTCATTCAAGTTGGAAAATGTATGAACTCAAATGAAAAAAAAAAATACCAGACATCAAAAGCAGATGTCATATCTCCACCAAATATATTTTCCATGTGAGATAAAGTAATGAAAGAAAGTGGTTAGTCCTTTTAGTGCCTCAACAACAGGACTTAATATATGTACACGGTCACATTTCTTCCCAATATGAATATAGGAGAGGCTTCTCAAATCCTACATCCAGAGGAGGACTGCTTTTAAAACAATGTTCTAAGTCATCAATTAGCTATGGGGAAAAAAAGGAAAGCCATTTTCCATACAGCAGGGATGCCTTTTAATGCTTTCTTGTCAGACCCCTATGGTTCCTGAGCTTTGTCAGTTACATTAGGTGTCACATACGGAAAGTTTCTCTCAAAAGGTCACTGCTTCATGACATTTTCCCCCATTTATTTTTAGATGTTCTAACCCTAGTGAGTTTAACAACATAGAAGACTAAGTTTGATAAGCATATTATAATACTGCTGAGCTATAGAAGGTTCTTTGAGGGTGATTCTTGTCTTATATGGTAACTTTGCTGCTATCACAGTCAGTGTACAACACAATATTCCCTTTTGAGGCAGTGAGATTTGCAGAGGATCTTGCCAATTAGTGGTATGGAGTATGAAGCTGCTTTATTTTCCATTTATTTTCCAACAGGTAATCAGACAATATCAATAATGTAATGCAAATATCTTTAATTCTTAGCCATGGAAGAGTAACAGTGAAAAGAAAATTACTCATTACTCAGTTAGAAGGTGGCTAGGCAGATTTGGCACCAGGGTGTGTGTGTGTGTGTGTGTGTGTGTGTGTGTGTGTGTGTGTATATATATATATATATATATACACACACACACATATACATATATATACACACATATATACATATATATATTCACATACATACACATGCACACATACACACACTCAACTACATAGGGATAAATACAAATAAACAAATGAATGAACGAATGGGTGGATAGACTCAATGAAATTAGTGTGATTTCTCTTGAGCAGAGAAACACAAGAAGATGATCTTTAATTCTAGACATTTAAAATATAACAAACAATGGGGTTCAAGGTTGATGCTGAGCAACGTCTTGGGACTTTTACAAAACAGAATCAAATACATCAGCTTCTTACAGAAAAGGGCAAAGGGCACATATGTGGAAATAAACATATACGTATATGTATATGGTAATCCTGAACTACAGGGCTTCATTGTGAATGAAAAGAAAAGAATGAATACAAATAATATTATAGAGGAAGAACTGTCAAAATGCAGGGTGGTGAATGGTGCCTTCAACAGGACACACACAATACACACACACTCACACACGTGTATATGTAAGTGCACACATACATGTAAGTATAATATGTGCATATATTTACATGTACACACATGTATGTGCGAGCATATTTATATACCCATATAATTTGCATACATATATGCATGTGTTTCATATCTCTGTGGATATATGATGTGCATGTGTGTGTGCTCAAGTGGAAAGATAACTGAATTTGGATTCCAAGAACCTAAATTCAAATCCCAGCCCTATTGATAATCTAGCTGTGTGACTCCAGATGTCATACAAGAGGAAGGGGGAAAGGAACAAGTATTAACTAAAGACCTACTATGTATATGGTAAGTACTTTCAATTATCATCTCATTTGATCTTTACAACAACCCTATGAGGTAGGTGCTGTTGTGAGAGGAAAATGAGCCAGATAGAGGTTAAGTTACTTGCTCAGGGGCACACAGCTGGTAAGTGTCTCAGACTGGATATTAACTTTGGTCTTCTTTACTCTAGACCTAGAATTCTATCCACTGTGCCACCGAGTTGTCTCAGTTTCCTCATCTCTCAAATGAAGGAAGCATACTAAATGACTGAAAATGTCTCTTCCAGTTCCGAAATCTGTGAACCCATGGTCTATGGGATCTATGACTTTAGCTTGCTGTGGTCTTGATCCCAAACGTTCAGAAGAGTGCCAAATTGCTGCAATGCCAACTCAGGATTAGAGATGTGGGCCAGGAGCACCCAGCATCCTAAACACTTCTGCTGAATGATAAACACCTTTTAGTGAGCCAGTTTATGGCCAACCACAGAGCAGCAGCAAAAGACTGTTTGCTGGCACAGAACACTCCCTAAGCGTCCCATTTTCTCCTCTCAGCCCTTCAATTTGAAACTACTCTGAATACATTCAAACCACTGCTTGAACTTGGCACCTTATTCTGCCCGACTCTTTAAAAGGGTCTTTTTAGGATATATGATTTCCAAATCAAACCCTCTGGATGGCTGCCCTGTAGACAAGGATATTGTGCCCCAGCCCAGTTAGCATGCAGGTCTTTCACTGCTGATGTACACTATGATAACACATATATGCCCAAAAAAATGGCATTGCTCAGCATTTAAATGCCCTACTACTTCTGCACTTAGATGTAGCATGGTCCTCAGAGGGCATGGTATCAGACCCCATAAGACATTCCAGCTCCCAAATCCAGCTTTTTCATTGAATGTCCCCATGACTAGAAGACCCCCTTTTCTCCACATCCTGGTTTCCTTGGCATCTTTAAGTCTCACCTAAAATCAAACCTTCTACAAGAAGCCTTTCCTGATTCTCTCCCCGCTTTGATGCTAGTAGTTCCTTCTATCTATTGATTATCTCCAATTGATCTTTTATCTTGTTTGTATATAGTTTTTTGCATCTTGTCTCCCAGAGTAGAACGTGAGCTCCAGAGCTGGAACTGTCTTTTGCCTTTTTAATTTTCTTGTATCCCAGTACTTAGCACAGTTCCTAAGACATAATAGGGGCTTAATAAATGTTTACTGACTGACCGTCTCCACTTCAAAGTGACATTGCCAGTGGAATTTCTCCCTTTAAGAGCAATTCCCTTTTCATGGGTTGGGTTTTTCCTCCATTCCTGTTTCCTAATTTGTACTCCTTGAATTGACAAATTCTTGAAATGCTGGATAGAGAATATTCCACTGGGAGGGACTGTTAAATGCCATGGCCAAAGGGAGAAAGAAGAGAGACCCTTCTCACCCCCACAAGGGTATCTACAAATCATTTTTAAGCCTGTACTCCCATGAACTCACAACTTATTTCTCAGAGGTCACTAGGGATTTCCCATCATCTATCAACCACTGAGACTCTATCTTTAATTCATTCAAAGAAAGATGTTCCTCCCTCACAAAAGGATCTGGGCACAGATCCATCTTTATAGTTAGTTTAATACCTTGTTGACACCTTGTGATTATATCTCTGAGATTTCTGTGCTTGGGTGAGTTGAGAAGAAGTAGATGGTCAAAGATAAACTCTAACAAAACAGTGGGTGAATTATTTGAGATTAGAAATAATTTTCATATAGTTTCTTTTTGCACAGTAATAGTCACATGTGTATGCTTCTTACTGATACTAGACTGCTCAGAATATCTGACCTTGACCAGATGAAACTAAGGGACACAATGGATAGAGCACCATGCCTGCAGTCAGAAGATCTGAGTTTAAATACAGCCTCACATACTCACTAGCTGTGTGACTCTGGGCAAGCCACTTAAACCTCTGTTGACCTCAGCTTCCTCATCTGTAAAATGGGGATAATAATAATACCTATTTCCCAGGATTATTGTGAGGATCAAATGAGATTTATAAAATTTATAAAAAATACTTAGCACTAAGCCTGGCACATAGTAGGCACTAAATAAATGTTAGTTACTACTACTACTACTATTACTATTCTACTACTACTACTATTACTTACTTTTAGCTAATTCTATGTCAGTTGAGTGCAGGATTTCATGGTTAATAAACATTTATTAAGTACCTAATTTATGTCATTGTAGCAGCAAGCACCTTTGCATACACAGGATGGCTGCTAGCACAGGTTCTTAGATCTGCTTTTCTAAAGGAAAGCAACTCAAAATGGGTTAACAATTTTGCTTTAATCAATCAAACATATATCATTTACCTAGTTCAGGGGAAAAAGTCAGCACTTTGAACTTCAGAGAATATAAACAGAAGTTACAACAGAAAATAACACAATTAAGCAGACAGGGCTTCCAGCTGTCTGACCATTACATTCATACCTAGTCAGTTAGTTAGAGAGGAAAGCACCAACATCTGGGTTTTCAAAGCCAGGGGGCTCAATAGCTGCCCAGAGTCTCATCTGGCCAAATCATACAACTCTTCCCAAAGTGAGCCCCAAAGCAAAACCTCACATCAGGATATATATAGCCTTCCCCTGGGTCAGAGAATGTCACAAGCCTCTTGACCTACTGCCCAAGCACAAAGTAACAAGGTGTGGGCATTCCTGAAGAACAAGCCTCCCACCACAGGCTCAATGTGACCACATTCAGCCTATCAGGGGGCAGAGTATATTTTCAAATCAGGGAAGGTTCTCAGATTCACTTAAGACTATCAAGGAGCCTACAGGCATGGAAGATATTCAGATTCCCATAGCCCTTACAGTCATGCAGTGTAAGAGCTAAGGATACAAACATAAAAGATAGTCTCTGCCACTGCAGAACTCACAATTCAGTGAGTAAGAGAACATGCAAAAAACTGTTTACAAACAAGCAATACACAGGACGAATTGGACATAATCAATGGAGGGAAGGCACTGTAATTAAGAAGGATGGAAAAGGCATCCTGTAAAAGGTACCATGCCTATAAAAGGTTCAATGCCCTCTTTTGTCACATATTCATTTCTGATTGATTCATTACTGATCTGATTCATTACTACTACAACTAAAGATAATAGTTGGCATTTATATAGAGCTTTAAAGTTTGCAAAGTGCTTTACACATATCATCTCATTTGATTCTCCAAACAACTTTATGGGGTAGCTGCTATGATTATACTCATTTAAAACATGAATGAATAATGATTCACACTCAGGTCTTGCTGATTCTAAGTCCAGTACTCTATCTGCTATGCCATCTGACTGGGGAGGTTTCAGGAACACACTTGAAAAACTGTTCAGAGATATTGCAGCAGACATTGCTTTGAGGAAGTCAAGTTCTTCAAAAATCATTTAAACAATGAAACATGATCAGTTAGACAAAAATGCAAAGGAAAATGTGGTCAAAAAAGAAAAATAATGCCCCAAGCTCACAAATACCACAAAACAACCTGATTAATCTTAAGAGGGAGATGGAAGTTGCAAGAAGTTGTCACTGGGTCCTCTACAATGCAAGCTTCTCAAAATAGAAGAATACTCTGACCACAATTTTTTTTTTCTTCTCTGACTACAAGGAGGAAAAATACTTGTCGGGGTAAGACAATACAAAAACTAGAGTACTGATAATTGAAAAACATTTAATTTTTACCGATAAAATTCACTTTTTCATTCAAGATTCTAACAAAACCATTTCTAAAAGTCCAAGTGATCCTTCAGGGTTTGGACATCTTTTTTATACTATAAGACATCTACCAACCAAATTGTCTGGGGGATTTTTACTTCCAGTGGGTTGGGAAGACTTGTTCTCATTGAAGGAATGATGAATTCTGATAAATATATTGTTACAGTAAGATGCAGAATTATTCTGAAATTACAGAAATTCCCCAAAAGAGATGAAATACAATAAAATGATCTTGAACTGTGCCATTTGGCTGAAAAGATTAAGAAATTTTTCCAAGAAAGATAGAGATAGACATGGTTCAATGCCCTGGGAATGCATCTGATTTAAAACACATTGAAATCTAGGGGCTAGACTTGGAAAAATGGACTATTTACCAAGACTATGCTTGATGTTCAATGTCATAAAAAGGTTTCACAATGAAGAATTAAAGAATATGTGTTAAAATCTTGTGTATTCAATGCCAAATGTTCAATGAAAGTATATATTGTATACTACAAGTTTTTTGAAGACATAAAAAAGGTGATATGTATTATTGTTCAGTTGTTTTTCAGTCAGGTCTGACTCTGTGACTCCATTTGGGGTTTTCTTGGCAAAGATGGTGTGCCATTTATTTCTTCAGTTCATTTTACAGATGAGGAAACTGAGGCAAACTGGGTTAAGTAACTTGCCCAGGGTAACATAGCTATTGAGTGTCTGATGCTGCATTTGAATGCAGAAAGATGATTCCTCCAGGTCCAGTGAACTTCATCCACCATGCCACCTAGCTCCTGGTAATGTTTATTGTCTGTCAATAAATTTAATTATTTTATTTTCCCCAGTTAATCTGCCAACCGCTATGCATATTTATCATTGTCTATCTATCGATGTATGCATACATTTCTCCTTTCAAGATTAATACTCTTTAGTCAATTCTTATGAGATAATTAATCTTTAAGAATTCAATCACTATCACTTTTTTCCTAACTCCCACTTTCTTCTACTATATATTTAGAAATATAGTCGTAGATTAGGGGTGTTTTTGCTGTCACAGATCATGGAAGACATAAATTACTATAGCCTATCATGGTCTAGGAAGACTTCTTAGAGGAAGTGTGCCTTTACTAGATCTTAATGGAAGACTAGGATCTAGAAAGGCAGAGAAAGGATGAAAGGAAATTTAGAAGAGAATATACATAAACAAATGAAAAGATAAAAGATATGGTTCACCAGAGAACTGTACTGAATTTCAAATTTCTCACTAATGAAGAATATATTGCTATGAGTTTCTTATATACATATATTTGTATGTATGTAAGTTTTCTTTAAGCAAAAAACATAGCCTCTGCAGTAATATAATTTAGAAGAGTAAATTTGACTATATTGTCTCCTTTTCTAAGGAACTCAAAATAGAATGCCTTCATTCCTTAAGCCTTTCTTTATGTAGTAAGGTCACAGGATCAAAGCATTTGTAGCTAGAAAAGAACTTTATAAATCATTCTGTCCAATCTCCAGATACGATTGGTGAGGCCCAGAGGATTTTACTGCTTGCCTAACATCATACTGGTAGTAAGTGAAGTGAACATTCAAAACCAGATTTTTTAAACCAAAGCCTTATTTTTTTCCACAAAGGCATGGAGCAAAATTTCACAAATAAAGAAAAACCACTTGATAATTGGAACAGAGTATCACTTAATGAATAAATAATTGTTGACTAGCTGACTGGCTAACTGACTGACCCCAAGTAATATTTCCTTAATGGGTGTTGGGTGTTTGTTCAAATGGCCATTCTAGTCTGAGATTTCTAACTCTCTTTCAGTATTAAAAAGTTCTCTGTATTTTGGTACAAAATATCGGCCTTGCACTGTGTGTGTGTGCACATATATACATATGCACAGACACACACACACACACACACACACATATAAAAGTTCCCAGTCCTGTGATTTCACTAGTGAGCTAGACTCTTGTTATGGCAACTCTTTTGAAACCAATTGAAACCAGATTGAAAACTTGTCTGTTACTTAAGGCCTTAGAGAGTTGCCTAGGGGGTACAGAGAAATTAAGTAGTGACTTGTTCATAGTTACCAGTATATGTCAGAGACTGGACTTGAACCAGTCCAAGAATCAGAGAACTAACCTTGAACTGACTCCAAGGCTAGTCGTTTTTCAGTCCATTATGACACACTGCTTCTCATATTTAATCATAAGGACTTTAAAAAATCAATATGAATATTGAATTAATTCTCAATTACACTCATTTTTGGTCATTTTAATTACCTATTTTTTTTTTCCCTTTTTGGAAAGATCACTGTGATCCAGAAAAGTTATCGGTCAAGTTAGACCTTTCCCCAAAGAACAGGGAGGTGATGAAACATTATAGTTCAAGCAAATGTACTACTGACATGTTATTCTTGAACCATAAAGTAGATTCTTTTACTATTATCTTGAATATCTCAGTATGACAATCATCTAATTTACATAAAATCAAATTTGGAACCTAAAAAGAGAGGGATAATTATGTGCAATTACTTCTCTATGGAATGTGGTTCTTTTGTCTAAATAGAGATATGTTTCTTTTCTCCTTCCTGATTATTCCTAGCTGAAATATATCCTTCACATTAGCATCATGGAAGGACCTGTCTCACAAAACAACCTCTGGGTTGATTATTAGGGCTTCCAAAAATTCTTTGCAATTAGGGAAAAAAATTCTAGTATCCTAGTTTATACATATTTGGGTGGATATTAGTTTCTGTGGGACTCAAGAGTCTGCCTTTGATAGACTATTCCTTATTCTCAAAGTTTCTGTCATGTATAGTCTATAGATTGCATTTGTATATAACCCTCTGGCTGTCTTGAATGCTTAAATATTAAAATAAGAAGGGGGAAAGAAGACTTCCATATTCATTATATCTGGGATACAGAGAACAAAGAAAAAGAAGACAATGACAAAAATGACAAAAGCAATTTGGGTGTTATTAAGAGTTTTAATTATTAAAAGTTAAAAAACCTTGAAGTCAGAAGCATTGCTAAATGCTAAAAATAAGTTGATTAAAACTGCATATAAGGAAAAGATATACATATTATTTTAAGGCTTTTTCTTTCTCACTGACATTTTTAATGTGCTAGCATTTGTTATTTAAACTTATTAAATTAATTAATTATGGATCTTGAATAGATATTCTCTAAAACGCCAAATTTAATAAGTGGTTCTTTATACATATAGCTATTAGTAAACATAATTGATTCAGAAATAACAATAAGACACAGCAGGAATATGGCTATATTGTGAACCACATTATTAAAAATTGCCTGATTACCTGTAAGTGAATTTACCATCCTATTGATGATTTGCACAAAAACTACAATTATTTTCTTATCCATGTTATGAGTGAGTCGAGTCAATACACTATTACTTAAGCTGTAGAAAATGAAAACGTGTACTTATATTGTGTTGTCTGAATTCAATAATAAAATTCACTATCACTTTTCTACTTTTCAATCTTATAAAATCGCAGTGTATGAAACTTGAAAGTTGGGGGATAGGGAAAGAGGGAGGTGCTAGAGAACCAAAAAGGTCACATCCATTTTAAACCCAACCTGCTCACAGGAAATTCATTATACATTATTAAGAAATGAGATGTGGCATGGCATAGTGGATAGAAAGTCTACTTTTTTTTTTTTACTTTGTTCTACTTTTGACACATATGCACTGTGGGACCCACCTCCCTCCCCAAGTAATCATCTAACCTCTCAACCATACCCAGAGAGGTTTAGAAAATGCTTTTATTTCCTTTGTACATAACAGGCCCTTCCCGGACTGAAAAGGAAAAATCAAGCTCAACAAATATTAAGGAGCCTAAAAGATGAATAATATAAAGGTGATCTAAGAACTTATTTTTCGACTCTTATTACCACAAGTGAAATTGTCTTTAGCACTTGCTCACATTGTTAATCAGCACTAGAAGATGAACTCAATTTGTAATTATTTGTCCATTACAATCCATAAGGAAAAAAAAAAGTAAGGCCTTCAGTCCTTCCATCTCTTTCTTTAATGATGAAGTCATAATAGTAGAAAAGATTTTAGGCCATCTGTAAATATTAATGTCATTACTGTGCAAGTCAGCATCAGTTCCTCACAGACTTAGGTTCATAACGATAAGTCCATTTGGTTCAAGCTCCCATTCCTGTGTAAAATGGGAGATCCAGAAATTCAGATTGGGTCTAAATACACCACTACTAATATACTTACAGAAACAGGCAAACATCAGCATAGAATGAATGAAAGCATTTAGTTGGGACAGAAAAGGAAATATGAAAATTTTTCAGGATTTACTTCCCAACTGAAGACATTCTACTTTTACCTTTCCCCATGATAGTCCAAGCAGAATTCAGCTTCTTCAACTTCAAGTTTCTACCTTCTGACCTAGTAAAATAGTGCCAGGTCCCAGAAGCCTCGATCCCCTGCTGTTCATCACTCTTGTTTGTCACTCATTCCTTGGCATGGCTCTCCTCAGCCTCAGTGCTTTGAGTGTCAACAGACATAGCTTCTGAGGCTCTGATGCCCCAATTCTTAACTCAGCTGGATGCCTGCTTGTGCAGCCAATCTTAGTTTACTCAGTCAGCTCAGTTTATTGTTAGTTCTATGAGTAGGCCCCTTAACATCTCTCCTCTTTCACTCTTCTTCCAATTCTTCCTCTGTCCGTTTATGTTAAAATCATTTTTTAAAAAAGCATTGAAATAAATGGACTTCTCTTTAATACGATAAAAAATCTACCAAAAACATGAACTAGTGTTTTCTGTAATGTAGAAATGCTAGCAACATTTCCAATAAGATCAGCAGTAAAACAAAGATATCCATTGTCACCAGTATTATTTTTGATATAGTTCCAAATGACAGTTTTAGCGATAAAATAAATCGAGAAAATAAGCAAGATAAAGAAGAAACAAAATTATTCCTTTTCACAGATGAGATAATTATTAAGAAAGTTCTACAGATTCAAAAGATACTAATTGAAAGAGTAATTTCAGTAATGTAAAAGGATATTAAAAAAAATAGGGCAGCTAGGTGGCACAGTAGAGTGCTTGGCCTGGAGTCAGAAATACTCACTCCTGAGTTTAAATTTGGCATCAGACACTTCCTAGTTATGTGACCCTGGACAAGTCACTTAATCCTATTTATCTCAGTTCCTCATCTGTAAAATAAGCTGGGAAAGGAAATGGCAAAAAAATCCATTATCTTTGCCAAGAAAACTCTTAATGGGGTCACAAAGACTGAATGACTAAAAAACAATGGCATGACTGAAAAACAACAGAATGAAAACAAATTTGAAAAACCCCATAAATCATTAGCTTTCCTACTTATGTCAATAACAACAACAGCAGCAGCAGCAGCAAGAGATAAAAGAAATTTTATCCAAAATAAATACAAACATAAAAGATCCAGCAGGCTACTTGCCAAGATGCACATAAGAATTATAAGAAAACAGTTCTAAAACACTCTTAATATTCATGAAAGAGACAAGTAATTGGCAAAATATAAATCGCTCATGGGCAATGCCAGTGTCACAAAACTTAAAAATGAAACTACCTTTAAGTTAATTTAGAAATTGAATGTCATATTACACCAATCAATATACCCTAGAATAACTTTATAAAACTAAATGAAATAATTTTTAAAAATTGTCTGGAGGGATAAAAGATCAAGAATCTCAAGGGAAAAAAATGAAAAAAGTAGGAAGAAAGTACCAGACTTCAAATGATACTACAAAGCATTTATCACCAGTACTATATGGTACTAGTTTAAAAAATGGAAATGTAGGTTAAGTGAACAAATTAGATAAACAGAAACCAGAAACTATCAAACAGTAGAATGATACGAGGACAGCAAGTACTCTGATAAGGTCTTCAAAAAAAGCTACTGGGAAAACAATAAAGCAATTCAGCAGAATAAACATAAATATATTAAAATAAGAACCATACCTCAAAAGATAAATAGCAAATGATATAACCTGGTAATTTTCAAAACAAGATATTAAAACCATTAACAACCACTAAGAAATGTTCCAAATCACTATAAGAGAAATATACATTAGTATGACCCTGTCTTCTACACATACAATACATATATGTATGCATATATGATATATGTATCATGCATGATATAGAACTTATGTACTTCTTCGTATCTATCCAAACAGAAAATACAACTCATGGGAAAATGACAGAGGTTGGAGGAATGATTGTAAAAGGAAATCCACACCAACGCACTGCTGGCAGAGCTGTTAACTGATACAACAATTCTGGAAAACATAATACTCCAGAGGATCATAGATCTTGAACTAGAAGATGCCTCAAAAAGCTGGAACTGTTCCCCAAAAATTCACTAAATTCATCCATTCACTACTTTTGATTTAGTGATTCTATTACTAGGCATAAACCCCAAGATGGCCAAAGATAAAGAGAAAACATGAGCTTATAAACAATGTTTATAGCAGTAATTTTTATTGTAATAAAGAACTAAAAACAAAATGAATCCCCACCAATTAGGGAATGACTGAACAAACTGTGGTACACAAATATAGTAGAATATCAATGTATCCTAAGAATATGAAATGCTATGGAAGATAATTTTACTATACTGTACTATAAGATATGAGGAAAAGGATGGATTTAAAGAAAGTTGGGAAGCTGTATATGAACTGATTCAAAATTAAATGAAAATCAGGAAAGTAATTTCTACAATGACATAAAGGAAAAAACACTGCTTTAAAAAAAGAAGAAAATAAAGAAAATTGGTCAGTGAAATGATTGAAAATATATAGAATAGGGCAGAAGAAAGTTTTGAAAAGGACATACACAAAGTAAAAGTGTTGTTACTGCATTGTTAAATTTATTATACCTTAAGAAAAATTGTACATGCTAAAATTTCAGTTTAATATAGTCTTTTTCTATTATCTTTATACATAGAAATGTTCAAGTTTGGTGATGTCTGTCACGTTCATAATAAAAAAATATTTTTTTTAAAAAGTTCTAAAGAACTGGGAATGTTTAGCAGACAAAAGTTAGGGGAGGCAATGGAATGGTGGAAGTTGAAGAAAGGAAGCAGAAACTGGATCTAAGGGAAATTTCCTAATTAGGTCTATTCAAAAGCAAAACGAGTTGTGTCAAGAAGCAGTAAGTTTTCTCCAATCTCCCACTCTGCAAGACTTCAAGCAGAGTCTATAAAACCACTTCTGAGGATGCTATAGAAGAAATAAATACTCAAATATTGGTAAGTCTAAAAAGTCCCTGACTTCAAAAACTGTTCAAAAGGAGCCTTTACAAATGAAGAAAAATTTCAGATTTTTCCAGATGTAGATAGGAAGCTATCAGCAGGGGATACAGGGATAATATGCCCATAAGAAGAATGCATAGACCAAAGAATGAGTGAGAAGGTTATAACTAACAACCCCAACAGCTAATACTATTAACTTGATTTACTGAATTAGCTCTTGACTTCATTTCACAATGGCTCTTTTTCCCCCAAGGTGAAACATGAGCATTTCACTACACCCTGTACCACTGGGGACACTATGAATAATAAATGAAGAAAGCAAAGCACTTAACTACTAAGTGCTTTGTAAGTGATTTTTTCAAAGGTCTCTATGGGAATACAACTTGGTTTCCCTTTAACAACATAGATATATATATATATATATATATATATATATATATATATATATATATAGGCATGTGATAAATTTTAAAATAAGTTGATGACTTAGATTCAGATTCCAAAGAACAAAGCACCAGAAGATTTAGTCATGAAATAATTTAAAGAAAAAAATCCTATTCAGGTGTATGAAAAAGGAGTGAAGAAAAGGAATATACATAGAAATGTGTGTTTGTGTGTATACACATACATACATGTCTTTGAAATATGCATTTTTGCCAATGTTTGTCAGTATTTTTGGTCAATATTTATTAGAGATTTCACCTATAGTTAGTTTTCTTTCTCTGTGTTGCTTCTCCTTGGTTTAGCTATCAAGAACATATTTGTTTCATAGAATAGTTTGGATAGGATTGTTTCTTTTCCTAATTTTTCATAGTTTGTCATATTGAAATTATTTTTAATGTATGATATAATTCACTTAAAAATCCAAAGTATCCCCAGTTTTTGTTCCCCTTTGAGAGCTCCTTTGTGACTTGTTCAATGTCTTTTTAAATTTTCTATGTCTAATCTCTGTTATACTGTTATTCTGTGTTATTTTGTAGGTGTTATTTCATTAAATTTATCAGCTTTTTTGGCAAAATAATCTCTAGTAATTTTATTGATCTCTTCTTTTGTTATCAATTATCTTTATTCATTTTTTGTATTGGAAATTTGTTTTTATTCTCATCTCTGCTTCTTTCTGCATGTCTCTCATATTAGCTAATAATTGGCTTTTTTTATTAGTTTTTGTTTTTGAAAGCAGTCCTAAGTGTATCAGTTCAGTGTTATTTATTTTTTGCTTTCAATTTTGTTAATTTTTAGTTTGATTCTTGGAATTTATGTTTTGTCTTTAGCTGTTTTAAGTTGAGGAGTTTTTTTTAGATTTTTCTTATTTATTGCTTTGCTAGTTTTGTTTTGTTTTTCTCCTTGTCAACTTAATTGATCTATTCTTTCTATTATTTCTTGTTCATTCGTGTCTAAAGATATAACTATTCCTCTAAAAATTTTATGCAATAAACACATTTGTCATTTTCTTTGATGAAATATTTTGTGATTTGTACTTTGACACCCACATTGAGTATACTTGAATTATTTAGTCTTCACTTAAGTTTAAACCTTTTCTTCAAATTACCTTTATTAATTAGAATTTTTATTGCATGGAAAATGCAGAAAGAGATGTATCTTATAATTTTGTTCTCTTGCATTTGTTTTTGATGGTTTTGGTAGCCTAAAAAATGATCAGTTTTGTAAAGTTATATATTAAGAAATAAGTATATTCCTGTTTAATCTTAGAGATAGCTATTGCAAAAGAACTTTCATATTCACTTTTCTAAAATTATCTTTAAGTATTTAACTTCTTTCTTGTTTATCTTTTGTTATTATTTTTGTCTAGATTTAAAAGAAATACATTCAGTTCCCCAAATGTTACAGTTTTTTTTCTTCTTCCATGCAATTTGATTACATTTACATTTCAGCATTTAGATACTGTGTATTTAGATACATAATTATTAGGCTTTAAAAAAATATTTGTTACCTCTAAGCTAAAGTACCTTCTTTATTTATCATTTGTTTTTATCATAGCCTTTTCTGAAACCATGAATGCTACCTGTTCTTTGTTTAGCTCATCTGAAGCATAATAAATCTTGCTCTAGCACTTCATTTTAAATATGTATAAATCCTTATATTCTAATGTGCTTCTTTTAAGCAATGTATTGTTGGATTCTGATTTCAACTTGATTCTACTTTTTTCCTCTGTTTTCTGGATGACTTTATACAACTGACACTTATGATTTTGACAAACTGTTGATTTTACTATATCATATTCTCCTATGTTATTTCTTTTCCATGCTTCCCAGTCTCCCATTTACAAAAAAAAAAAAGAGGAAATGGTAAAAGATAAGGAATATGATCAACACAGCTAATTTATTTCTGAAACTACTTCTGAAAGTTTACTTCCTCTCCACAAACACTCTTCTCTTTTCCTCACCTAGATCAAAATTATTGATTCATACCCTATTCCTTTCTTTCCTTTCAATTCTCTCTTTTTTATTTATTTATTTTTATGAGCAATTGGGGTTAAGTAACTTGCTTAAGGTTATACGGCCAGTTATTTCTGGGTGTGGTGCTAAGTGTGGAAGCCCAGATTCAATCCCCAGGTCATCCGGAGACTGGAGCCAGTGCCCTTTCAATTCTCTCTTAATATCACTTTCAAAAGTTAAACTTTGTTTTTACCTTTATCTACAACCTCCCAAACCAACTCTGCTCTCCCTTTTAAAAACTTTTAGTAGTTCTTTCTTACTCACTTCTTTCCTAGTGCATTCCATTTTCCCTCCCTTTTTTTTTCCATTCTTGAGACAATAAACACAGAACAAACCTAACTATCTCTGCAATCCTTGGAGATTACTCCCTCTCTTAAAATATAAGCACTTCATCATTTAGCCCTTTCTAATTACTCAAATGTGTCTACATTTCTATTTTTTTTTTGACAGCTGTATTTACATTTCAAAATTTCTAGTCAGCTCTGGTCATTTCAACAGGGATGCTTGAAAGTTCTGTCTTCTATTAGAAGCATATTTTTCCATGTAGGATTAAATTCAGTGTGATATATTGTTATTCTTGGTTGTAAACCTTTATCTTTTGCATTTTGAAATTTTCTATTTTCTATTTTTTTCTCTTTCCTTTAAATGCTTACTTTTGAAGGGAGGAAACAAAAGCTACCCTTAGGTATGTGACTACAATAGAGTGCCCATAAAATACAAAAAGCTTTTTAAAAATCATGTGAAGTATATGTGTGTAATAGGTGATATTATGGTATCTTGCTTTGCTCCCCACAAAAGTTACTGGAAGATAATCAATAGCTGTGGGGAAGATCACTTCTCTTATTTTACTAAGATCATAACCTTCATGGAACTAAGACAATGGCCAGAAGGAACTAAAAAGGTGGGGTTATGGCAAACAGCTAGGACATTTTAGGACATGCCTTGTCACAAGTATCCTCAGTACCACACCTATGTAATCTGCATATATAGAGGGAATGTAGGGAAATAAAGTGAGGAATTTGACTAACCCTAGGACTACCAGGAAGGACAGAACTTTAGACCCTCATTCTTGCTTCTGTGTTGGTGTGGATGTGTTCCTAGTGAGCACCACACCCGCTTCCTTGCTGGAAGTGTAATAACACTTTTCTCTGCACACTCCATTTCTGAGTTGTTTCAATGAGAAGGGGTTTGCCATTTTAAGGAGTACATCATGTGGATCTTCCTAAGGGCCCCCAGGGAAGCAGTGGATAGTGGAAGCTCATCCAGACTACCTCCCTGACCCTGCCTGGGAAGTCCTGTGATCCCCTCAAGAGTGTTTCTCACATGTGTGTATACACACACACACACACACACACACACACACAGTACCCACTAATTTCATTATTGGACACTCGGAGCATTAAACACAATATAACCAACAGACTTACTTGGAAATTAGTTTTAGTTAGTTTGAAAGATATTATTCCAAAAAACACAATAACCATACCTCAAAACATTTATATATAATCACCATAATCTGAGGTGAAAAGGAGATCATAAAGAAAAACACACCTAAAGAGGAATTTTTAATCACTAGAAAATATCATTCCCAAATAATAGTCAACATCTGAGTTTCCAAGACTAGTTAAGATAAAATACACAGAGCTGCAGAACCCACAAAATGACACAGAGAAGCTTACCTCCCGCTGAGAATAGCCCAGCAGGCCGGCAGGAATCGGCCAGCACAGTGCTCTGGGAGCCAAGCCCAGCCCCACGCTGAGCCATGACCATGAGCCATGACCAAAGTAAGAGCCTGGAAAGCATCCTCCAGGAAGTTCTCAAAGAAAACTGCCCTAATGTTTTAGAACGAGAGGGCAAAATAGAGGTTGAAAGAATCCACTGATCACCTCCTGAAAAAGATCCCCAAAAGAAAACTCCTAGGAATATTATAGCCAGGTTCCGGAATTCCCAGATTAAGGAGAGAATATTACAAGCAGCCAGGAAGAAACAATTTGAATATTGTGGAAACACAATCAGGATAACCCAGGATCTGGCAGCTTCTACACTGAGGGATCGAAGGGCCTGGAATGTGATATTCTGGAGGTCAAGGGAGCTGGGATTAAAACCAAGAGTCACCTACCCAGCAAAACTGAGTATCATGTTTCAGGGGAAAATATGGTCATTCAGTGGAATACAGGACTTTCAAGCATTCTTGCTGAAAAAACCAGAGTTGAATAGAAAATTTGACATTCAGATACAAGAAGCAAGAGAAGCATGAGAAGATAAGCAGGGAAAAGAAATCATAAGGAACTTATCAAAGTTGAACTATTTTTTTTATTTAAAGCAATCGGGGTTGAGTGGCTTGCTCGGGGTTACACGGCCAGTTGTTGTTTCTGGGTGCGGTGCTGAGTGTCTGGGCCCGGATTTGATCCGGGTCGTCCCGGCACTGGGGCCGGTGCTCTTGCTTGCTGAGCCACCTGGCCAAAGTTGAACTATTAACATTCCTACATGGAAAAACAATAATTGTAACTTATGAAACTTTTCTCAGTAGTTGAAGGGATTAGAAATATATATATATATATATATGTCTTTATATGAGGGTATGCAGGCATATGACAGGAAGGGATGATACTTAAAAGGTGAAATTAAGAGGTGAGAGGAATATAATGAGAGGAGATGGGGAGAGACAGAGTGGGGCAAACTATCTCATACAGAAGAGGCAAGGGAAAATGGTTACAATGTAGGGGAAGAATAGGAAGGCAAAAGGGAATGGGTCAACCTTATTCCTATTGAATCTGGCTTGAGGAGGGAGGGAAATACACACTAAATAGGGGATCTCACCCTCCAAGAGAATAGGGGGGGAAGGGGATGTGAGGGGGGATGATGGAAGGGAGGGCAGGCTGGGGGGGAGGGAAGTTGGAAGCACCCACTTTTGAAAAGGTACAGGATCAAAGTAGAGAATAGAACAAGTGGGAGGTGGGATAGGAGGGAGGGAAATATAGTCAGTCTTTTACAATACATCTACTATGTTATTGTTTTGCATTAGCCGCACACGTACAACCTATACTGAACTGCTTGCCTCCCCAGTGGGGGTGGGTGGCAGGGGGGGAAGGGAATGAATCTGGAATTGAAAGTTTTAAAATCAAATATTCACATATATAAAAGAAATACATTTTCAAATAAAGAAAATTTACACCAAAAAAAAAAAAGGCAGAGAATGATCTAGCACAGACTCACTCTGTGTCAGATTATTCTGGCCCACTTGTCCAATGCAAGTGTCACAGATACCGAGGCTCCTTAAGAGTCTACCCATTAAGGCAAATCTTTAATAAACTTTTCTTTACTTTGGCTGAAAAAAAAAGATAAAATACACAAACACACACACAATATTAAAAAGTGACCACAAAAACCCAGACATTTCCTATAATAGGAAACAAATATGTTTAAAACAGGCTTTTGGATTCCAAAACACTGGACTACACAATAACAAACTGGACTTTCTGATTTAGTTTTACTTACTCTAGCATGAACATTGGGGCACAGCTGCAGGGCAAGGAAGGAACAATGTGACTTTAAAAGCAGAAGAATGGTATTCTTCTTTCTTGTAGTAGCCTGAGTTCAATACCATTGGCATGTGAATAATCATTTTCATGACAACTGGAAATGTAGATTATAAGAGTCATTGAAAATTTAAGAACTATACTGTAAATAGTGTTCCTTAACTTCATTCACTTGAGGTTCCCAAATAGCCATGCTTTTTGGTGGGAGCAGGAAGACCAGAAAATAAAAATGGTCCATGGAGAATGATGCCATCCATGTCTGCAGTTGATGAATTCTTGTGTTGGCTTTGTTGCCAGCACAAGTTTGGGCTTTTTTTGTTTGTCTTTTGGGAGGGTTTGTTTGTTTTTCAAACCCATTTGACTAAGTTCTGATGTTAACTTACTATACTGTGCTGCATTTTACTTTTTAATTCATTCATGTTTAATGTGTGGGTACAGAGTATGCAGATATTCCCTGCCTTTTTCTGGATGCCATTTGTGACTCAGTATTTGAGCATGTTAGAAATGACAAACTCCATGAACACTTCCTGAGATGTGGTGACCAAGTGTTAAAAGGACTTTACATTTTGATACATTGTGACAAACCTCAAAAAGTCCCTTTTTTCTCTGTCATCCTGTGACAACAGGGGAGGGTGGGAGAGAGGCATCAGTATGCAAATTAAAGGAAGAAAGCTCCAGTTTACTCTTGGGTTTGAATCTCTCATGTGGCCAGTAGTACACTCTGTATTTAGCCTCTCTATTTTGGTAGCTCAAGTGGGAGAAATCATAGTTAATATAATTCATACAGTATTTTATGGTTTGCAAAGTACTTTAAAAATATTATCTCATTTTGACCTCAGAACAACCCTGGAAGGTAATTATTGACACCATTTTAGAGATGAGGAAACTGAGGCAGACGGAAGTTAAGTGATGTGCCCAGGGATATACAGTAAGTATTGGAGCACAGATTTAAATTCAGTTCTTTCTGCTTGCAAGTCAAGGCCTATCCACTGACTAGATGCCTTTAATCTCTACCCTACTCCCACTCTTACATGGAACATTGACTCAGTTGGACCAGCTTGTAGCTGGACCCCTACCTGCCTATTCCATTTTGTGGAATTCCATTTCCATCAGTTTCAAATTGGAGTTGACATCTTGAGCTCAAGAGGTCGAGATATTCTCATTCCTGTATAAGAAGTAGTTGGTTGCAGGAGTTTGGGGTTGTTTGTGTCAGTGACAAGAGTGACCTGAGAGGGATGCTTCTAAATCAGAGAGGCAGCCCCTAAAATGAAGATTAGCGTAAGCCTAACTCTTTTTCCAGGAGACATGCCAGGAATCATTTGGATAATACAGAACTAAGGTAAAATGTGAAATGCCTAATCAACACTCCCATAAACTACTTTATGTTATTGATAAGGTTTCAGTATCAGCCTTCCAAGAGAGTACAAGTTATTTAACTTACTGTCAATTTACATGTCAGTTTATATGTGTGTGTGTTGGCCACACCACATACAGAAATGTATGTATGTATAAATCTATCTATCTATATTTATATATGTGTGTCTTTGTTCCATCTTATTCATAGAATACCTAACTCTTTTGGGGAAACCCTAGATAGGAGGCTAAATCTAAGCTTTAAATAATCTGTCCCTCTAGGTTCTGGGGTGGGAGTTGAAGGAGACAAAGATTATGAGGAAAGAAAGCTTAGACCATCTCCAACTATAGACCAGAATATACCAGGATTGAATCTGGTCCAAAATGTATGCCTGTGTTGAGAGAATAGAGGTCCCTTAAAAGACAAGAGAATGGTTCCAGCATTCTCTGTAACATGCCTATCAGTGGTTTCTTAGTGTTAAGATATTCAGTTATACACTTAGATCTCATATCACTTAACACTTTTGGAGCACAAACTCATGAAAAAATATAATGTAGAGCATTAATGCTTTCAGTTTGGGGATAAGGACTCCAAGGAAGGAGGAATTTCACACAAAACAATTTTAAGAAGGTAACAAAGAGTAAATCCTATGGTGAGGGAGCAAGATTAGATGCTCTGTAAAATTTCTTCTTGGAGAAGAAAATGACAAATTACTTCAGTATCTTTGCTAAGAAAACTCCAAGTGGGGTCATGAGTCAGACACAACTGAAATGAAACAACAACAAGATTTTTTTCCAGCTCTACTCCTAGATCATCTTCATGCTTACTAATCTCAGTTCTCTTATTTCTGCATTATACTCAATACATTTGAGAAAGAGCATGGCATAGAAGAAAGAACACTGAACTTGGATTCACAGAAGTTCAGAGCTCAGTTCTGCCTATTGCCACCTGTGTGTTATTAGATAAGTCACCTCTCTGAGAGCTCAGTTTCCTCATTTGCAAAATTATGGGTTGGCCCAAGTGGTTTCTAGGACACCTTCTGTACTGCTGTCTACTTGAATAACATTCATTCCAGACTATCAAGGAGAACTGGTGTTTGAGGAATGGGAGAAGGGAAAATATAGACCAAACTTGATAGGGAATCTCTTCTAATAGGGATCTCTTTTAATCATTCCCATAACTACACATTTACACCAAATAATAATATGTTAGAGGTACTGTAATACATAGTAGTGCAAATGCTGTTGCTCAGTCATTTCAGTTGTGTCCAACTCTTAGTGACCCAATTTGCGGTTTTTCTTGGTAAGGATACAGGAGTGGTTTATTATTTCCATTTCCAGCTCATTTTACAGATGAGGAAACTGAGGCAAACAGAATTATATCACACACCTAGATAAATCTTCCTGACATTAGGCCCAGCACTCTATCTACTATACCACCTAGTTACACCAGACCAGCAGTCAAGAAGATGTGTTCAGAATATGCCTCTGACCTTTCTTCATTAGCATGTGATTCTGGATAACTGAATCTCTAGAATCCTCAGGCACACAGACTCAGAACTAATCTACTAAATCATAAACTGAATATGACCTATGTTGATGAAGGGAGGGAGTTAACACACTAGGCATCCCCTATGCCGACAAAAAAAAATATATCCTTCATATAATGTGGTACAAACCTAAATTGTCCATAGCATGGAATTTGAGTTATGGCTTTTCTTCCTCACTAGTCAAGATTGATATGCACTGATCCATTTACAACCTCAATCAATTGCCATTAGAAACAAGGGTTTGCATCTTTGAGATGTCTGATTAGGATTTAGGAACCAAATCTTTGCACTATGTATAGTCTCATACATTAGATTGTGAGTTCCTTGCAGGGAACCCTTCTTTGTATCCGTAATACTTAGAATAGTGCCTAGAACAGAGTAGGCACTTAATAAATGCTTATTGACTGGCTAAATGCTTATTGATTGACTATACAAAGATTAAAGTCATTCATTTCAATTCAACAAATACTTCTTACTTATTTTCTATGGCCAAATGAAAAATAAAGGTAAACAAGAACTAGTTCCCAACTGTCAAGAAATTTACAATCTAGTAGAGGAGGCTTCTTATTTATATTAACTCTAGTTCAAATTATAGTTCAAAGTAGATTGGAATAAAAAAAGTATAAGGTATAAAAAGTTCTATGAAAATGACTTCTTTATAGTTAACTTACAGAGTGAAGTAAGACTTCTGTGATCCTGAATTCTTTAAGTAAAAACAGACTATTACTTAAGAAGAGTTACTATATTTCCACATTTACCTAATTTGATCTGGTTTTAAACTGTGATCTACAAGAAGAGAATGTAAATTTAAATTGTGCACCTGTGTAGTGACCTCACAAACATGACCCCCAGGAACATATCCCTAAAAGAACAATGCCAATTTTTTTTCTTTAGAAAGTCCATGTGCTTCCATTCTTTTTAAAGTCTGTTTTTTTATTTCACTTAGTGAAGGTATAAAGAATGGAATATCCTGTCAGAAAACACTGCATTACCATCAAGTAGCTATACAAATTTGTTTTAAAAGTTATACTGATGTTTACTCAAGCTGTTTATATGTGGCTTGCTTATTTTTTCATATTCCTTTGTAGAAATCATGGCAGAGAAAATGACACATTTGAATAGTTCTTCAAGATTTCTGAGTGTCTGCCTCACAACAATTACATTGTGAGGTAAATGACATAAATACTACTATCCCAATTTTAGGTGAGTAAATTGAGCCACATGCAGGTTAAGGGATTTGCTCAATATCCCACAACTAGTAAGTGTCAGAACTGGGAATGGAGCCAAGGTCTTCTGACTTCAAATTGAGTGTTCTTTTCACTACACCACAGATCCTCTCAGTTCCTTAGTTGGCTTTAGTTCAGTTGTGAAATTTAGTTCAGTTGCTAAATTAGCTAAGGTGGTCCATCTGGCTTCAAATTCCCCCATTTTCCTAAATTGTGTCTTTACTAAAGCAAATGTATTTATATCATTCTTAACAAGCATCACATTCCAGAAATTAACATTTTTAAAGTAAAATGAAGAAATCATAGCATAAACATGGACTGTCTTATAATAACTCCCCAAAATGAAAAGAGGTAACCTGAAAAGGACCCAACACTTGCTACCCACATGCCATTGACCCTAAGTTTTCAAAAATCTGGTTTACTTTCCTAACTGAATAATTTTAAGATACTTTCCAACAAGAACACCAATGGGAAGAATGAAGTGGGAAATAACAGGGAGTAGGAGATAAAACAAAGGAGCAATTGACTAAGAAAGGAACAACATCAGTAAAAGCCCATCATATATGTATTCTATTTTACAGCTTCGATAAAGGAATTCTAAACTTTTTTTCCCCTTACCTGAGAGATTTTGTATAGGTAGGCTATCCCACTCATATGCTTGACTCCTTTGAAATATCAAGAACCTTTAATGACACATTTCATGCAACAAACGGCTCTAGTTATTTCCACCTAGAGTTGAAAGAATTAAACATTAGTAATACTTTTGGGAAAGGCAAGTTTTATTAGGGGGAAGTAATGTGGTAGGGAAGTTGGTAACACTGTCGATAAAATATTGGGCCTGGAGGCAGGAAGCCTCATCTTCCTATATTCAAATCTGGTCTCAGACACTTCCTAGCTGTGTGACCCTGGACAATTCACTTAATTCTGTCTCAATTTCCTCAACTATAAAATTAGCCGGAGAAGGAAATGGCAAACCATTTCAGTATCTTTGCCAAGAAAATCTCAAATGGGGTCATGAAGAGTCAGACACAACTGAAATGACTGAACAATGTGGTATAGTGAAAAGCATCCTAGAGTTTGAGTTAAAAGCATAGGTAATTCAGCGCGTGAGGTTGGGTGGGTGTAGCAGCAAGCACCCCAAGCGTCCTCAGGGTGGCTGCCCATACAGGTTCTTGGATCTGCTTTGTTAAAGGAAAGCAACTCAAAATGGGTTAACAAGCTTACTTTAATCAGTCAGACATATATCATTTCCTTGTCAGGGGAAAAGGTCAGCACCCCAAACTTCAAAGTACATAGACAGAATTATCAAGACAGAAACAGATCTAGTAGACAGATTTCAAACTGTCCAACCATTACATCCATACCCAGTCAACATCTGGGTTTCAACATGTGGGTTTTTTCAAAGCCGAGGGGCTCAGGACAACGGCTTCCCAGAATCCATATCAAATCACAGAACACTTCTCAAAGTGAGCCCCAAAACAAAGCTACACATCAGGGCTTATATAGCCTTCTTCTGGCTCAGAGAATGTAACAACCTTATTGACTCACTGGCCAATCAAGAAGTATCTACTGAAAAACAAGCCTCCCACCCCAGGCTCCAGGTGCACTTTAGCCTAGGGGCAGGGAAGATCTTCAAATTTGCATTCCCATTACAGTGGGTATGTGCATCTTCTTGTTGAACATTACAATTGGCCTTTTTCCCTTGTGGGTTACCTTCAGCACCCCAGAAGTAATTCTCTCAGACACACCTACCTCTCTATGTTCTCTTATGGTCAAGAGAATCCCAAATCTTTTTCTTATATGTCACCATAAACAAATTACTCATCCTCTCTAAGCCTACATTAGGATCTTTTCTAGCCCCTAGATACAAGAAACCTTCACATGTAAAATGACAAGAAAAAGCATGGAGGGAATATTAGCTTGTAAATATACTTATCACATCCTTCAGAAACTGGTTCAGGTGATTTGGTTTAAGTAAAGAAAATTCAGAATAAGAACAAATTTGATGGCATTCTATATCATTAGTATTCTCTGAATATCTTTACCCTAATGAGCTATAACCGTCTCTCTACTGGTGAAGGGCTCTGGGCTCTGGGAAATCTACAGATAATTCTCTCACAAACCAGCTAATGTTATGAAAACAAGCCACCATACCTCAGTTGCTTTCTCACCTTGGAGGAGCTCTCTACCCCTCTGGCCCCCTCTTTCCATTAGTGAGTTCCTTCTGGAAACTCCATTTTGAGGAAGTACCCAAGCCGCCATCCTTCACTCATTCCTTGCCCTATAAATTGATCTGGCATCACAGCAGACTGCTTAGATTACTGGGATGGCTCAATTCAAGGTAAATTCTGAAGACTCACTGCATCCTTCATTTCAAGCTTTTCTAAAGCCTGGTCAGATATAAATAATATCTTTCACTTAATGTCATTAGGACATAAGGTGAGAAGGCATCTGAGGTATGGTGACAAAGACTGGAAAGACTGTCTTTCCTAAACTGCAGAACCTAGAACTAAACAAAATACTGCAGATATGGGGTGAACAAGGGTAAAGGTCAACAGCACAGCTTCATTTTATACATTATAACTCTATGAGATCAAATAAGCCTTCAGGACTAACATGTTACAAGATCTTAACTCATATTGACCTTGTAATTCATTTAAAAAACAAACAAACAATGACTGAAGAGTCATCCAATCATTTGAACCACATCTTTTTGGAAACTGTCTCTGTTATTCTGCATGTTAGCCACCCCTTCCCAAGGTCATACCATCTGCAAAGCATGCCTTCAATCACTTCATCCAAGTTACTAATAAAACTGTTGGACAGAACAGGAGTAGGATTAATTTTTACCAGAGAACTCTAACAGAGACATACCCATAAATGTTTCCTCCTTTTATTCAGCCATTTCTAAATCCCTTCAATTCTTATCTACCTGCCATAAATGAGATTAATTACATTTCTATATGATGTGTATATATATACACATACATATGCACAAATGCACATGCATATTTATATGCATCTATGTATATATGCATATTTTAGATATATGTATATGCATATATATTATCACAGGGAAACAAAAGTAATTAAAAGCACTGCACAATTTACCATATAAAACTCATCCCATAATCTTCTGACTATTCAATTCTGAGGCTCTGTTAGTTCAACATCTGTTAAAAATGTATGTATTTACAGATCAGTTCTATGAGCTACCCATAGAACTTCATATCATGATCTGTACAATAAAGCATGTTTTCAATCAATTAGTATTTCTTCTATAAAAAAATTAGGATAGGGATGGCTAGGTGGTGCAGTGAATAGAGCACTGTTCAGGAGTCAGGAGGACCTGAGTTCAAATCCGACCTCAGACACTTAACACTTACTAGCCGTGTGACGTTGGGCAAGTCACTTAACCCCAATTGCTCTGCCCTCCCCCCTCCAAAAAGCAAAAAAAAAAAAAAAAGATTAAAAAATGTACGATGAACTCTTAAGAGATTATGGATCTCATTTAGAGAGCTCTATGATGTTCTAGAGATTAATGAAATTTTCACAATTTCATTTGCAAACAGGAGAATCTAAAAGCCTTCATCATTTATAGGGAATCACATTTTTATCTGAACTCTGTTCTAGACACATTTTTTTGGTAGTAGAGAAAATTTTTTCCTGTTTTATACCATATTTGAAATTATCAATCAGAGGTAACGAAAGAAAGTTATCTCTGATGTTTGGTCTTTCAAATATATATACATATTTTTTTTAACATTTTGGAGGACATCTTGTTGAAGAGGATTTCTAAGGGGACATTTTTCTGTACTGGAGCAACTGAATTTTTTGTATAATCAATGAAGAATAAGTATAGTGGATTCTTATATCCTATATACCTATCGATCAGTAGCGCTTTTGGCTATATAATGTTATATATATGTGTGTGTATATATATATGTCAGATATAATATATATATATATATATACATACAAATCTGCTTGTCCCCTTCTCATACCTTCAAAGACACCCAATGTATGCAATGATTATTTTCAAAAAGATTAGTAATTATTGAAATTTCTTTATTATTTTTTCTTCAGTAGCATATCATCTATGATTTTTTTCCTGGTGTTTATTTTTGTACTACCCTATTAGATATCCTGACAACTATTCCCTCTCACCCCTTCAAATTGTGTCATCTTTAGCATAAACCTCTTCTGTGTATACTTGTTCTAATCCAAATGCTCTTTCTTCATGTCTAGGTGGTACAGCATCTTTACTTTAAAAAATATATATATTTATTTATAGAGCACTGGATCTGGAGTCAGGAAGACCTGAGTTCAAATATGATCACAGACACTTATTTGGTGTGATTCTGGGCAAGTCTCTGTTTGTTTCAGTTTTTCCAAAGGAAATATAAAGATAACAGCACCTACCTCCTAGAGTTGTTGTGAGGATCAAATGAGATAATGATTTTAAAGTACTATTTAATGTTTACTGTTATTGTTATTATTATTACTATATTTAGTGACTTTTCTACCTCCTTATTCAGTGCATTGGAAGCTCTGAGGCTAGAGTCTAAATATGCTGACTCAATCATCACTGACAAAGAAAACAGTTTGCTACAGAAATCTTGACAGATGTTTTCCTTTCTTGTTGTTCATTAATTTTCATTGTAATTTCATCCTTAAATGTTATCATATGATTTAATTTAACTGGGTCTTTTCACAAGCTGACTATAAATCTGTTTCCCTTTCCATAGTTTCTTGCTGTTTTATGGCAGGTAGATTATACTATGTACAAAACACTGGATTTGAAATCAGTAAGACATGAGTTCAAATCTTGCCTGATACACTTACTAGCGATGTGACCCTGAGCAAATCACTTAACCTCTATCATCTTCAGTCTCATATTTTGTAATATTCAGATAATCTCATAGGATTCCATAAGGCTGTTATGAGGATTACATGTAATATGTATAGAGTACTTTGCCAATCTTTATAATTTATGATGCTTTAACATTATATAAATGGGGGTTATTCTTATTATTGTGAAAGGTTTATGTACATAATATTATTATTATTTGGGAAGTATTCCCATAGATAAACCTAACCTCTTATATTGTAATTAAATATTCAGAGTTCTGTCATCTTTGGAGATAAAGAACATTTGATCACTGACATTCTTATAGTAATATTGAAGCTATGAAATTACCCTTCAGATACATTTACTCTTGACTAATACCAACTTTTAAACTCTTCCTTATTGGACCTTGTGATAGTAATGTAATACAAAGATCCCCCTGTATTGGCTTGGTTTTAAAATTGATTGTGTTAAAACCCAGAGCTTGTTAATCCCACCTGTGGGATGGACTTGTTGATGTGAAAAGAGAGTCCTGAACTGGGAGGAGCTGGTAACATAGATTTGGAGAGACAAGAGAGAGGCAGAAGAACTTTTTTTGGAAGCAGCACCTCGTGGAGGCAGAGAGAGAGACTGAGAGGATGGCTGAGGGCCTCTTTGAAGTGCCCTGGACTTTTGAGACCTGCCCCCAGAACTGCCAAGGACTGAGGAGACATGGCTGTTTTGCTGGTACTTTGTCTGTCTGTTTTGATGTTGTTTTGCCAGATTTGTCTGCTGGTGAAAGACAGTCCTGTTCTTGAAGAAGTCCTGGAACCTTGCTGTTGGCTAAGAGCTCCTGAGACTGTCCTGCAGACAGAGAGTGAATACTGTCCACTGGTGAAGGACAATGCTGTTGTTGCAGGGGTCTGGGAACCTTTCTGTTGGTTCAGAAGCCCTGAAGAAGGATTTTCTTGTTCTATGTTTACAGAAATCCTGGGAGAGGGCTTTGCTAATGTTTTCAGGGGTTCTAGGACTGTTCTACAGACAGAGGATGAATTAATGAAGAGACTGGCAATGTATCTTGTGGCCTTGCTAAGCCTTGTCTCCCCAGGAACTAAGATTGCTGAGAACTTGCCTTGTGTCAAGATGAAGAAAAGACCTCCATTTGGGTATTAAGTGCTGTGCTTAAAGTAACTCTGGGGTAGATTCAATTGTGATCCAGGGGTGGGGAACTTTTGACCTTTTTGTGTTCTATGGTTGAACAAATGAATGTACTTTACTTATGTTTGGAAACTAATCTCCATTTGAGAAGAGGGGCTTTGTGGTGGACTAAATGAAGGTACAGCCTAGGGGTGGAGTAGTATTTAGAACAGGGACTTTGTAAGTGATTGAATGAATGGAAGGTCCTGGGGTGGGGTAGTACTTGGAGATTATTTAATCACACTTAGTAAATGCTGTATTTTGAATGATGTCATGTTTTGACCTTCTCTGTTCTTAATTTGTCACTGAATAAAATGGAGAGCACCTATGCTGGTATTTTGAACCTTGGGAAGTTGCCTTTCCTTGGCATTACATTACAGACCTATTTTCCAGCCTGAGGAGCTGTGTCTGTATGATATTAAATTAGCAAGTTGAAAGGTTGAAAGTTGAATATATTAACTGGTTGTCTTGACTGCAGATAAAATAGATCTATATGGCACTAAGCAATCAGTTTTGCTTTTGCTTTTTAACTATGTTGATTAACCAATTTATTGAAATGCAGAAAGAAAACTTATATTTGTTCTTTAGTCATTTCATTCCTGTCCGACTCTTCACGACCCCATTTGTGGTTTTATGCAAAGATACTGGAGTTGTCATTTTACAGATGAGGAAACTGAGGCAAACAGAGTTAAGTGACTTGTCCAGGGTCACATAGCTAGGATGGGTCTGAGGCCAGACTTGAACTCAGGAAGATGAAGTCTTTCTGAATCCAGGTTCAGCACTCTATCTACTGTGCCACCCAGCTGCCCTATATTTATACTAGACTATGAAAATGAGAAGGGCCCTTAAAAGTCACCTAAGTCTAATTGGTGAATACCCTCCCCAATGTCCCTGAATAATGATCATTCATCTTTAGTTTAAATAATTCCAATGGGAAGAATTCATTATTTTTAAAGAAAGTTCATTCCATTCTTGGTCAGTTCTAATTATTAACAAGTTCATCCTTTGGTTGAAATGACATCCATCTGTTCCGGTCCAGTTTCTTTCCCTTGGGGCCAAGGAAAATAAGTTTAATCCTTCCCTCTATATAAGACAATTGAGTTAAAACAAACATTTCTTAAGTACTTATGGGATAGAAGCACTATATTAAGTGCAAGGGATACAAAGAAAGACCAAAAAAAAATTATCTACCCTCAAGGAACTCACAGTCTAAGAGGGGAAACAACATGCAAAGAACTATGCTCAAACAAGATATACACAGGGTAAATTGGAGGTAATCTCAGAAGGAAGGCACAAATTAAGGGGAGGTAGAGAAAGACTTCTCATAGAAGGTAGAATGTTACTGGTTCTTGAAGAAAGCTAGGGAAAGCAGGGGGGAAAGGTGAGAGAGAGAATTTCAGTCTGGGGAACAGGGAGTGAAGATGCCTATAGGTGGGAGATGGAATGTTTTATTTAAGAAACTGCAAGGAGATCATTATCACTGTATCTCAGATTATATTGTATGTCTGGGGTGGGGGAGTGGGATGAGATATAAGAAGACTGAAAAGGTAGAAAGAAGTCAGGTTGTGAAGTACTTTAAAGGCCAAAGAGAGGATTTGATGTTTGATTCTGGAGGTAATTAGGAGGAATTAGTTCATTGAATGAGGTAGGTGGGGAGGGGTAGACAAGAGAGTGACCTGGTCCTATGTGTAATCTAGGAGCATCATTGTGGCATCTTAATGAAGTCTGGAGTGGAGTTGGGAGAAGCTTGTGGTGGAGAGACCAAAAAGCAGGCTATTGCAATAGTCCAGACAGGAGATGATGAGGTCCTACAGTGTCAGAGTGGAGAAGACATGTATGAGGTGTTATAAAGATAGAAGCAGCAAGACTTAACAATTGATTGGATAAAGAGGTGAGAGAGAAAGTCTGAAGAAGAGGATAACATTGAAGTTGGGAGTCTTGGTGACTGAGAGGATAATGGCAACTCAGCAATGACTGGGAAGTTAGAAAGATGCAATAGTTTGGAAGACAGAGAAAGATGATGGGTTCAGTTTTGGAAACACTGAGTTTGAGGTGAGTATGGAACATCTGGCTTCAAGGCTCAACAGGCGGCTTTTAGACTGGAGATCAGGATGGAGGGTAGGGCTGGATTAATAGAACTGAAAATCATCTGCATAGGGATGATAAGTGATGAGATCACCAAGTAAAATAATATAGGCAGCACTTCTTCAACTGTGGGTCACAACCCCATTTGGGGTCATGAAAAATTTGGTAACAATAAAAGATTTCAATGTGTAACAACCAAAAAACAATTCAAAATCAAACAGGTAATGAATCTGAGGTGTTTCTGGCAGTGCTTGCCCGTGTTGCATAATGAAATTTCACTACAGTCTGGTTTTGAACACAAAGCATTCATGCTTTGCACTGCATATGCCCTCGGGCCACACAATGCCAAGGAACACTCCCCAAACACGAAAAGGCCTATAGAGTGAGACAAGTTCAAGAAGCCCTGATACAGAGGAAGAAGAGAACACCCTCAACAGAACCTTGGGGAATACACACTATCAGTAGGCCTGACCTCAATAAAAATCTGGCAAAGAAGACTGAGAAGGAGGAATCAAACAAGTCTGAGGAGAACCAAGAGAGAGCAGTGCAGTGAAAACCTATAGAGATAAGAGCATATAGGAGAAGGGAGTGACTGACCATGTTAAATGCTGCAAAGGGATTAAGATGTTTGAAGACTAAGGAAATGCAATTGGATTTAATAATTAAGAGATCACTGGCAAGTTTGAAGAGGGTAGCTTCAGTCGGATGATAAGGTTGGAAACCAGGGCACAGAAAATTAAGAAAATAGTGATAGGAAAGGAAGTAAAGTTACTGAAGATAGTCTTCTTGAGTTTAGTGATGAAAGGGAGATACAGGATGATAGCTAGTGGGGCTAAATGGATCAAGTGAAAGATTCTGAGGGACAGAATGGCATGGATATGTTTGTAGGCAGGAGGGAAACAGTCAAGAGTCAGGAAAAGAGTGAAGATTAGTGAGTGTGAACATGAAAAGAGGGGAAATTCCTCAAAATACAGAATGCAGTGGGATGACATGTATGTATTGGGCTTGTTTTGGCAAGGAGAGGAGTTACCTTTATCACGTATTTGAAAAATACTTATATTTATATTTAATTTATATATTTTAATATAAATTTTTATATAATATATATTTATTTTATATGTAAATATATTATATGTTAATATATAATAAATATACATTTTAATTTATATATATATATATATAGCTTTATCAAGTATTTGAAAAGTAGCTTCCATTCCTTTCTCCAAAAAATTTTCTTCTCTGGGCTAGCCATTGCTAGTTCATCCCTCACAATTAACTCCCTTTAATATACATAAATATCATGTTAAAATATGCTAGAAGTGTATACATTCTCCTCCTTCATGGATAAATAGGAGGATGAAACAGGTCAAATAAAAGTTAAAGAGTGACACCACAATTTTTCATGAAAGGAAGGGATGGAGGAAAATCATTCCCTTACGACTGATTTTGGCATCAAAAAACAGCATCTTTAACATAAAGAAAAAATTACCTATATAGATTCCTATAAAGGATATGTTCAGTATTGGGGAAAATAAAACAGGGATTATATTCACCTGAGATTTTCTAAAGGTTGCTTGATAATAATAGTAAGCAATCAACAAAGGGTCTAGAAAGGAGACAAATAAAGGCCCTTCTAATGGATTAGAAAGACATGCTACACTATTCTGCTTCGCCAATTTGCAGTATGGAAAGAAGACAATGTTTAAACTAAAATAAAATCTATCTACCTTATATTCTATGATTTTTCTGAAAAGTTCAACATGCTTTGCCAACATCAATTTATTGGTCAATAAATCAAATAGCATTTATTAAGTACCTACTATGTACCAGGAACTGGATTCCTGAGCTTCTAGCTCAGGAAATTAAGCATATAAAACTTTAAACAAATATATAAAGTGTGTCCTTCTGAAACAGTATGGGGCAATTTTGCTAGCAAATTTAGTATCATTTATACCCATTCTTCTGTTGTACTGTTGTAAGACTTCCCTTCAACTAAATTGGTCGAATTCATTGTTTGCATAAGATTTATGTGTGTTTCATCCTGATTACCATTTCATGTGATAATTTAATACTGAATGTATACCAATATTCTGATGGATCTGTTATTCATTAATAAAGACACTCCCACTAATAATGTAGATTGCAATTTATCCATGCCTGGCTATTCTCACTGACTCTTATGCAAATGTCCCTATGAATTTACTGCATGGGGTCTTCTTACCCTGATGAGAGATTTCCTTATATTCTCTTGACAATATAAATTTACCATTAGACTATGGAAATGGTCCTTTGGTCATTCCCTTCTTACTTCATGACCAGCATATTTTTTTTTCAATTATATATTTATTTAATGGCATTCCTTTTTAAACAACGGGCTATATTGTTGCCTACAAGCTTTAACACATTTATTAACGAGCCAAGGACTGCCATTCCCACCACTATTTAGTTTGGCATATTTCCTCACTTGATCCATCAACAAATGTTTATTAAATGCCTATTATATGCCAAATACTATGCTAGAGATTACACATACAAAAACAAAGCATGTTACTACTAACAAGAAGCTTACAATCTAATGGGAAGGAAAAAAGCACCTAAATGTTTGCATTACAAATATAATGGTAATAAGTTAAATACAGATAGTTAGAGAGGAAGGGTAATAGTCGGAGAAATCAAGAAAGGCTTCATGCAAAGATGGTCCTTTAACTGCATTGTAAGGAAGAGAGGGATTCTGTAGAAAGTAAGGAAAGAGAATATTCTAAGTATTTTGGATGGCCAAAGGAAAAGAGATAGGAGATGAAATGTCTGAGGACAAACAGTGTAAACATTAAATTGTCCATGTTTCTCAGAAAGCTAATGATTACTATTGCATAGATGCATTCCTATTATTTAAAATAGCATTTTTCTGGTGCAGGTTGTATGGGTTTTTTCGAATTAGTCTCTTGGCCTAGTCTCTAGCCACTGGGAAACTGTCTTCTTCTCTTCCCTACTATATCTCAATGATCCCAATCCAGCAAGCAAGGCCTAATGAAGTTGACCACACAATCAAGGCTTCACTATATGCAGTGCTTTACTTATTACCACGGAAACCAAAGGGAAATTCAAATATATGTATTTTTTTAGATGCTAGCCTTACTACCATAGTGGGTGGGTATGACCCTTTCCAAGTTTATAGGAATGCCCCAAACTAAGGAGTACCAAGAACATTATTCAGATGCTAAAACTCTAACCTCTCTGTCATCTGCCACTGGGAGATGTTAAATGTCCCTTAGTTACTTTTCCATTTACAACATTTTATAGCATCAATGTCCAATCAGCTGTGATACCTACAACCTCTGCAGTGTTTCAGAGGGTCTCTGTTTCCTCCTTAGCCACCAGAAATCTGACTTCAGGTAATGAGTTAGATGATTCTGCCTGTTGGCTTCCAGCCTCTCCTGACTTACCAATCATCTCATGAGCCTATTCTTGGCCCAAAGCACAAAAATAGCTTTATTCTAATAGTCTCTTCAAGGAAAAAGTTTCCATAAGGTCAGAAGGAACCTCTCTCTGTGCTAGTGCACTCTTCTTCTGCCCCTCATCCTCAATATCTGTCTTATGGTATACATTCTACATTGTTTCTGCCCTGAGCTGATCCTGATTCTCCCTACTGTTTAGCTCTTCCTCTATCTTGCCAAATATTTATGGGAGATTGCTACTGGAGAGATAGCTATAATGCTTTACACTTCTTCTACAAAATTTCCTATTTATAATAGGTTGAAGAATACTCCAAAAAGGACTTATGTATTATTCTTTAGATCATTTGCAACTTCAAAATTCTTTGAAAACTGTAGTATCAATGACTCATAGCCTTATAATATTACCAGAAGAACACTGGTATTAAAAAAAAAAGTGGGCCATTCCTTTAAGGAAGGCATTAGGACATTTAAAAATCTTTGCAATTAACCAAAGACAATATAGACAATTTTGCTCCTTTTATTCAACTCTTGGCCTGGGTCATTAAACACAGAGAAAATTAGTGAACCAATAATGATTTTTTGTCAACACACTTTTACCTATAAAATAATGTTAGAATTTAAAGAACAATAAACCTTAACCAAAGTTCCTTTCTAACATTTTAATATTCATGCTGCAGCAGTCTAATTGAAACAGGCAACCATGCTAAGTGAGAATAACTATCTATTTAAGGAATCCTACAGTTGCTAAGTTCTGACTCTAAAATAAGGAGGCATCACAGTAGAGTAGAAGGAATGGGAATCACGACAACTGGAGACTAGTCTCAGCTATGCCAATAATTAGTATATGACCTCCAGAAGTTAACCTAAATGCTCTCCACTTCTATGTCCTCATTTGTAAAGTGAAGGAGTTGGCTTAAATGACTTCTAAGGTCCTTTACAAATGAGATTCTATGATACAAAATTTCAGTGACCTATAGGCCTCAGTCCAATCACTGTAACCTTTCTCACCTCTGTCCTCTTTCCAAATTCCATTAAAGTCTACTGAACACAGAAGATATGCCTTTTTGAAACATTTGGAAGATAACATTTTGTTTTGGCATGCACACTCAGTCACAAATTTACTTGACACTGTGGATGGCTACACTAACACTGGATCTGAAGTCAAAGGATAAGATTTCAAATCCTAATTCTGCTACTTACTACATGTGTGACTTCCTGCCAGTCACTTATCCTTCTGGTAAAATGAATGGTTTGGACTAAATGATCTTTCAGTTCTCATACCATTTAAGCATTGTTAGTTCCTGTCTACAACAAAAAGTACAGCTATCCAATATTCTTTTGCCAACATTCCTTGAAAAAGTTAAATAGCTAAGAATTCTACTTGAATGAGAGGGGACAGATTCTTACTTATTTACTTATTTTAATAAATTACAGATTATTGACTCAAATTGAGAGACAATTTAGGGAAAGCAATTTCTTACACAATTCTTGATGGTCATGGAATTAAATGGTTAGGAATGACACTTGACATCTTTCCATAATTTGGTCTAGCATTAAAGGCCAAAACCAAAAAATTAGTATAATATGAATCCATTATGTTTATGTATATACAAACAAGTTCTATCTGAGTGGCAATAGATAAATGAAAATAAATATTTCAGACAGGAAAATAAATATTCACCCTAAATATTGAAATATTTGCAGCATATACTAATATTTCCCTTAATAGTTGTTCACCAATAAAAAGAATTCTGAAAATTCAAAATGGAAACATACACAAACTTTTATAGGTAGAACTCTTTTTGTAACCTAGTTACATCAATCAGAAGAGTCATGATCCAAATGCTAAACAACCCAATGAATAATACAGATGAGAGTTAAAATAATTCTGAACAGGAAATCAAAATCAAAGAGAGGAAATAAAAAAGAAATATATATTTCATGTAATTAACAATCTGTATTATCTATCAGTTAACAACTTGTTTTTTTTTCCTAACAAAATAGGTCTCTCTTTATTGACAGATTCAAAAGTATAAGTTTTCTTTTTCATTCTCAAAGTGACATACAAATGATACAGATCAGATAACTAAATGGATGAGTTTCCATGAGAAGAAATGATGGAGAGCTGCACTGATTGGGGATTAAGAATCACTGGGCATCAACTGATCAAGAAATTCCTTGTAATCATAAGATATCCCTATATGATTCTCAGAGAGATGTGTAAACAAGTGGTAGATTATTTAGATTGAGCAGAGAGGGAAAAACAAATCTCAAAGATTGAAGCTGTAATTTCTAAAACCAAATTATAGTAATAAAAATTCTAGCTTTAGCAATGAAAAGTCAGATGAAAACATCTAAATGAAACATGCAATAATTATAACACCCTCATGATCAATAAGTACTTTAAAGTTGTATAAATATGGGGGGCGGCTAGGTGGCACAGTGAATAGAACACCGGCCCTGGAGTCAGGAAGACCTGAATTCAAATCCAGCTTCAGACACTAGCCATGTGATCTTGGGCAAGTCACTTAACCCCAATTGCCCTGCTTTACCCCCCCTCCAAAAAAAAAAAAGTTGGATAAATTTATTCCTTCCAAGTAACTCAAGAGTACTTTCATATATTACCTCATTCAACCTAATATAAATGAAGTCAGGAAAATAGGAGTCAGATATTATTCCCCCTTTACATGAATGTGTTTATAACTAGAAGTCTAATCCTTCAGATTAGAATATAAAACTTCAGATGTTAGTCATTATCAGTCTACATTGTAAAAAATAAACAAACAAAAAACAAAACAAAAAATCATTTCCATGGAGTATACGTGAAAAAAAAGTAAATGATTTCTGAAAACATTTGGAAAGCTAAATAAATTAATGACATTGCCTCAGATATGTTTTCCTTACAACTCTTTAGAGAAAGAAGCCATATTGTTGAATGCTACAAGTCAGGTTGGTAACATCATTTGGCTTTCCAGAATTCCAAAGTGATTGCATTTTTTTCTGCCCATCTTGCTTGAAGTTATTCCATTTCTATCAATTTCATGACTTCAGGATTATAATGTGATACTAATTTGTGTTTTCTCTAAAGTAGATCATGAAAAACTGCTAAATAAATATTAAAAGGTGTAGAGCCATTTAAGTAATATCATCACGGGAATATACTACAGACCACCAGAACAGAAAGAAGAAATAGATGGAGAGTTCAGAAAATTTAGCATGGAACCATGAGATACTACTGATATGGGATTTCAACTATACAGATATATGCTGAAGCTCTCTCTTCCAAAAGTATAGCAGCTAATAAATCCTTTATGCAGTAAAGATAGTTTGGTTTTTTAAAAAGTGATGGAAGCAAGGATATGTCACAGAGACCAAATTAAAAATTTTATTTAAATGTCTAAATCTTACAAGGAGTCCTAAAGATCTGAATGAAGTAAGTCTGACAATGAATGCTAAGGACAACAAGAACAGCAACAACAAAAAGGCATACGGATTGTTTTTGTTTTTGGTATGTTTTGGGAAAGAGGAAAGTTAAAGAATAGAGAAAAATCTCAGAACAAATTAGACAATGGTACCGGACAACAAAGAAATCAGAACTCAACTTTCATTTTCCTTTTTTTTTTTCTCTAATAACTGAAAATGAAAGTTGACAGGCCTTTCAAACGATGTTAGCTCCTTCTGTAGGTTCTTGTGGGTATGTGTTATGAGAGGAGGTAAGTGAGTGTGGATAAATGAGAAATAGTTAGAGAACAATGAGCTATGCTCAATGGGTTAAGGTCAGGAGGTTCAAATTAACTACATTCCATGGTACTGGGGGAAAAAATGCCACATGTGATTGTTTCCTAACCATGATCTTTTTTTTTTAATTCTGTAAGATGTTGGAGATACCAAAGAATTCTTCCACAAAGTCATGCTCTGATGCCTCATCATGCTCTAACATTTTATTTTCTTTTAATTTGTAAATTTGTTTTTAGTTTAAACTTAAATTAAAGGAAAAAAAACTTAAATACTAAAGGTAAAATAATATAGCAGAGCATAAGAGAGGATTCAAAATATACAGCCATGAATTTCCATCTCAAGAAAGTTTATATAGTAAATACTAAGGATTGTATTGAGAACCATTGAGACCATCTTTTCTATGTTTTCTTGTAAACTGTATTTTGTTCTCATCTGTGCACTTTTAACTTTGTTCTTTTTCCTCCCTTCCTCCCGACCCTCACAGAAGGTTACAATTAAACACAAATAGATATAGATACTCACACACATATACATATACACACAAAAATAAACATATATACCCATACATACACTTACTTAGATAGTGATAATCACAGTCATAGACATATGCATCTAAGACCGTACTACACTTAATTATGCTCAGTTTCTTTAAGGGTAGATAACCTCTTCCTTCATAAGTCCAAGTCTTTCCATATTTTTCCAAGTGTACCAACTTATCATTTCCTACACCACAGTAATATCCCCACCTTATTCTGTCTAGTTGTTTTAAATAGTCCAAAACAATGTTGATAAATATGACTGACACTTAGTAAAGTTTTCCTAGTTTTCTCTTTTGATGGCCGGACATTCTCAAAGGCTAAGTTAGCAGAATGAAAAATCTGGAAAGTTCTGTCTTGCCAGAAATGCTTTGAGTATGTCCCTGGCAACAGGATGTGTCTCTTTTGAGAGGACCAACCTAGCTAACTGATGAGAGATGTATCATCGCTGAGTCTCCATGTGTACAGTAATGGTGCCAGAATGGTAGGAAATATGGCAAAGAGTACTAAGAATCGTACCTTATTTTTTTTTCATTGATAAACTTTAATTTGACTATTGGCACTCCAAATGTGAGATCTTTGTCCAATGATGAGCAAGTTGACATACTGCTATGAGAACAGAACTGTATCAAATTTGACATTATTACAAATGAAAACAGAGAAAAAGAAATTGCTGCTGAATTGAAGGATGGCTCACTGGTACTCCTTTGAGAGGCAAAGAAAGGAGTTAGCAGAATCAGTTTTATCATATGCTCAAAGATAAGAATAAACATTAATTCATGGAGTACTTGGTCAACACAAATTGTAGTATTAATATATGTATTTGCAAAATGAACTACCACAAAAGGAAGTGCAGCTTATGAACCAACATCAGTTGTTGAGAATTAAATGGTAGGGAAATTCTATGAACAACTTATAAAAACACTATACATTAAATGAACATACACTCTAATAACTGGGAAAAGTTTTGAAAATAAGGTTGGTAAAAGGCAAGTAGGAGAAATATATTGGAAAGCAGGGTTAAGGGAAAAGGAATTAGAGAAGACAGAGATGAACAGATTTCGCAGAGCTTTAGCAGTTCTGTGTCCTCACTATTTTCTTTCAAAAAAGAACCAGTAGGTGCTAGACTGACAAACATCAAATAACCTCATAAAGAAATAAAGAAAGAGAACAGATAAGAAATGTTTTGTTAATAATGTGGGAGTTAGTCCTCTGTCAGCTGTCTGTGTATAGTCAGACTATTGAGTCATAAGAGCTAAGATGAAAATTAGTTCAAAAAGAAAAAGAAAGTATAATAATGAGAAAAAATATGTGGACTAAAATTGAAAGGACTATGAACTACTTAAGGAAATAACTGAAAATTTTAAATGGGAAGTGACAACAGAATTTACATGGACACTAACTATAATAAATTTATCCAAAGGTTTAATCAGTGTAATATAATAGACACGATGTAAAGACCAAAGGACCATATTATTACTATTTCACAATTAGCCCAAAGTTGTCACAAACATAAGAAGATTCCATTAATACTTAGTATTTGTTGGTTCATAAAAAAAAACAAACATTTCATTTAGTAGAACAAAATATCATCTTCTAGGGGTTTTTTTGCTTATGCATATATCAAAATCATTCCAGAATCCTTGAAAGACATAAGAACAGAAATAATCCCCTTTGAAGATTCTTTGATAATAAAAAATAATAAAACAGAGAGATATATATTTACCAAAATATTAACTACTCTGATGGAGAAGATCAAGCCTACTGTCTAAATTCAAGAGGTATTTCCTATAGATAATAAGGCCCTCCAGAAGCTCTTGTTTTTGGTTGAAATTTTGCTATTGTATCAAGCCCAAGAATATTACAATGGTCTTTTAAGAAATTTTGTTGTTCATCCTTCATTTTTGAAGAGGATCAATGACATCATGGCATAACGTCTGGACTTATGCATTAATTGGATTTAAGTGAGGCAGTTACACAAAGTTGTCAGCCTTACTCTCTCTTTCAGAGTCACTAAAGTTCAGTGAGAAGACAAAAGTAAAGATGACTGATGATGGCCCAGGGTGCAATGGCTTGAAAGGCGGTGAATGACTTTGGCATCTTTGATGTCTGACCAAACTCTAAGTGCTCCATAGTACCTGCTTCAGTCACCTTCACTGCCACTGGAACAAACTGTTCTCATCCACCCATTCTGCCAGGCATGTCTTGCTGTAGACATTGCCCTACTCATTGATGGTTTGGAAACCTGTTGATTTCGCTCAACCTGGTTTAGCCTATCAGCCAAGGTGGCTTTACTGGGGTATGGCCCTGCACATGCGACAGCTTCTTCGAATCATAGGTAAAATTTGAGTGGCAGGTGGATACTAAAGGTGGATGGGAAGTCCTGAAATGGGCTCAGCAAGCCTTCCTACCTCAGGTACTAGTCCTTGAACACCCATAAAACCCAGTTACTCAAAGGAGTTTGACCTCTCTGTTCACACCAAAAAGACCAAGTGGATGAAGAGTATGTATTGCCCAATTGCAACATCTCTTTAAAAGATTCGAGTGTATGAAGAGGGAAGGAAGGGAAGGGAATAAACATTTAGTACCTACTCTGTGTCAGGCACTGTGCTGAGTGTTTTTCTTTGTTTGTTTTATACAAAATTTATCACCTTTGATCCTCACCACAACCCAGCAAGGTAGATGCTATAATTATTCCTGTTTTATAGTTTACAGGAAAAGGGGCAAACACTGTTTAAGTGACTTACCCAGGATCACAGAACCAGTAAGTGCCTTGGGCCAGATCTGAACTCAGGTTTTCCTGATTCCAGGTCCAGTGCTCTATATACTGAACTACCAATTGCCTGTGGATAGATTTTGCCTGTCCTATTGAGCTTATCTACCAGTATGTATATCTAGGATGGACAGTATGGCCAGACAGCAATTTGTGCCCAGAGTTGAAAAGGAGGAGATGAGTTTGCTGGATTGCCTTCAGAAAATTATAAACCACCTTACTGACCCCAAATTTCCCCAAAATACAAAGGCTCATCTTTTTAATTCTAATGTTCTTCCAGTGATACTATTTAGTAGTGAGACATGGAATGAAATTATTTCTAAAGAATTTTAAAAACAAATATCACAGAGAGCAATGGAGAGGCACATGATGGGTGTAAGTAGACTGAAATGTATAAGGAACTCTGAAGAAGAGTAAGAGTAAAGGATGTTACCAAAGAATTATATGATAAGAAAAAAATGGGCTGGTCACATGACAAAATTGGAGTATTCTACTTGTATCCTCATGGCATTGGGAGAAAGCAAGGAAAGCAGACAGAATTTTTGAATGACACCTGTGGCAAAGTTTTGGAAGAATGTGGGCAAGTCACACAGCATGATTGAGTATGGTGGGATCACAATCTGTATTTTTGACAAGATATTCTAAATCAATGAGATCACAGACCTATTTGAATATTTGAAAGTAACAGAATTGGGCAGAAGTAAATTTGTCTAGATTTTGATGAAGGGGAATAAGTCAGAATCTGAAAACTATAAAACTAATTACTGTCACTTCTCTTGTAACAAAATTCTGGAATTTAGTTAAAAGGATGGCTTGTGAACATTTAATAAAGGAAGCAGTGATCACTAAGAGTAAACCTGATTTCATTGAGAATAGATCACACCAGATTAACCCCCTTTCATCTTTTGATCTTGTGTACATGACTACTAATAAAGAAACTCACCATAACTCAGTATAACTCCATACAGTTTCTTATGCTATCCTTACAGAAGAGATACAGACTTGATGTTAGTATAGTTAAATGAATTCAGAACTAGAGCAAATGAGCAAACTGGAAGGATAGCCATTGATGGGTAGAGAACAAGAATGTGGGGAGGTCTACTGTGGTGTCTCATCTGTCTTTGTGCATTTCAAGATTTTTATCAGTTAACATGGAGCACAGAATAAGTGATAGGCTGATAACACAAAACTAGAAGAAATAGCTTGTATACTGAATAAGAGGCAGGATCCCAAAAGGACACTGAAGTCTAGACTGATGAGCTAAATCTAATAAAATGGAATTTAATAGAGAAAATTGCAAAATCCTACAAGTCAACAATATGCCATGTCAAGAGAAAAAAAAAGTTAACATGATCTTTCTCTGCTTTATTACAGGGATAGTATCTAGAATAACGAAAGCAATAGCCCCATTAGTCCCATCATACTCTACCATGGTCATACCACAATTACAGTATTGTATCAGTTTTAAGAGTCACATTTTAGGAAGGATATTGACAATCTAGAGAGCTTCCAAAGGATGACAGCAAGGATGAATGGGGGTTATGTAATATAGGATTGAATGAAAAAATTGGGGACAGTTAGTCCAAAGAAAAGATAGTAAAAGGCAATATGACAGTTGTCCTCAAAAATTTGAAGGCTGTGGAAGAGGAATTGGACTTTGTATGGTGTTGGAGCTTAGAACTAGGGGGGTAAAAAACAAGGCAGAAGTTGCAAAGAATCAGATTTCATCTCAATATGAAGAAAAACTTAATGAAATTTAGAGCTGTCCAAAAGTGGAAAAGAAGGTAGTAGGTTTACAATGAGTACGGGTCTTCAAGGGAAGGCAAGATGATTCCTTTGGGGTTTGGGAGTTAGAGGATTCCATTCCAACATAAGCTAAACTAGCTCATAGAATAATGGTATCATGGGATCACAGATCTAGAATTAGAGGGAACCATTAAGAAGATAGACTAACACCTTAATTTTACAGATAAAAAAAGCTGTTAAATGGTTTTCCGTTGTATCCAACACTTATTGACCCCATTTGGGGTTTTCTTGGCAAAGATACCGGAGTGATTTGTCATTTCCTTCTCCAGCTCATTTTACAGAAGGAAAATGAAGCAATCAGGGTTAAGTGCCTTGGTCAGGGTCACACAGCTAGTAAGTGTCTGAGGTCAGATTTGAAATGAGTCTTGCTGACTCTAGGCCCAGTACCCTATCTACCATGCCACCTAGCTGCCAAGAAAAGGGCTGATTTTTAATGTCTATTTAAAATCTGATACTCTGGCTTCTCTGATTTTGGATTTAAAAAAATCAGGATATAGATCATGGTTTCTTTCTTTATTAAGTGCAACTTGGTCACTTTAAACTTTTTTATCCTCATTTTCCTCATCTGTAAAATGGAAATAACATGCAATGTCTCTCACAAAATTGTTTTGAAGGTCTATGTTACATAATGTATCTTAAAACATTTATAAAATATTATAAATGTGTAAGCTATAATGTTTATTCCTAAAGCTCAATCACATTTATATCACCTTTTGCTATTTACAAAGCACTTTTCTTACAATAACCCTGTGATACAGGGTGTGAAACTGTTATTATATTTTATAGATTATGAAACACTGGCTCAAAGTGGTTACATAATTTGCACCTGGTCACACAGAAAAGTAGTGACAAAGCTGGGTTTTCAGTCCTAAGTTATCTGAACCCTATTCCAATGCCCATCTCACTATGCCACACTATTTCCAATAACCCCTCCACTCCCATTACCCTGCAAATATGTCTATGCTTATGGGTTCCTTTGTGGATAATATGTACATTCTCTCTCCAAAAAATGACTTTGGGAGACATAATGCTTATCATCTGTGGGGTGGTAGAAAGAGTGTTGCATCAGGGATCAGAGGAATTGGATCTAGTGTCCATCTTGACCATAACATATTGAGATACATTGAGAAAATCACTCCTCTCCTACCTCACCACAAATGTCTAAGACGTTAGGTGGGATTAGAAGGAATATAAGATTTCTTCCAGTTCTAAATCTATGATCCTATGGTAAATATTGTACTCAATGTGCCTTAATACGACATTAGTCAGTCAATAAACATTTACAAAGTTCCAACTACATACTAGCCATTGTGCACAACACTGGCAATACCAAGAAAGGAAAAAGACAGTCCCCATTCTCATGAGCTCATAATCTAATGTATAAATGAATATGCAAAAGAATAAAGAGAGGATAAAGAGAAAATATTCAACAGGGGAAGCACTATCATTAAGGGGAATCAGGAAAGCACATCTATAAAAGGTAGGATTTTAGCTAGGACTTGAAGGAAGCCAGGAAGCAGAGATGGAGAAAAAGAATATTAACCTTTTGAAGGCGACTGGCATTTGGCAATTAAAGTTCAAGAGAGGAAAGATAAAAACCTTACACTGCATTGATGGGGTAGTCTAGTTCTTTGAAGGAAATATGCAGGGTAAATACAAGAGGCACGAACTTGGGCATTTTAAATTACTATTTGTTATGAAGTCTATGAAGTACGATAACACGTCTCCATTTATCAACAGTCTTTCTTTATCTTACTTCCTTTATTGAACAGAATATTTAAAGGGATAAAATTCTAGACAGGATATTAAGATTAAGGCATGCAATTAATGTAAGTCTCCTATTTGTCCCTTCCCCCACTCCAGACTCTAAACTCATATGGACAAGATTCAAGTGTTGGGTACCTGACCCTGAAAGAGTCAATTTCTCTCTTTGATTCTTTACTCCCACTTGGAATTTATCTAGGAAACTTTAATAGAAAGTTATGTACCACTAATGTCTAGACTTCCACAAAAGTGAGTAGTTAAGTCCTCAGTACCTACACAGGCACTCATTGGTTATGTTATGAGATGTTCATTAATATTTAATTATTTTATATTAAATAATTACTTAAATAAAATTATTTATCAATAATTAATGACTCAAATATTCACAGGTGTCCATCTATGAATTAATGTAGAAACATGAAATATAAAAAGAGTCCATTAGATTCTTATAGGAGACTAAACACAATTGATGAGGCAGCTCTTCATTTTGGTGCCAAACATCCAATTCACTTTAGCCTTATCATAGCTCTGAACTCTCAGGTTCAAATGGAATTTAAAGACCCCTTGTATTGGCTTGATTTTGGGGTCTAAGTGTTAAAACCCAGAGCTTGTGAATCTCACTTGTGGGATGGACTTGTTGACATGAAGAGAGGGGCTGAACTGGGAAGAGCTGGTGCCATGGATAGAGAGGCCCAAGCATAGAGAGACCAGAAGAACTTTTAGAATCAGTATCATGGAGTCATAGAGAGAGAGGGAGAATTGCCGGGGGGCCAGATTTGCTGAGAGAGAGAGAGAGACAGAGAGACAGAGAGAGACAGAGACACAGAGAGAGAGAGACAGAGAGACAGAGAGAGAGACAGAGAGATAGAGAGAGACAGAGAAAGAGACAGAGAGAGAGAGAGACAGAGACAGAGAGAGACAGAGACACAGACAGAGACACAGAGAGACACAGAGAGAGAGAGAGAGAGACAGAGACAGAGACAGAGAGAGAGAGAGAGAGAGAGAGAGAGAGAGGAAGAGAGGGACAAAGGGAGAGACAGAGGAAGGGAGGGAAAGAGGAAGGGAGGGAGAGAAGGACGGAGGGAGAGAGAGAGACAACTGCCAGTTGAAGCCACCCAGACTGCTGAGGGCAGTTGGATCTGCCCATGACTTTTGAGAACTGCCATGTGGATCTGCAGAGAACTGAGGAGGAATGACTGTGGTGCCAGTATTTTTTCTGTCTGTTTTGATGTTATTTTTCCAGATTCATCTGCTGGTGAGGGACAATGCTGTTATCGCAGAGGTCCTGGAAACTTGCTTTTGGTTCAGAAGCCCTGAAGGAGGATTTTCTTGTTGTATGTTTACAGAAATCCTGGAGGAGGGTCTTGCTGATGTTTTCAGGGGTCCTGACACTGTTCTGGAGGCAGAGAGTGAATTGAAGAGGATGCTGGCAATGTATATTGTGGTTTTGTTAAGCTTTGTCTTCCCAGGAACAGGGATTGCTGAGATCTTGACTCAGGTCAAGATGAAGAAAAGACCTCTCCTTGGGAATGCTGTAATGGCATGGTAACCTTGTTGTGACTTAGGGGTAGATGGTCTTTGTGCTCTCCACTTCCCCTTTGAGAAGGTGCTTGGTGGTAACTGATGATAATTGTAATTCAGTTGTGATCCAGGAGTGGAGTACTTTGATTTTTGTGCTTTGTGACTGACCAAATGAATGTAATTTGTTAATCACTGGAAACTAATCTCCAGTTGAATAGAGAGAAGACTTTGTGATTGACTAAATGAATGTACTACTCAGGGGTGATGTACTTGGACCTTAGCACTTGACTTGCTAAATTATTGAGTTACACATGGTGAATGCTGTATTTGATTTTCGGTGAATGTCTTGCCTTAATCTGTCACTGAATAAATGGAGTTTGCTATGCTTGTAATCCGAACCTAGAAGTTGCTTGTGCTTAAAGTTATACAGCCTCACCCTCCTAAGTAGCAGGGATTTACAAGAATAAGTCACCATGCCAGGCTCTGTTGAGACATTGTTGTGCTATATGAAATGAATGAAGGGTCAAGAGAAGCGGAATCAAGAGAACAGTTTATACAATGACCACCACAATACAGGGTTGTGTGGCTGGGGGAAGGGGCATTCAGGGAGTACTAGGACCTCTGGTAAGAAAACTTGATGAGCCATTTTCGGGGCTGCTCACGCATCTCCACCATTGGTTCCAAGAAGCTATAACATGTGCAGAAACCACATCCCAATAAAACTGTTGGCAGATGCATTACATCAGACCTTAAACCTATTGGTGAGTTAGGGGAATGCCTACAGCAAGTATGTGGAAACTTCTCCCAGCAGAATGGGTGGATGAGGACAATTTGTTCCAATGACCATGGAGGTTACTGAAGGAAGCACTGGTCAGACATCAGAGATGCCCAGGTCATTCATTGAATCCCAGGCTTTCACCAGTCATCCTGACTTTTGTCTTTCCCTTGGACTGCAATGACTCCAGAAAAGAAATTGAGGCTGATGACTATGTGCCTCACTTAAATCCAATTCACACACAAGTCAAAAAGGATGAATAATAAATATTCCTTATTCAACACAAACCTGCACCCTCTGACCCACTCGTAGAAATATTATGAAGTTTTGGCAAAGTCTAGATGCCATGGCCCCTAATGGCATTAGATTTAGCCCTTTAGGTACTGGGAAATCACTGAAGTATAAACTTTCCTTCTTCTCCAAGAAGTATGTGATTAAGGAAGTCTCCTCCTTATGGGAGGTTGGTATCTGACTCTGGAACTTAGAAACTGTTAATTTTAAGTCACTTAAATTTGGGAACCTGTAACCTCAGAATTATCCATGATGTAACCCCTAAGGTAGGTGGGATAGGGGAAGTGAAGGGGATAGGTAAAAAGAAAACCATAGAATCATAGGATCATAAGAACCTATTCCTTTGCAAACTGGTACTCAAAGATGAGTCCCATTACTATCTTGTATATGTTGTAAAAAATATGCTATATTATTTTTGAAAAATTAATGAAAAAAAAAATTTGTTAAGCACTTATGTAAGCCAGGCACTCTGCTAAGCACTAGGATACTAATAGAAAAGCAAGATACTCTCTATTCCCAATGAGGTAACAGTCCAATGAAGGGAGACAGTACACATAGGAGGTTCAAGGTGGAATTCGTGGCCCAGGAGACCTAAGGGTTCAGTGAAAGGGTAGATAATAAAGTCTCAGTCTGGATACTCACATGGTTCAGCAGCAATGGCAATGATGTGAGCTCATCTCTTTGCCTCTCAGAAAATTGACATCACTCATTATCTCACCATTGAAAAAGGCAATGATTTCACTCAGAGTTAGTTTCATTGCCTGCAAGATGTAAACGCAATACTTGTTGCTGTCCTAAGGACTCTGGCTGCTTCCACAGCCCTAGGATAGAATGGAAAGTCGGGTCAAGGCAAAAACAGGTACAGCTCTCATCACTACAGCTGTGACAATGACCAAATTACCCAAAATACTATGTGTTGCTTAGGGAGTTATGGCAGCAGCAAATGAGAAAAAAAGAGGAAGTTGCAGAAACTGAAAAGGAAGAGTTGTTGTAATTCTGGCCCTGCTAGGTCCACTGAAGTTTCTATTGCTGCTGCTGCCCTCTATAATGTTAATGGGATATAAGATCTTCTACACCCATTAATACACATCATGTGGAGCCCATTAAAGGAATCTTGCTTAGGGGAGTCTTGCTTGGAGGGAAGCTTTCATACCTTTTGCTCATTTCTAATTAGACACTGAGTCATGAGGATTATAATGCCTTCTAGCTCTGAGAAGTGTATATATACTCTGAGTTGGCATTTTGCTTTGGGGGCTCACTTATGAGAAAGATCTTGTGATTTGCTGGTTGAGATTCTGTGTGGCCTTATGTTCAGAGCTCCCCAAATGCTCAGATGTAAAGGCTCTCAATCCAGGGATGTATGTAAAGTGTATAACAATATTGCTTTGATTCAGGCAGAATCCTGTCTGTTGGTCTTTATTTCTCTACTTGTATTTTCTCTGAAGTTCAGGGTACTGACTTTTTCCCTGCACTAGTGAATGTAATTAAAAAAGAGTGTTGACCCCTTAAACAGTTATCTTTCCTAGTAAAGAAGATCTAAGAACCTGTGCTAGCAGCCATGCTGGGTATGCCAGTGGGGTTGCTGCTACACCACTCTGGTGGGAAAGACATTCAAATGTTTTCCAGATGGTTACTGGTTCCAGGGAGAGAGCTAGAATTGAGTCAAATTCCAAATATTCCCAAAGACATAAACTTGAAGGAATGAAGGGGAAGGAATTACAAGCCATACCAATGTTATTAAGGAAAGACTAACCAAAATGGATTATTGTCAAATTGCCAAGAACAGAGAAGTCTAGGAACTCCACTTGATATTCAAGTTATAGTTAGGTGACTATTTACCAAGGATAATGTAGAAAAAAAATTCTTGCCATGTAGAGAAGAGTTATATTAACCTTTGAAGTCTCTTCCTGTTCTCAGATTTTATGATTGTAGTGAGAACTACATGGGCAGGTGAGTATTCTACAAAGAGAGAAAACACTGTTAAGGTCAGAAAACAGTCTCAAAAGACATCATGTTCTGTCTTCATCTACTGAGGCAGAAAATGTGCTCATTTCAATTCATTTACCTAGGAATTATTTTGTTCTGCATTTAAGTGCCTGTGTTGGGCACTAAGTTTATTCAGTATCTAAACAGGCCAAAAGTTTGAACATAATCCTCACTCAATCAGATTGGGCTTGAAGTCCTGCATTTGGCAATTAAAACATGCAGATGTTCACACTGTCATCCTTTTAAAAAGAAGGATTTTGTTGGGCATATGTATAGATATAGTTCCTGAAAAGAAGCAACATTAAGTAAGATTAACTGTAATAATCATGACTAGCAAAAAATAATTATTAATCACTAAAATCATTGTTATACTCCTTTGCTTTTTCTTTTTTTTGTAGTTTGATAGATTTGCAAGGCATCAGAATTTATTTCTTAGTCATTAAATATCTTATGTTTATGTTACATAAAACATTTCAAGGAACCAAAATATACTCTGTTCAATCACCTCTACCCATCATAACTTACTTTTAGGGCTAGGTGCAGTGGATAGAATGCTAGGTCTAGAGAAGGAAAGACCTGAGTGCAAATTTGACTTTAGACACTTTATTATTGTGTGACTCTGGACAAGATTCTTGACTTCTGTTTACTTCAGTCTCCTCTTCTATAAAATGGGGATAATAATAGCATCCATCTTCCAGGGTTGTTATGAGAATTAAATGAGATAAGATACTTAGCACAGTGCCTGGCACAGAGTAAGTGTTATATAAATATGAGCTATTATTATTATTATGCTAGCTATAGAAAGAAAGCTATAGCTTACTGTAGAAACTTGTGATAATTCCCCATTTTCCTTGTCAACAAAAGATAGAATGGCTACCCAAGATTATAAAATATTCACCCCTAGGAGTAGTATCTATTTCAACAGCATTACAAATCACACAGAATACCCATCTACAAGTTAAAACTAGTCTAGAATATTTTTTTAAATTTATAAATCCCCATGTGAAAACACATACACACAAACACACACAAACTTATCTTTGCAAATACATTTAAAAGTCCTTGGAACCAAACTACATAGACCAAAATCCACTCCCCAATAAATGTTTGTTCAAAGAATATATACAACAGTTCTCAAAAGAATATGAACCATGAACAACCATGTGTAAAAGTATCACAAATCACTAATGATAAAAAGAAACAAAAATTGTAAAACCCCAGAGTTTCAACTCACTTCCATCAAATTGCCAAAGATGAGACAAAGACAGTAAAAGTCAAGGTCGAAGGAACTGTGGAGTGAACAGCCCACAAATACACTTTTTTTGTGGAGATGTGAATTGGTCTGTTTTGCAAAACAAATGAGAAATGTGCAAGAAAATAAAGTAACTAAATTCTTCATACTCTAAAGTGGTGAAGTGGTGAGTTCTCCAATTAATTTATTGAGCTCTATACCTATAGTAATAGAGATGTTTTATGGCACCTTGTTAAGAGCACAAAGACAACTACTGGTTGGTTACCATCTCAATAAGATGATCGATCACTTGGGACTCAGGAAGACAAACACAGGGAGGCATAAACCTTGTGCCAGTCTGTATAAAGGGGAGCTGACAGTCATCTATCATCTTCCTGGCCCCCTGTCTATGAATATGCTGACATAATTCTGAATCACAAAATATAATAGACTCTCCATATAGAAGACAGAAGTAAAACATGTATTCAGACACCAGAAAACCAAATCCCAACACCAGAAAGTTAAATCCATCATTGCAACAAAGAAGTTAATACACCATAACACAGCAGGGGGCCATACCATCCTTTAGCCTTCCCACAAATACTCACAAGCCTAGCTGTCTCATTTCCTGTGTCTTCTCTCTTTCCTCCAGCTCTAACTGCTCTGACTCCCAGTTTTCTATGGGCTCTGCTCTACCCTTCAGCAAACTCCTCCCACCAGAGGCCCCATGTGATTATACTTGGCCTATCGGGGGCAGGGAAGATCTTCAAATTCCCATTACCATTATACCCCCTTTTTAAACTTATTTTCCTGTTAGACAACAGATCAAGGTACAGTCCAATAGACCTTGGAATTCAAGAGAGACGAGAAAGGGCATGTATACAGACTCCTTCATCCAGGAAATGTTAATGGGTGCCTTTAGAAAGAAGTACATAGAAGTTACATCTGCTCACTCCTGGCTTTCTTACACACTTAAGTCAAGAGGAAAATTACTGACAGCAGATATTCCCAACCCAGGTAATAGAAGCAGTAGGATAGTATAGAGTAGGGGTGGGAAACCTGCAGCCTCAAGGTCCTTGGGTATGGCCTTTTGACTGAGTCCAAGTTTTACAGAACAAATCGTTTTAATAATGGGATTTGTTCTGTGAGGTTTGGATACAGTCAAACGGTCACACTTGAGGACCTAGAGGGTCACATGTGGCCTTCACTGCAAGTTCCCCACCTTTGGTATAGATTATTGGGAAATTCATAAAGAAAACATAGCAGAAACTGATACATGCTTGCCCACATATCTGAGAGAAAGATTTCATGTACAATTTTCCTAACACTTAATCTCTTATGTTGAAAAGGGGAAGGAATGCTCAAGCCAGCTCCAATTGGTGTGAAATTGACAATTATTAAATGTTCAATGTGAGTACTTATATGTTGTATTTCATCAAAAGCTACAAAGCAGGGATTGATATGGTGATTTGTCTAGACTCAAGAAAGAGATGTAGAAAATGTTAATAATACAGATTAAATTTAAAAGTGTGCTGTGCATGTGTTTGTTTTTCAGAGAGCCAGTTGTTAAACATTTACCAGAATATCCGAAGAAAGGATCTAAATTGCCTATGCAACATGATTTTGGATTCTAGCCTTCTTGCAGAAAACTAAGTAGTGCCAGCATTGGAAGTTTTAACCATGAGTTTAGGAATTCATGAATTCTCTAAAAATGACAAAAAGGCAGCGTTTCTGAGTGACATGCCTCTAAGAGAAAGAAGATGGCTTACATAGTCACCACAGAAGGAGCAGCAGAAAAGAGACTTAAAACAAAAGACTGAGATCTTGCTATGGTTCCATTATGGCCATGAAAGATTCATACACTTCAGGTCTGATAGGAAAAGAGTGCCTTTCTAGCACTACCAAGTGTGTTTGCCTTTCAGGAGGAGTCCAAACCACAGAATGACACTACGTGTCTTAGGGAGACTCTTAAGGACCCTGGGGGAGAAGTAAGTATTCAGAGGAATGTTGGAGTGTTGCCCTGTTTGAATTCCTGAGTTCAGTCCCCTTGACCAGAAAGTTTATGAACTACTTAACGGTGAGTACTTTATCTGTTTTCCATATCTGTTTACAGACTCCTCTGAGTGGCCTAAAGTGTTTTATGTATTTTCTATATCTATTTATGAACTCCTATGACTCCTCTGTGTCTTCTGAGTTTTCTTTGGGGTAAAATAAAAGCTTGCTTGTATCCAAAATACAATTGTTATTTCAAGTTCCTAGAGACTTATATTTGGAAATTTCTTAGAGTAAACTCTGAATGGGTGAATATGGGGGGAAAAAATGCTGACCCTTTTGCATCAGTTTCCTCAACACTAAATTCAGTCTATATCAACTCAGACCTTGAGGGGCCACTTTGATCTGGTAATCCCACTACTAGGTTTGTAGCACAAGGAATTGAAAAAAAAATACAGTCCCATATGTGTCAAAATATTCACAATAGTTGAATAAACTGTGGTATATGCTGAATGTAATATAATATTACTTCATTGTATGAAATACGAATTCAGAAGTATAGAAGAGAATATAAACAGAAAAAATTTTATTACTCCTTTGTTAACTTTAATTTGCACTTTCTTTTTAAAACTACATAGCAAATTAATAGAGAATTGTGTATGAAATTTTGAACTTGTATAGTTTGTTTTTTTTAGAGAAATACGAATATACTTGATTTATCAAAAGAGTAACAAAATTGTTTGGCTTATGTCCTTTTCTGCACTTCCAAATTTTTCATATTTCTTACAGTGAAATAATTCTTGGCTTTTATGCCTTTACCTCATCATGGGCAAGTCTCATCCACAGCTTGAAAGTCAGGGCGAGAGGTGGTAGAGGAGAGAAGATGTGAAGATCAAAAATGACTCCACTACCAAAAAAAAATATATATATATATGTATATAATCTGAAATGAAAAAGATACAAAGAACTATTTTACTTTTTTTAATTTAAAATGTTCGTATTACTTTAAAAACAAACTATGTAATAAATTCACAGTTTTATGTATAATCCTTGTATGACTTTTTAGTATATTGAAATTTTGTTAATGGTTGTTAAGTTCATGATAAGAAAGGAAAGAATTAAGAGAAACACAGAAAGAAAAATGAACTGATAAAAAAGACAGAATAATATTCAAAGTAATTATAAAAATGTTAATTTTTTAAATCAAGAAGCCAGTTGAACTCAAATTAATTTCAATGATCAATCATGATCCTAAAGAACAGATCCTCAAACACATATCCTGCACCATCACCAGCACTATACCTCATGAAAAAGAGGTAAGCACAGGGCCTAAATGTCACTTTGTTCTAAGATTTGGTTATTTTATTTTTCAGTTTTCCTTAACTTTTTTTCTGTATTACAAAGAAAAGATTCAACAGAGGACATATTTGAAAACGACTATGGTGAAAAAAAAAATGTCAATAGAACCGTTTTAAAAGTACTAGGAATTGGGGTGGCTAGGTGGCACAGTGAATAGAGCATTGGCCCTGGAGTCAGGAGGACCTGAGTTTAAATCCAGCATCACACACTTAACTCTTACTAGTTGTGTGACCTTGAGTGAGTCACTTAAGCCCAATTGCTCTGCCTTCCCCCCACCTAAAAAAAAAAAAAGTACCGAGAATTGGAGTAAGTTTTACTAAAGGAGTATATGTCAAAAGTGATTTTTTTTAATATGGGTTCTAAAGGCAGCTAGGAGACAATGCACAGAGCACTGGGCTTGAAGCCAAGAAGACCTGAGTTCAAATACATTTGCTACTCTTGTGACTCTAGGTAAGTCACTTAACCTCTCCACTTCAATCATAAGAGCCCCCTGGGTTGTAAGGATTAAATGAAATAATATTTATAAAATTCTTACAATGCCTGGCACATAGTAGGGGCTTAATAAATGCTTGTTTCCTTCCCTCCTGGATAATGCATTTTTGCAACCATCTATTTCCTGAGCTTTATAAATAAACTATCTCGTCTTCATATGTCAATTCAAGCATTCAAACCTAGATAGAAAAAGATGTAAATAGCAAAAAGAAATTATCAGTCTCCTTATAGTTCTCAATTTTAATAAAAATAGCTATAATGATAGTTTGAATTACTATTATCTCTGAGGGGTAATCAATCCTTTATATTGTTTTGTCAGCCATTATAATTATCACTACCACCATCATATCACAGTTATCTCATTTTTCTCTTCTTGTTATTCCTGTCTTTCAGATAGAATCTGTTACTATCCTGCATATTATTCATTTATAGTTAACATTCTATGTACTATTGCAAAAGTAGAATAAATGATTACTTTTTGTAAATGAATAAAAGCACTGAAATGTAAGTACATTTTATGTAGATTTTTCACTTTGGCACCACTATTGGCAAACAGGACAACAGGAATGATATATATCTACCTCATCTTGTTCCCATATGATTTAATCTCTTTCCTTATGCTTTTACATTTTGAAATTTTCTCTTCTATGTTTGGACAATTTTAGTGTTTGGTGCAGTGACATCTACTAAAAATATGGTCCAAGTTTTATGGATCCATATTACATCTGAGCAGTTGTAGCCAACAATGATGTCTCTAAGGGATATTCTGGTTTCAACATGGATTATTTGTTCAATTCTGAGGGATATTTGGGGGAGTTCTATTTGAAGGATAGGAATTTGTCATCTACTAGTATATAAAGGATAGGGAGCCTCTCGTGTTTAATTCTAGTGACTCAGATGTGTAGGAATCCAGTCAAGGCTACATTTTTGCAAAGCATAGTGATATGTGGAAGTTTTCACCATTAAATTGATTAATAGTCATTGATCAATAAGTGTATGCTCTCTAAGGATAAACTTTCACTAATCTCTGGTGGCAATGACCTGACCCTGAATTGCTATCATAAACTCTTCCTTGTCTATAAACAAATCTGCATGACTAAGCCATTTCTTCTATACATCTTTGGAAGAGTTTATGTGCTTCTCTGTCTTGGAGTACCTTTTAATACCACTCTTGGATCTTAGCCATTTTGTAGGATTTATCCAGAGATAAATCACTATCAGCTGTATTCAAGAAATCCAAGGATGTACCGCATGTCAGATTAATACTTTTCCATCTTTTTTTAGAAATGAGTTGTTCATCTTTCTATAGTAGCCTTTGGGTGGATAGGTTTATGTTATGTTGAAATTTTTGTATGAGTTTTTGTATGGACATTATTTAGATCTGTTGTCAACTATTTTATCAATCTAAAATTAAATATTAAAATTGATATTGTGGAGGTTTCCATTGTCCTATGGAATTATGGAACTGTGCTCTTCCCATGAAGCTTTCATTTCAGGATGCCAGTGAGTTTGTTAACATGCTTATTCTCTGCTTTCTCCTTACTAGATTTATACTTTATGCCTCTTACCTAAAGAAGACCAAGACATTTTTAAGTATTGCTTATCTTCATCTATTGTTTCATTTTGTCCTCTAGATTAAAGCTCAAAGCATTTGATCTCTATTCTTCCTTGGCTCTAATTGAGAATTTTACTTTTGGGGTGGCTAGGTGGTGTAGTGAGTAGAGTGCCGGCCCCAGAGTCAGGAAGACCTGAGTTCAGATCTGGCCTCAGACATTTAACACACACACACACACACACACACACACACACACACACAGCCTAGCCATGTGACCTTGGGCAAGTTACTTAACCCCAATTGCCCTCCAAAAAGCAAAAAAAAAATTACTTTTATCTGTTACAAAAATATTTTTTTTTTTTGCTTTTTGGAGGGCAATTGGGGTTAAGTGACTTGCCCAAGGTCATACAGCTAGTTTTTGTGTTAAGTGTTGGAGGCCAGATTTGAACTCAGGTCCTCCTGACTCCTGGGCCAGTACTCTATTCACTATGCCACCTAGCCACCTGCAAAAATATATTTTAATATCATTGGAGAAAGTTTCCATCAGATTAAATAGCTGTTTATTTGCCTTTTCAGCACTTTCTTGCCATAAGTTTGTCATTATACATTGTACATCAAACAATTAATATGATACCCTGGTGTGATTCCATCTTTGATTATTCAGGAGTAATTATAATAGCTGATTTAGTGTTAAGCATTGAAGGACTTAATTCACATCCTAGGGCTTAACTTCAAGCGTAACTTTGCTAGGCTTGAATTGAGCTTAGAGGACTTAACCTATTTCCCTAGACACATATTTTATATCAACTCTTCTTGAAATTATTGTGTCATTGATATGTTTTAAATAGAAAACAGTTTCCCACATGTAGATCAATTACTCTAGCATTATTATTATTTTTAATCTATTTTATATAGCGTTGCTCCATGACTAAGTCATGAGTGTGTAACTAAATCAGACTTTGCCTAAATAAAGGCACTATAAAAGTTACAGGACTTTTGGGCAACTTGTTCAATAATTCATGAATCCATAAGAAGAGGTTCTTTACATCCTTGCGACATCTTGGCAAACCCTCAGACAATATGTTTCTATGCATAATTATAGAGACTTTTGGAGCAAAGAATGCTTTGAATGCTTTGGACCTGGCTGTCCTATTGACATCAAAATGTCCAACTTGAACTCCCATTATCTCTCCCCCCAAGCCCTTCCCTTTTACACATTTCTACAGCACTGTCAAGTGAAGCACCTTCCTCTCTGTCTCCATGGCTCACAACTAAGGTGTCATCCTCAACTTCTCACTATATTTCACTCTTTCATATATAATTTGTTGCCAAGGTCTGTTTTTTTCACCTTTGCAACATCTCTCCAATATGCTCCCTTCTCTTCTCTGAAACTGCCAACTCCCAGATTCAGGCCCTCATCTCCTCATGCCTATACTTTGGCAATTGCTGATTGATCTGCCTGCCACAAGTCTCTCTCTACTCCAGTTCACCTTCCATTCAGCTGCCAAATTATTTTCCTAATACACAGGTCCAATCATGTCATTTCCACTCACAATTCACTCAAGTGGCTCCCTATTATCTTCTGGATTAAAATGAAATCCTCCATTTAGTGTTCAAAGCTCTAGCAAGCTTCACCCAAACACATACTTTCCCACTCTTCTTATTCCTTGCATCTCTCCACGTGTTGATCCAGTGACACTGATCTCTGCTGTTTATCAAATCAAACACTTCATCTCACAGCTCTGGGAATTTTCATTCTTATCTCTCATGCTTAAAATAGTGTCTCTTCTCATCTCCACCTACTGACTTCCTTCAAGTCCTGGTTAAAATCCCACCATCAGAAAACCTTTCCTAATACCCAATACTTTCCCTCTCTTCTTGTGTATCTTGTACATAGCTTATTTGTATATAGTTGTTATCATATTATTTCCTCTAATAGATTATGAGATTGAGGGCAGGGCCTCTTTTGTCTTTTTTGTATCCCTAGCACTTAGCACAGTGTCAGACTACTTGCAGTAGGCAATTAATTCTTATTAATTGAAGTAGTATAATGCACATAAAGACATAATAATCTTGTATTTGGAAGGTTCACTGTTGATCTCATTTTTTGTTAGTAAATCTGTAATGCTTATGTTAATAAAGATGGGATCAAGACTGTATTGGAGAAGAAGCAGGAAAAGTATTTTACTAGTCCTTTATGAATTATTATGAAGCACTTGGACCAACATTTATGGAGCTTACCCAAGTGTGCCATTTTCAAGTTTGGGAGAGAATGTAAAGTTTCAGTCACCTAGTTCAGTATAACTCTTCTATCATTTACTATATTAATGCCACTCAGGCTAAATACTTTGGGAACAAAGTTTATTTGAGAAATCACCCATTTAAAAATTCTAATAAATTCTGTGTTGCCAATCTACTTACATTGTCAGCTCCAAGACAGAAACATCTACTTATGTTTGTTTTCCACAGCTCAGTTCAACTAAACAAAACTTACAATGAAGAGAGTTCTGAAGTATTCAAAGTTTGTCTTCTGCCATTGCCTCTTCCCTCTATATTTTTAAACATCATCTTAGGATCAGTACTTGATATCGGTCCTTGTCTGATTTCTCTCTTTAACTGAAGTTCTAAATTTCCACATGCCTTCTGAATATCTATAATTGGAAATCCTTCCAGCTCCTCAAGGTTATCTCTATACACCAAATTCATCATCTTCGCTGCAAACCTGCCCTCACATCTAACTTACTAATTGTAGTTATTGTCATCATTCTGTCAATCATCAAGTCTGGTAATTCCAGAACCATCCTTGATTCACTGCTTTCATTTACCACCAGTATCCACTTAGTTGCTTAGTTGTATCAGTCCTTTCTACGTGATAACTGTCTAATCAGGACCCTCTTCTCCATTCCAACTAACACTACCTTCATTTGGAAATATGTATATATCACCAGGACCATAACAATAGCATCTTAAATAATTTTCTGATTTCCAGTCCTCTCCTTACTTTAATATATTGGACACTCTATTTCCAGAGCATATTTCCAAAGCATAGCCCTTACTATATCACTTTCCTCTTGAAAAATCTTCAGTGATCATCTATTGCCTGATGAGTCATTTCACTTGTGTCTGATTCTTAGTGACACCACTTGGGGTTTTCTTGGCAAAGATATTGTAGTGATTTGCCATTTCCTTCTCCAGCTCATTTTATAAATGAGGAACTGAGGCAAACAAGGCTTAATGACTTGTCCAGAGCCACACAACTGGGTGTGTCAGGTCCTTCTGACTCCAGGGCTGGAACTCTTGTCCACTGTGCCACCTAGCTGACTGAAGAATAAATTCTAAATGCTTTTTTTACCCTTGTGTTCAGAGAACATAATTTCTTAGCATTTTTAAGTACTTTCCATTGCTAACTCCCCATCCTGTTCATCTCTACCAGTTAAAATGATTATCATCCTTCAATACTAAGTTCCAATGCTATCTTCTTCATGAAGGTTTTATACCCCACCCCCAGATTAAAAATCATATTTCTTGTTTCAAATAATAATAATAATAGATAGCATTTATATAGCACTTCAAGGTGTGCAAAGCATGTTAAAGAAATTTCATTTTATCAGATATCTCAAGGCACTTCATTTATACACATTTTATGTATCATATTCTAGTGCTAATTGTAATAGTAGAATATTTTTATATAACTAAGATTATAACACTAAATATTTTTTTCTTTTTTGCCCTTGTAAATTTCAAGTTCTCTGCAATCAGTTTTTATGCTTTATTAGAGTTTCTTGGGAACAATGAGAGGTTATGGGACTTGCTCTGAGTCTCATAGCCAGTATGTATCAGAGGTAGGAAGAGAACCCTGACTTCTAAAGCCAGTTCTCAATCCATATGCTATCCTGCCTCTTTTTCCTATATAAAAGAGGCATTGAGTGTTTGCTTAATTCAATTTACTTTAACTGAGATATGACTTACCAGAAAAGAAAAGATTGATTATTCATTTGGAATCAATGTTTAAGTCAATTGTCTATGTAAGATTCTGTCATACAAATGTTAGAACAAATATCAAAATAAATTCCAAATGAAAAGAAAGAACAATTATAAAAAGATAGGACATGCAATAAAATTAACTCCAAATTGACTTATTTAAACAAGCTGTAGATGCACAAAAGAAAGGGGTTTGTGGTGGATAAAATACCAGATGACAAAGACTATTAAAATTCCCTAAGGATGTTCAACTGATGTAAATAAACCAGGAAAATGATGAGTCCAAAAGAGACTATAAACCACCTTGGTCAAATATTTAATTTCCTGGACAAATGTAAAGGTTTGGTATCTGAAGACAGCACTGTTTCAAAATATAAATTTATTTATAAAATGTGAGGGGGGGGAGGTGGTGGGAAATTGTGAGAATCAGCTCATAAAATTGTGAAAAGCAATAGAGGGGAAAAACAAGTTTAAGGAAAGCTAAGCAGATTCAAGTCAAATTGTCAAAGAACATTAAAGGATAAAACTTAAATAAGGGTAATAATCATAGAAAGCTGGAAATGATCTGTCAAGATTATTGTAACAATTCTTTCCATCAATAACAGGGGATCTCTCCATATTTGGACTCTAGTATTTGAATTCCCACTGTGTTGAATGAAGTAGAAATGATAATAAAGACAACAAATATAGGAAGAACAGCTGGATTAAACCAAGTAAGTAAAGAGGAGATCTATGATGGAGGAGAACTAATTTTGAAAGTATTGAGGAATTGAGTCTCAAGGTATCTGAGAGAGGAAAAGATCCAATGTTTGTGAGCAGAAATTATTACTATCAATAAAAGAGAAAATGTCAATGAATACCTACTTTACTGATTCCTTATTTGCTTAAAACTTTGATAAGAATAATCTATTCATATATTGATGCCACCCTTGATTAAAGCATGGTGAAGAAAAAGGAGGAAATTTGTAAATTCGTCTATAGCATACTACATCTTTTATAGTCATGCAAGTAACTGAAAGGTGAAGAGGATGCTAGGCTTATTTTTTGCTGAATATTTTTAAAAGTAGTTGATTCAGTAGAGGAAAACGCTACCTAATACTTTCTTCTGTAGCAAGGTGCTTCCCATGCATATCTTAAAAACTTACAAGATTCTCTGATAGATGTAACAACAAAGTTAATTTTTTCAACAACCCTCAGATTGACAGTAGCAAGTGAACCATAAAATGGAGACATATTTGCCAAAGGTGTTCACAACTCTCAATTAGTGCATCTACCAAAAGTCTAAATAGAAGACGTTCCCCAAATATAATGAGGTTCACCAAATGCTCCCTTCTTTAAGGTGGCACTATGCTGATCAAGTCCTGGAATATTACAGTGATTTCCAAATGGCATATGTAATCATTCAAAAAGATTTGAATCTGTCCACCACTCCAATAAAATCAAGCAGATTAAGAGTTTCTATTATACAGGCTATGCTATGTGGACAAGCTATAAAGGTATGATATGAAAAGCCTGGCCTGAGGCAACAACAGAATAAGAGAGCAGCCTCAATTGCTTTTGTAAAACTGTCCTGTACTTTTATAATGTACCAAAACTTCTCCCCTGAAACAGGCCAATCTTTTAGCATGAAAATTATTACAGTAAGCCATGTGACTGCAAGATTTAGACTAAAATTTAGATTTAGTCTAAAAAAATTAAAGCTGTGTGTCATCTAAAATGCAATGGAGAGGTGCATGGTGGGTATGAATAGACTACAGAAGCACTATATGTGTCATAATTTGAGATGGAGGATGAGTAAAGAAGTCATGTTGAAAATGTGAGAACTAATAATGGACAGCACATTTGTGCCTTGGGTATCCATACAAGATCCAGAGACCTTTTGTGGATAATATACAGGAGTATAGGGATAAGATTGTCATAGAGTCAAAATGCATAGATGGGTTGCAGTCTTCAATGCTGTAAGGGGATCCCAGCTCTCTACAATCACAGGCTCACAGAGTGGTCGAGTGTACAATGCCTTCCTGATTTCTTAACTTTTTTCCTCACTATCTAAAGAGTAAAAGTAAAAGCAAAAAAAAAAGCAAATGGAAAATTACCTATTTATCCTTAGTTTCTGACTAACTGATTACACTTCAACTGAAACTCAGTCAGATATAGTGTTTCTTCAAGAAAGTATTTGCTTTTTAAGTCTTTAATTTGTAATTGAGAAATTAAAGTTTTGTGGTATTAAACCCTCATTAAGTTAATTTTAGGCTAGTCATTTGTAAAGTTTTTGTGGACTAGAGGGAGATGGACCCATATGTGGGTCCCTGAACTTGTATTGGTCCTTCTTTAACTGGGCTGCAAAGTGCTGACAGACCAGTTCTATGGGCAGTCCATACAGGTGTAAGTTACTCTGAATGACAGGCATTTAACATCCACTTGAATTTTACCATGTAGTGGTGCTTTGTTGAAGTTTTTAAGTGGTTGTAAGTCTCATTTATGAGATTCTGCAGTATTTTATGCAATCAACATAATTTCATCTACATGAAGGAGCATCTGGAATTCTTCACCACCTTTAAAGAATCTTTTCAATCAGACTCTTTAGACATCTTCCATGACAATGATAAACTCCTTTGATGAATGTATTTCTCCTTGCCTTGATTAATGTCAATAATCACGATCATAAAACAAATTTGTTTCTATAGTGTTGTTATCATGGAATACTCCATTTAAAAATTTTTATTTACTTTATTTTTAATTTATGAAATAAAACAAGGATTTCCATAGAATAGCAGAAGTAAAAAAGACGATTGCTCATAAACTGTAAATCTACTATGTATAACTTGCTAATTCTTTTAAATGTGTAATAGTTATTACGTAAATTTCTTTTTTCCCTTTTTTCTTCCCTCCCCAAGCCCACCATAGAGATGGCTACAATTAGACACAAATATGCATATATTTTCATAAATAGCATTCTGTACACACTTCTATTTGTTCTTTATCTGGATACAGATAAGTGTCTTCCTTCATATGTCCTTTGTAGTTAATCTGGGTATTTATAATAGTCAAAATGATTTAGTGACCCAAAGTTATTATTAAAACAATATTGCTCTTACCGTATACAATCTTCTCTTGGTTCCACTCATTTTGCTACTCATTATTTCATGCAAGTTTTCTCATATTTTTCCTAAAATCAACGAGCTCATCACTTTTTACAGCCATTCATATATACCACAACTTGTTCGACAATTCCTCAAATGACAGGTGTCCTATCAATTTCCAGTTCTTTGCACCATTGAAGCAAAATGCTTTAAAAACAAATCTCATCCCATTCTGATCCAACCTCCTTGTGGCCATCAAAGTGATTGTCTTAATGAGTAAGACTGACCATGTCTTCCTCTACTCAATAAATTCCAAAGGCACTCTATTACCTGTAGAATCAAATTCCTCTGATTGCTTTTATCTCATAACCTGGACCCTTCCTATTTTTCAGTCTTTAAAACCTTCCTTCTTTTTCATGTACTCTATGATCCAGCCATATTGACCTACTAGTTATTCCAGGCTTTCATGCTTTTGGAATTGCTATTTGCTGTCTTTATTCACTCATTTCTTACCTCTATCTCACAGAATTCCTGGTTGTTGTTTTTTTTTTCTTGCATGCCTCAGCTCAAGCACAACCTTCTATATGAAACCTTTCCTGATCCCCCTAGCTGCTAGTGTACTCTCTTTCAACATTATATCTTACTCATTTTACATATACATGTTACATATATAAGAATATAAACATATAAAAATATATATATATAATATGAGTAAAATACAGAGGTATATTATATATGTGTATGTATATATAGGCATGAGAATAGGTACATGCATATGTATATGTGCATATGTATATGCATGTGCATATATATGTTATCTCATTAGAATTAAACTACTTGATTGTAGACACAGTGTCATTTTTGTCTTTGCTATCCCTAGTACTCATTAACTACAGTGAATTATACTTAGTAGGTAATTTAATAAATTCTTATGGATTGAAATGTGGTGGCTCCATGGTAATTGATGAAAAAAGTTTGGGTAAATATTCTGAGTTTGTCCAATTCCTGTTCTTCCTCTTTAATCTTTAGCTGCTCCTGAGATGATCTAGCTTAAGTGTGTCTCGTACCACACTTTCTCCAAACTCCTTTTTCTTTCTGCTGGTTCCCACTATTTGATGAGGTGACTGATACTGTTCATAATCTTCCAGAACCTTCCTCCAAAAGGTTTAAAATTATTATTTGTGTAATTTTTAACATTCTTCTCTTTTTAAACTTTGAGTTCCAAATTCTCTTCCTGCTTCCACTGTCCTCCACCCACTGAGAAGGCAAGAAATTTGATATACATGTGAAATCATGCAAAGCATATTTCTATATTAGTCATATTTCAAAAAAAACCAAGAAAAATAAAGAGATAAAATTATACTTCAATTTATACTTCAAGTTGATCAATTCTCTCTGGAGGTGAATAGCATACTTTAACCATGAGTCCTCTGAAACTGACTTGGAGCATTGTATTGATCAGAGTAGCCAAGCTTTTCATTGGTGATCATCACTATGATATTGCTGTTAATGTGAACAATGATCTCCCAATTTTTTTCTCATTTCACTTAGCATCAGTACATATAGGGCTTGCCATGTTTTTTTGGAAATCACTCTCCCTATGTTTTCTCACAGCACACTAGTACTCCATCATAATCATATGCCACAAATTGTTTGGCCCTTCCCCAACTGATAAGCATCCATTTGATTTCCAATTCTTTGATACAAAAAGAGCTCTCCTATATTTTGTACATAATAGGTCATTTTCCTTTTTCTTTGAACTCTGTGTGAGATATAAACCTAATAGTGGTATTGCCAGGTCAAAATAAATGCAGGGTTTTATGGCCGTTTGGGCCTAGTTTAAAATTATTCTCCAGAATGGTTGGACCAGTTCACTATAACAAGTTGATTAGTATTTCCTTCATCCCCTCTAACATTTGTCATTTCTGATAGGACTGAAGAGGTATCTAATCAATAGTGATTTAGTATATTTTTATATGACTATAGGTAGTTCTGATATATTCCTCCAAAAAAGTGCCTATTCATATCCTTTGACTATTTATCAATTGGGGAATGGTTCTTACTTTTTATAAATTTGATTCTGTTCTCTATATATTTGAGAAATGAGGCCATCATCAGAGAAACTCGTGAAAAAAAAATTACATTACTTCATTATCTATGGTATCTTTGAGCAAAATGTAGTTTCCCTGTTTTAATTAAACCTATTTTTGTTTTTGATTTGTTTGAGATTATGATGCCTACACCTGCCTTTTTTTTGCAGGGGGGGGGGAGGTTCTAGATTCTGCTCCAGCCCTTTATCTTTTGAGCACATATCTTATAAACAAAATATTGCTGGATTCTGGTTTCTATTCCATTATGCTATTCATGTCTGTTTTATGGGTTAGTTCATCCCATTTACATTTACAGTTATGATTACTAACTTATTTCCCTCCATCTCATTTTCTTCTCTTTCTTCATTTCTCTTTCTAGTGTTTCTTTCCTCAAAAGTCGATTTTGTTTTTAGCCACTGCCTTCCTTAACCTGTCCTTTTATCATCCCTCCCTTTTTCTCTTATCCTCTTCCTCTATTTCCTTTTTGGAAAAGTTAGAATTGCTTGCCATCATCCCATTTCCCCTCTAATGTAAAAGCTCTTCCTTGTATGTCTCTTTTGTGTAAAAATTTTTTCCCATTGTACTTCTCTCTTTCTGCTTCTCCCAGTGCATTCCTCTTTCTCACTCTTTGATTTTTTTTAGATCATTCCAACATAACCAACTGATACCCATGCCCTCTGTCTATATAAACTCTGCCTTTAAAATGATAAGGATTTTAGGAATTATATGTATCATCTTCCCATATAAGAATATAATCAGCTTAATCTTATTGAGTCCCTTAAGATTCCTCTTTCATGTTTACTTTTTTATACTTCCCCTGAGTCTTGTGTTTGAGTGTAAAATTTTCTATTCAACTCTGGTCTTTTCATCAAGAATGCTTTATTTCATTAAATATCCATTTTTCCTCCAATGGATTATACTCAGTTTTCCTGGGTAAATTAATCTGGGTTTTAATCTAAGATCTTTTGCCTCTCAGAATATGACATTCCAAGCCCTTGGCTTCTTTAATATGAAAGCTGCTAAATTTTGTGTGATCCTGATGGTGTCTCCACAGTATTTGAATTGTTTCTTTCTATGCCTTAAAGTATTTTCTCTTTAATCAGGGAGCTCTGGAATTTGGCTGTAATACTCCTAAGAGTTTTCATCTTTTAATCTCAGGAGATGATTGGTGAATTCTTTTAATTTCTATTTTACCCTATGGAACTAAGATACTGAGGAATCTTTCCTGAAAATTTCTTGAAATATGTCTGAATTCTTTCTTTGATCATGACTTGGAAGGTCCAATAATTCTTAAATTAATTTCTCTACAATCTGTTTTCCTGGTCAATTTTTTTTCTATTGAGATAATTTTACACTTTCTATTTATTTTCATTCTTTTGGCTTTGTTTTATTACTTTTTGATGTCTCATGGAGCCATTAGCCTCTATTTTCCCAGTTCTAATTTTTAAGGAACTCTTTTCTTCAGTGAGTTTTCGACCTCCTTTTTCATTTGGCCAATTCTGTTTTATTTTTGTTTTTTTTTTAAGTATTATTTTCTTCAGTAATTTTTGTGCCTCTCTTACCAAGTTGTTAATTCTCTTCTCATATATTTTTTGCATCATTCTCATTTCTTTTCCCATTTTTTCCTCTACCACTCTTAACTCTTTATTTCTTTAACTCTTCCAGGAATTATTGTTGGGTTTGGTTCCAATTAGCATTTTTCTTTGAGGCTTTGTTTGTAGCATTTTCACATTGTTTTATTCTTCTGAGTTTATATCTTTGGTCTTCCTTGCTACCATAGGAGACTTTTATGGTAATTTTTTTTTTGTGATTGTTTGATCTTGTTTCCAGTCTGTTTATTGACTTTGAATGTTAAAGTTGGATTCTACTCACCCAGGAGAGGGAAGGTACTGTCCAATCCTAAGGCTTTTGCATGCTTCTATTTTCAGAGCTAGTTCTGGGGATCTGCAAGTTTTTGGCTCTTCCAAGGTGGTGCAATCCTGGAAGAGGTATAGTCACTGCTCTACTGATCTGTGCTCCAATCTTTACCCAGGAAGGTAGGGCAATTGGGGTTAAATGACTAGTCCAAGGTCACACAGCTAGTTTTTTTGTGCATGAAGTGTCTGAGGCTGGATTTGAACTTAAATCCTCCTGACTCCAGGGCTAGTGCTCTATTCACTAAGCCACCTCACCACCCGCCCCTATTTTCTTGTGACTGATATACAACACTCCTCTCTGCTTTGGACCCACTTGCATATGAGCAACAGAGCTGACAATCAGTGCCACTGTACCCAGTGCCAGGAAAGGTTTTCTGTAATCTTTTTCTTATCTGTTATCTAAACCCTTTCCCATCTCTAAGCTGAGAGTTCCTGAAGCTGCTGCTGCTGCTGAAGGTGTTATTGCTGCTACCCCATGAAAGTCCTCCATAAGTTTAAAAAATGAATTTATATTTCAAACCAATGTTTTCCTTAGCTACATTTTAAAAATATTTGCTGACAAGCTATTTTGGTCTCATCAAAGCAACTTTTTTACATTAATGGAACTTTCATAGGAATGCCAATAATCTTTTCTTTATCTATTTCCCTTTTTTATTAGCATGAATATCTCATTTGAATAGGTCAAACAGGAACTATTTTAATCATTATGTGATAGCTTTTTTCCTTTCATTTTTATCTGCTCTTTTTATTTGATCTCAATTATGAACTTTGATCTAACAAATTAATAAATGGTATTTTACATAGATAGCTGATTCATTAATGACTCCCACATCAATAACCAGTAGTATATATATATATACAATATGGTCAGTTTTGTGCTGTCTATGCTGAATAACTTCTCATTCTCTCTCTCTTTTAAGAAAGTATCCCTTACACATACACATGAGTTTTCTGTTTGCTCTATAAGCTTTTTATCTCTCTCATTTGTCCCTCTTAAACTATAGTTTCCAATTAAATTCAATAAAATTCCACAAGCATTGAATAAGCACCTATTATATGTCAGGAATTCTGCCATTCTCTAGAGATACAAAGACAAAAATGAAACAGTCCCTGACCTTAGAGTTACATTCTCAAATAAATACATCAATATATTTATATACAGATATTTGATATGTGGATATGTAATATAAAATCAAGGGATTTACATTCTGAGGTAATATATACACAGATATAGATATATCCTTCCTATGCCCATTTCTGCACTGAAATCATCAAGTATTGAAAACCATTCCTCTTCCAGTAGACTTAAAGCTCCTAGAGAGCAGGGACTATATTATTTGTGTCTTTGTGTGTTCGTTGTGAGTACTGCAAAATGATGGGTCCCATGAAATTATCTTTTCTTACTACCTTTGGATGTATGTTGAAATGTACTTCATCAGCATATTTACTTTATTTTCCAAGGAGTACCTTTGAACAGTCTTCTACTTAGATGAATACTTTTTTTGTGTTTTCTTATTTTAGCAAGAATATTAATATTACTAGGATTCAAGATGAAAGTAATATATTGACTCTCTTGCATTTAACAAGACTCCAACATTTAGAATATCAATAACTTAATTGATGTTTATGTAAGATCCCTAAACTATACAGTTCTACCCATTTTCTACTACCACTGCAGAAGCATGAAAGGAAAGTAAAATATCAAAGGATATATGTATTTTATTTTATTTCACAGATTGTCATGGACAAGGAATTCATACTTACTGGAAAGTCTACTGATGATGAATCTCTACATACTTAATCAGGTTTGTCTTGGGACAAGTTTAATCCACTGTCACCTAAATTATTTCTACCTATAAAGATGAATGTTTTATCAAAGAAATGTCATCCTAGAAGACATTTTCTTCCCTGACAGAGATATTCCTGTGATCTCTAACCAATAAAACTAATTTCTCAGATAAACAATAGATTTTACTTTAAAATTCTCTGAACCTGTGGTTATCAAATCTTATTTTTAATCCCCTTTGAAATATACCTTGTATAATTTTAAAGAGCTTTTACAAATCATTACTAAAATAATTCTATCTTTTACTCTATTAAACATGTCCTGTCACTAAAGTTGCCAAGCATTTCTGAAGACAACTCACAGAAAGATAATATAGAAAGACTTGATTTTTATACTCAGGCTATGGATTTTATAGTTAGGTGAAACACAGAAACAAACATTTGCTTTTAAATCCTGATCTAAAAATTTTATAAGTGGGAGCCAATCAGTATAGCTTTTGAATCTGGTGGTGGAAGGGAGAAGGTGAATATCTAGAATTATAGTAATCTAGTTCTGGATCTTAGGAAGTCACACCTATATATTAGCAAACTATTAAATTTTATTAATAGCATATAAACTGCTAGAACATTCACATATCCAAAGACTTCATAAAGTGACACATGTAAATACCTCACCAATACCCTTGGGTCACATTTATGGTCTAATTCTAGGAAATTTAACTCAAACATTACTACAGCCCAGTGAATCAACATTATTCAGAATAGAGACCAATTTGGAATAGCTGGTCCTAGAGCTGGGATAGGATTGGTGTAGTTTTACTCCAAGATCACAAAGAGAACTGTATGTTTGCCATCATTATCTATGCCTGAAATATACTTTTACCTCAGCTCTGTCTCTTAGAATCTCTTATTTCCTTTTAAGTGGTGCTACAGTGTCATCTCCTATATGAATTTTTTTTTCCAATCCTCCCTGCTGCTAATGCCTCAACCCACAGAATGTTTGATTTTATTAGTAACATCATTTTTACTTTCCCCTTGGCAACTGTGAACATTTCCAGCTATCCTCAGTGGAGAAAAAAATAAGAGGCCTGATGTGCACAAGTTTATGTAGTGGTTGGTATCCTACTAGGTGTAATGGCAAGCAAAATCGGATTTTTTGCTGCTCTTCTGAACTGAGTTTTAGTTAATCACGTGCCTTGAGCCTCACCTTTAATTGTATCAAGAGTCTTAGATTGGAAACAGTATACATTGAATTGCCCTTAATAGGCCTAAGGAAGTTTGAAGATCTTCCCTGCCTCTAATAGACTGAATGTAATCACATGGAGGGAGGTAGGAGGAGCTTGCCTAGGGGGTGGGGCATGAAGGGTGAAACAAGAAGGAGGAGAACAGAGATAAACCCAAGCAAATCTGAAAACAGGCAAAACATAGAGAGAGAATATTTGTGATGGTGGCACTCTGTTTGTCTGTGTTACTTTCTCAGACAAAAGTTCTATCTGATGTTCTGTGTTGATGTTACTTTGTTGGATAGAAGCATTTTGTCTGTTGATCTGTATACTTTGTCAGACAGAAGCACTCGATTTCTCAGATAGAAAGTCAATTGAGATAATAGTGCTGGAAATGTGTGTAAATATTGTTGTAGCCTTGTTAACCTTCATCTTCCTAGAAACAAAAACTTCAAGAGCTTGGAATGGAGCAGTCCCCATGAGCTAAGATATGGAACAGGAGCAGAGAGCTGCCTACATGTGAGTCCAGGCAAGAGCTAGGAGTGGTCAGCCCTTGGAGGAGGAGCCATTGGGTTTGGAAGTCAGCCTCCTTAGGGTTAAGATGAAAGAGGACTTTACTTGGATACTCTGTATTGACTAATGATACTATAACTTACTGTCACCTGGGGTGCATGGGTTTTGTACCTTCTGCTACCCCTTAAGGATGGTTGGCTTAAGGATGATTGGATGGCTGCCTCTAGTCAAGATGAAAGAGTACTTTACTTGGATACTAGGTATTAACTGAGTAGATTGTAACTTACTGTGACCTAGGGATGAATAATATGCTTTGTTTAATACTATGTGGCTACCTTGGGGTGGCTAGGTGGCACAGTGAATAGAGCACTAGCCCTGGAATCAGGAGGACCTGAGTTTAAATATGGCCTCAGACACGTGACACACTTACTATCCATGTGACTTTGGGCAAATCACTTAACCCCAATTGCCCTCCAAAAAGAAAAAGAAAAAAAAAGACTGTGGCTACCTTAGTAATAAGTTATGTTATGTTATTGTGAATATAACATATATAACATATAAAGCATAATGCTTTAGTTTCTTGAATGTTATGCTTTACTTTATTGATGAATAAACAGAGTTCATTATACTATGCAATTAGAACCTTATTCATAGCAGCAGTCCTCAGGAGAGTTGCTCATGATTGGCTTTATGCTAAGCACTTGACTGGTCTTGTTCACCCTACTCAGTGCATTTGTGGTATATTTTCAGTGTTTCCCTTTAAAACTCAAGTGCTGTGTTGCAATTATGGCCCGAAAGTATAGTGCAAGTCCTCTGTGCTCTAAGGTGATACTGAGACCTCCCCACTGACAGAGTCTTCCAACAGAAGCAACTGAAGCCCCAGCAACCTATCCTTTGGTCTTCTAAAGCAGCCAAAGCAGGGAGTACGACAATAGTATAATAAGTGATACAATACTCTCACACCACCATCTAACACTGGAAAGTAAGATTCAGGTAAAAAAAATGTTTTAATTTTAAGAATTTTACATGCTAGACAGTATTTATGATGCTGAAGATTTCACATGTTATGAAAGTGAATATTATCTGAAATAATGTTTTATTTTTAATTGATATATCAGCACAAAAGGTTATAGAATTCTAGGGAATTACTAATGAGAAAAAAATTTTTGCATGTTACCAATTTTATTTTGTATGCTATATTTTATGGGTTATCATGGTTACTATGTTGGAACATTTTCAGAATTAATGTTTTCTTATAAAAATATATGCAGAAAAGTGTATTTTCAGCAACCTCTAGCAAAATACTATAGCTTTTAGTTCTTGCAAGAACCTAAACCTCTATTTCCCACAGGTTCAATATATCAACACTTATGGGTATTTTTTCTTTATTTTCCTGACACTTTCTAGGAATGTTACCCCCACAAAATTTGAGGACTGACTATATGTTAACTTATTTATGCATGTGTTGCTTCCTCCTATGACATGTAAGTTCATTGAGTCAGGGACTGCTTCATTTCTTGTGTTTTAATCCTTAGCATGTAGCACACAGTAGATGCCTAACAATTATTTGTTGATTGATTTTATAAATCTAGACACAACTGACCCCTGGGTAGTTGTGAATATATCAATAATGAGTAGCTCAGATAAAGGAATGGAAAAATTCCTTAGCTATTAAGAGCTATACTCAAGGGGGCAGAGACAAGATGGCAGTGTAGAAGCGGGAAAACTCCATGTGCTCCCCCTATAACCACCTCAAATACCTATAAAAATTTACTCTAAACAAACTTTAGGGCTACAGAATTCACAAAGTTACAAAGAGAAACAAATTTCCCGCTAAAGGAAGACTGGGAGGTGGACAGAAAGGGTTCATCTCAGTGTGCTGGGAGCAGATCCTAGTCCCATGTGAGCCTGCAGTTTTAGCCTAAGCCACAGCTGGAGGGACTTTGGGAGAGTGGATCACCAGTAGATGTGGCAGTTTCCAGAATTATCAACCCATAAATGCCAAAGACAAAGTGACAGGTCAGTGTGGACTTCAGGAACAGGGGATCCGGGGAGTGCAGTCTAGCCTCTGTCCCCAGAGGGAGAAGCAGCTGAGGTGCAGCAGCTGCTGTCTCATAGAGCTCCTGGCCTGCAGACTGTAGGGGGACCAAGCAACCATTCTGAGGGTAATCACTCTTGCTTTGACCTGCTTAGATCTGGATTGCTGTCCAGGGTGGAGGTCCTGGAGTGCGTGACAATGTCCCAGAGCCAGTGGAAGCTTCAGAGAGGGCACCAAACTAATAGATCTGGCAGCTGAGAAAACCCCATTAATTTGGGACAAAGCTCTCCCTTCTGGAGGCAGAGTTCTACTGTGGCAAAAAGGTCAAAAGTCAAGTAATTGAGTGGCAACATGAGCAAGCAAAGGAAGCAGAGAAAGCACACCAACTCAACTTTAGATTCCTATTTTTGGGGACAAACAGGATCAAAGCATGGAACATGAGGAAGACAACGAAGTCAGAACTCCTATACCAAAAGCTTCCAAGAAAAATATGAACTGGTTACAGGTCATAAAGGAGCTTGAGAAGGATTTTGAAAACCAAATAAGAGAAGTTGGGGGAAAATTGGGAAGAGAAATGAGAAGGATGCCAGAAAATCATGAAAAGAGAGTCAACAACCTGACTGAAGAAAATAACACCTTAAAAATAGACTAACTCAAATGGCAAAAGAGTCTCACAAAGCCAATGAGGAGAAGAATACCTTAAAAAGCTGAATACATGGAAAAATAATCATAAAAGCTCACTGAAGAGAATCTTTCCTTTAGAATTAGATTAGAGGAAATGGAAGCTAGTGACGTTATGAGAAATCAAGATACTACTAAACAAACAAATGAAAAAATAGAAGGCAATGTGAAATATCTCATTGGATAAACCACTGACCTGGAAAATAGATTTAGGAGTGATCATTTGAAAATTATTGGAGTACCTGAAAGCCATGATCAAAAAAAGAACCTAGAAATCATCCTTCAAGAAATTTTCTTTTTTTTTTTCCTTTTTGGAGGGCAGATGGGGTTAATTGACTTGCCCAAAGTCACACGGCTACTTTTTGTGTCAAGTGTCTGAGGCCAGATTTGAACTCAGGTCCTCCTGACTCCAGGGCCAGTGCTCTATTCACTGTGCCACCTAGCCGCCCCTCCTTCAAAAAATTCTCAAGGAAAATTCCCCTGATGTTTTAGAACCAGAGGGCAGAATAGAGGTGGAAAGAATCTACTGTTCACCTCCTGAAAAAGATTCCCAAAAGAAAACTCCTAGGAATATTATAGCCAGGTTCTGGAGTTCCCAGATCAAGGAGAAAATATTACAAGCAGCCAAGAAGAAACAATTTCAATGTTGTGGAAACACAATCAGGATAACACAGGATCTGGCAGCTTCTACATTGAGGGATCAAAGGGCTTGAAATATGATATTCTGGAGGTCAAAGGAGCTGGAATTAAAACCAAGAATCACCTACCCAGCAAAACTGAGTATCATGTTTCAGGCGAAAATATGGCTATTCAATGAAATAGAGGACTTTCAAGAATTCTTGATGAAAAAAATTGAATAGAAAATTTGACATTCAGATACAAAAAGCAGGAGAAGAATGAGAAGGTAAACAGGGAAAAGAAATCATAAGGAACTTATCCAAGTTGAACTATTTACATTCCTACATGGAAAAATGATAATTGTAACTTATGAAACTTTTCTCAGTATTAGAATAGTTGAAGGGAATATAAATGTGTGTGTGTGTATACGTATACCTACATATATCTATATAGGAGGGTATATAGGCATATAAATACATATGTAAGTGTATGTATGTATATATGTAGAAGTATGTATAGACTGAGGGCACAGGAACAATTGAATAGGAAGGGATGATACTTAAAAGGTGAAATTGAGAGGTGAGAAAGGAATATAATGAGAGGAGATGGGGAGAGACAGAATGGGGTAAATTATCTCTTATTAAAGAGGTAAGGGAAAACTGTTACAATGGAAGGGTAGGACAGGAAGGTAAAAGGGAATGGGTTAACCTTACTCTCATTGGATTTGTCTTAGGGAGGGAATGACATACACACTAAATAGGGTATCTCACCCCACAGGAGAGTAGAAGGGAAGGGGATGAAAGAGAGGATGATGAAGGGGAGGGCAGGTTGGGGTGTGGGGGGAGGAAAGGTAGAAGCACACACTTTTGAAAAGGGACAGGGTCAAAGTAGAGAATAGAACAAGGGGGGAGGGATAGGATGGAGGGAAATATAGTCAGTCTTTCATAATATATCCACTATGGAAATGTTTTGCATAGCTACACATGTACAACCTATATTGAATTGTTTATCTTCCCAGTAAGGGTGGTTGACAAGGGAGGAAGGGAAAGAATCTGGGATTCAAAGTTTTAAAATCAAATGTTTAAAAAAACATTATTTTTTACATGCAACTGGGAAATAAGATTGGCAGGCACTGGGGTATAGAGATACATGTTGGCCTAGTGGAAAGCTGAAGAGGGGATGGGAGAGGATATAGGAGAGAGCAGATTGGGGGAGGGAGTATACAGTGGGATCGTTATTTTAGGGTGGTGGGTAGGGGAAAGATGGGGAGAAAATTTGTAACTCAAAATCTTGTGGAAATGAATGATGTAAATTAAAAATAAAAATAAACATAAAATTTAATTTTAAAAATATTTTAAAGCAAACAAAAAGACCTGTACTTGTGTATTCATCAGTCATTCTAGGTGTGTCTATCAGCGGGCCCCTTCTCCTCTCTCTGGGGAAATGGGCCCAGTTAAACTGCCTCAATTATTGTCTATAAATCTTTAAGAAGGAAACGGGACAATACTTAATTCTATGATAAAAGTCATGGGAAGAGAAGAATGACACTTTGGCATAAGCAAGATAAAAAAGATGAGTATTTTATGAAAGATTATTTCTTTGTCATTATGCCCTAACCTGATTGTAGCTCCTCAGTAGGTATACCAGGCAATTAATGACTACAGAGAAAAGAAAAGTGGGAAAATACCATCATTGATCAATAAGCACAATTCAGAACCTCAAGGAGTTTGCCTCTTTGGTAGACTTAGGCAGAATTAAAAAATCTTTTGACAAGCTTTGAAGTTCATGAAAGGTAGAGAAATAAAGATTAGGACACTTGGGGCCACTGTGACCATGTCCCTTGGGGATGCAAGAAAGAGGCCTTTTGAGGTGTAAAGGCAATAATTGTTTCCTGGACTAGAAACTGGAAAGAGAAAGCAGTCATTCACTGGAGTGGAATTATATTTTGGGTATAAGCATACAAACAATACAACCAAAACCTTCAAGATTTTGATCTAAATATAGGGATCTTAACTTTTATTGGGCCATAGACCTCTTTAGTTCTATTAAAGCCTATGAACCCTTTTTTGGAATAATCCTGTTGTTTTCTAAATTCACCATTGTAAAAAATGACAAAATTCAGTGTAACTTTTTCCCATTAAAGTTCATGGATGTCCCTGAAATCTATATGACAGCCCTCATGTGTCCTAGTTTAAGAACATCTGATCTACATTAAAACTCCACAAGCGAAGATATGTTATACTGGTCATATCTATGACCAAACAAACTTTTAAACAAGGACTGAGAACTCACACATAATAGGAAATTTTAAGAGTTAGTTAATTCCTAGACTGTAGTTTAATGTCTCAAGAAGACCAGCATAGGACACACCTGCTGTGAAAGCAAATGTAGCATGCATACTCTAATATGCTATTGCCTTTCCTAGTCCTATTACTATACTGCTGTCAGCACCAATATGATAGTAAATGATTCCAAAGACTTTTGCCTGTTCTCTATCCTCCCTCTCAATGCTCAGTAAAAATGGTAAAAGATTAAAATAAAACATCCATGATTCTGAATTGAATAGAGAAGTAAAAATGCTCGGAGCCCTCATCAAAGGAACAGAATCCTTAAGTCATTCAACCTCACTTTGCCATACTACCCATTCCCAAATTAACCAGCAATGAAGAGGTATCACTGCAGTCCCAGAGGTTTCCCCAAAAGCATAGTGTTCTGCCAGGGCACAGAGCTTCCATAAACATTTTTGAGACAGGCCCAGGAGAACATACCTTGAATCACACCCTCCTCTATCAGCGAACCAGGTGGAAAACTGCCAGAGTTTCAGTTTTAGGACAATCCTTAAGACAAACACAGCTGTCTGGCTAGAATTCAGTTTTATTGGCATCTTTCATTAGTTGGGTAATCAGGTGACACCCTCCCTATTGGAATTCCTTTAAAACCAACCCAAAAAATGGGGAGAGAGGATAAAACAATACGCAGAACCATCTGGCCTCACAAATGACAGAAATCTTTTGAAGGATTATTTTTAGCGATAATCATTGAAAAAAATGAAATGATTCATAATTAGCATTTCCTACTAGCTCAAAGAAGAAATGCTGTACAAATCATAACCTCCATTTTCAAGTTACATCAGACTAACTCTCTCAAACAATATGGTATTAAAGTTAACTAATCTTTCTTTGCAGACAACTAGGTGGTGGAATGGATTGAGTGTCAGTCCTGGAGTCAGGAAGAGTCATTTTTCTAAGTTCAGATCTGACCTTAGACACTTATTTGCTATGTGTGACCCTGAAACAGTCACTTAACCCTGTTTGCCTCAGTTCTTCATCTATAAAGTGAGCTGAATGAGGAAATAGCAACTCAATATCTTTTCCAAAAAAAAAAAACAAAAATTGGGGTCACAAAGAATCAGACGCAACTCAACAACAACAAAAATCTTTTTATGCACAGATAGTATCAACTTATTTCTACAAGTGGAAAGTTTGCACATGGAAGGTGATATCAGACCAAGAGGACTCAGACTCAAGTCCAGTATTGGATGGCCTTCATATATCATATTGTTCAGCCATTTTCCCAACTGATAAGAGCGTTATAGTTTCCAGTTCTTTGCCACCACAGAATGAGCTGCTAAAAATACTTTTGTGTACATAGGGACACTTTTCTTTTTTTTCTGATCTCATTTGTTTACAAGTCCAATAATAGTATCTTTGGATCAAAGGGCATGAAACTTTAGTAACTTTAGGGGCATGTTTTCAAATTAATTTCCAGAATAATTAGACCAGTTCATAGTCATACGAACAGTATAGCAAAGTATCTATTTTCCTGAAGACCATCCAAATTTATCAATTTTCTTTTTACTTACCTTTGATAATTTAATGTTAGACAGAATTTCAAAGTTGCTTTAATTTTCATTCCTCTAAATATTAATAATTTTGAGCATTTGTTCATAGGGCTATAGACAGCTTAAATGTTTTCCCTTGAGAACTGCCTGTTTGTATACTCTGACCACTTATCAGTTGGGAAATTCTAATAGCAGGTGTGTTGTTTTTGGTAGTTGTTCTGCTAAGCTAAATGAATTCTTAATTTTCCTTGTCAACTTCTCCCCTCTCCAGTGGAACTTCTTCCATAGTCACTATTCAGAAGAAACAGGCAGAACTCTAAAACTTTGGCTACTGCAATTTAAGTGAAAACATATCCTAAAAATAGCTTTAATGTTCATGTTTGGATTCAGGACTTCCAAGGTAAATTTAAACATAAGATAATTGCTCAAACACTGAGATTTTTATTTTCATTTTCACTTGTAAGTAAAAAAAGCAATAAAGTACATGTCCACATATTACAAGGAGTTTAATATGGTAATCCATTGCTTCTACACAATGATATTTTCATATCCCTTTAATTTTGTGCCTTGTCAATTAAAAAGAAGAGCAATTAATGTGCACTTAATTAAATAGTTACACCTAAAAGATATGTCTAGACTTTGATGCCTACTAGGAACAAAATTCAAACATTTTTATTGCATTCCCAGCACAGACCACTTTTAAAGAGCTACAGTATCAAAGATGAAGTCGTCATCAATTTTTGTTGGTGGGTTATTTTAAAAATTATTTTATTCTTTTTATGAGAGAAACTTTCTCCCGTATTCCTAGCAATTTTCTAAGAATTTTAATGACAATATGTAAGCATTTTTAGAACATTATAGATTAAAGCATTAATATAAACTGGAATTTGTTTTCATCTAAGGCCTTAAGAAACATCATAAGTAATTAAACTGCCATTGATATCAGAATAACTGGCTGATAGAAGTGATGATAGAAGAATGTTCTTCAGCATTGTTTGCTGAAGAGAAAAAATATTAAAATATTCTCTATTAATCTTTTTATAAATATCAATTATGGGCAAACTATAAGAAATATAATAACTAAGTGCTAAAATAATTCAAAGTACTTGAGGTATTATGATTACTTACTATGTTAAGGGCACATTAATGGCACTTCACTCATTCCAATGAGCATAGGATCTTCTCAATGTGACATGAAAGATAAATGGCAAATGAAAGACCTGAACTCCAAACACTCTGAAAATAGTATATGACAGAATCAGCAATAAAGCAGCACTTTTAATAGCACATACTCATGAAATTACTATGTATTTAGTTAACTGGGTTCCCAGGATATGAAACCAAAGTGGAATAATGGGAGTAATAAATATGAGATATCAGATATTTATATTTTATGGTATTTTGATGTATCCAAGATTTGATGTGTATACCCTGTATAAATATGGATCACACTCTCCTCCAGCCTTGATATTTCTGTAAAAACATAATGGAAACCTTGCACTTGTACTTTTGGTATTTCAGGATCACAATTATATCATTTAATGGTCTATTTGCTGTCTCCCATTTCCACTACAGGACTGACTGGTGCATGTCTTTTTCAAGTTATATATCCTTGGGGCGGCTACATGGCGCAGTGAATAGAGCGCCGGCCCTGAAGTCAGGAGGACCCGAGTTCAAATCCAGCCTCAGACACTTAACACACACATTAAAGCTAGCCCTGTGACCTTGGGCAAGTCACTTAACCCCAATTGTCCTACCTGTCCCTCTCCAAAAAGCAAAATAAAATAAAATAACGTAAAATGGAATCTAGATATAATTAATATTTTAAAAAAATTATATATCCTTGATGTATTTTATACTGCTCAAAAATAAGTTATTAATGGTAACAATTTGGAGGCTAGATCCAATCACCATCAGTCTTTCCATTTAGAGGCAGTATAAAGCAACAATAACAATATTGTTGTTATTATTATTATTATATGTTATATTATTAAATTAAAATCAGTCATTTTCTATCATATCTAACTCTTTCTGATCCTATACTGAGGATTTTCTTGGCAAAGATATTAGAATGGTTTGCCATTTTCTCTTCTAACTCATTTTACATAAGAGAAAACTGAGGCAAAAACTCTTAAGTGACTTGCCCAGGCTCACACAGATATTAAGTGTCTGGGACCTAATCTGAATTCAGGAAGATTCATCTTTCTGACTCCAGGCCTGGTATTCTATCCACTGCACCACCTAGTTGTTCTTAAAGGATTGCAAAATGATAACTTCTGTTATCCACTGTGCCACTCACCTGTCCTTAGGGCAGGTAACAAGGGTAAGCTCCTCAGATTTCTGTAATCTGGATGCAAATGAGGGTAAAGAACTTAAAAAGGTCAGAACAGGACAATAATGAGATTTTGCCCTAGATGACACAACTTTGGGCACACTATGTTTTTGGATCCCTGGCCACTGACTGATAAGACAATTAAAGAACAAAGCAGTAAGTATAAAAAGAAGACATCAATAAGACTCAATGAAAACAAAATAGAAACAAACAAGGCCCAGACATCTAGATAATAAAAGAATCTAGAAGTGTGCAGAGATAGGCCCTACACGCAAAAAAACAAGAAAAATAAAATCATATTATTAAAACAATACATGAATAAATGGGCTTTGACAATAATCATTCCTATTAGAAACAATGAAAAACTTGGGAATAGATATAGCTTTCCTTAATAAAATAAGTATATATCTAAAACCAAGAGCCTTCATTGATGAGGCATGGACTATGGGAGGCCCCATATGAGGCATTTGCATGAGGCCATAAGCCTTACATTGTGGCTGGAATAGGTATAGACAAGATTGATCTTTTCCTCTCAGAGGTTAAGGAGTGAGAGGTAGGAATTAGTTCATGGCCCAGATACTTTACAGACTGACATGCTGTCTGGACTTTATCCAAAGAGATCCTACACCCTGGACTACGCAAGAAATTAAGGGCTTCTGCAGCAGCAGCCAAAGAGGCCTCCCGGGTAGGGCTATACAAATAAGGATATCATCCATATACTGGATTAAGCTGCCATCAGTTAATTAAGATCTCTTAAATCCATTACCAAAGCTTGGTCAAATAAAGGTGGGCTATCCCAAAACCCTTGGGTCAAGACTGTGCATGTTAGCTAACATGGACTTGTTTCCCCAGGAAGTTTCTGTTCAAATGCAAAAAAATATCGCATGTCTATATGCAGATGTATATAGAAAAAGGCATCTTTGAGATCTAGGGTGGAAAACCATTGGATGCCCCCAGGGATCTGAGTAAGTGTTGTATATGGATTGGAGACTATGGGGTATATAGGAATGATGGCTTTCTTAACAGCCCTGAGATCTTGAACCACTTATTATTCTTCATTAGGCTTTTTTACAGGAAGAATTGGGGTGTTACACATGGAGATTGACAAGGGAAAAGGATTTTATATTTTAGGAATTTTTTGATCAATGGTTGTAGTCCTTCCCAGGCCTCACGCTTGATTGGATATGGACGGTGATGGGAGAACACATTAGGATGTTGGAGGTGAACAGTAACTGAGTAGCTCTCCCAGGAATTTCCTGATCAATTCCCACACAATTGGCTCAACTGTCTCCCATGCTTCTGGGAGAACAGGGGGGTGTCTGGTGAACAGAAGGGAAAGGGACATGGGAGATTTAACTAGAGAAAATTGTCTCTCCAATTTCACCATCAGGTCCCTTCCCAACAAGGGGGCAGGGCAAGAGGAGATAGTAAGGAAGGAGTGTTCAAACAACAGATCCTCAAATAGGCAGGGGAGGGGGTATGTCTCACAGCATCCCTTAGTTTTCTCTCCGATGCCCATGACCCTACATGTCGAGGGCTGAGTAGGGCCAGAGTATTTAATTAAAACAGAGAATGTAGCTCCTGGATTGATCAGAAAGTAGGTAACCTTACCTTCAACCTTGATGCTTTCCCAGGGCTCAGCAATGGAAATGGAGAAGGTAGGAGCCAAGCCCCAGGCTTCCCCGTCATTCTGAGTCTTGAGAAGACTGGAGGACAGGATACTGGGAGGTAGTTCTGCCACTTTTACCTCAGTGGCCATCCTTCCTCCAATGTCCCTTCTGGTCAGATGGGCACAGTTCTAGAGGCATTGGTTCCTGGGGTTCCCTCTGGGGGGGGTGCCCGGGAGGGACCAGTGACCCTCCTTGTGGCATCAAAAGCAGGTTTTCCCCCTGCCCAAGTGACTGGGCTTCCTCCAAGGGGGTTCCCTGGAGGGGCTTTTCCTGGCCATGACAGCAGCCAAGAATTGAGCATATTCTCTGTCTCTGGTTCGTTCCCTGCATTCTTTCTCTTCTGCTGCAACCAGATCTCCATTATTAAAGACTCCAAAGGCCACCTCCTGGGCCTGAGGTGTTTGGGGTCCCATTGCCAATTTCTGCAGTTTCCTCCTACTATCTTGGGCAGACTGACTAATGAAATACATGTAAAGGATTGCTGCCCCTTCTATAGAGTCAGGATCTAAATTTGTATACCTTTTAATGGCTTCTACAAGTCTATCTAGAAAAAGGGTGGGGTTTCTTGATTTGTCTGAGAAATTTCTCTAACTGTCTGATAATTTACTTGCTTTTGAAATGCAGTTCTCAGGCCTTCTAACAGGCAAAGTAACATCTGGTTTCTCTTCTCCCTATTTTTCCAGATTTCATAATCCCATCCTGGGTCACTAGTGGGAACAGCAGCTGTTCCTGGGGGGTATTTTCTGGGGTCATTGCTAGCCAAACGATCCCCAAATTTGGGGGCTTGTTCTCAGATTCTCCTCTTCTCCTCAGCGGAACAACAGGTAGAGAAGAGGACATGCAAATCACCCCCAAGAAAGCTCAAATTGCAGGAATAAGTCCTGAAAGCCTTCAGCAAACTTTGTTGGGTTTTTGGAGAACTTATCTAACTTTTCTTTAATTTAATTAAGATCCAAAATGGAGAATGGGACCTGCACTTTAGTTGTCCTACTATACAAGAGAGCTGCTTCCCTTAAGGGAAAAAGCCCTGAAGGTAGTGTGGGGTCAGAGACTTGGGAAGGGAGACTAGAAGTCCCACTTTCTGTGAGAGAGTGACAGGGGGGTGCTGGCTAAACTGGATCAGACTGCAAGACTGGGGGATCCAGCTGGCAAGGGGGAAGGTCAGCCAGCACATTAGAAGGGGAAGGGGTCAGAAGAAGAGACACCTCTATGACTGCCTTGGGGGTAAGGGCTGAGGCCTTAGTGGGTGTTGCCTCAGGGGGAGGAGTCACAGAGGGAGGCACTTCAGCAAGACCAGTGGCTGGGGTTCTCACTACCACGGTCCAAGTTCAATTCCCAGTCAGGGAAACACAAAAATGAAGAGGTTACCCATAAAGAGGGTTAGGGTTGATCTGGAGACCCCAAAATACCAACACATCGGGTCCTGCTGAATGAATTCAACTCAAGTCTTCTCAGCCAAAGAAAAGTAAAGTTTATTAAAATTTCACTTGTATTGGACAGAAAAAGCCCATGGTAAGTTATTCTATGGTGCTCTCACAGACATGGAGACAAGACGGGGTCTTATATACAGAAAGCTGTGGGAGGAATCTAGGGGTGGGTCTAGAGGAGGAGTTTGGGGAGGGTCAATGAGTGACTAAGGGTGGGAAGCTGCAGGAGGCTACCTGGAGACTACAGACAATGGTGGGCTAGGTCAGTTCAAAGGTGGATGATAGTTTGATAGGCTCAAGGGTGGGAAGTCTAGTAACAGAGGTTTCAGCCCAACCACAATGTAAGGTTTATGGCCTTATGGAGATGTCTCATACGATTTAATCAGAGTTCAAGGGGTGTTCCCAGAGCCTGTACCTCAAAGATTCAAGGAGAGCTCAAGGGGGCTCCCAGAGCCCATAACTCATCATTCATTATATGTAGTGGAGATAAACTACAGTCCTTTCCAGTAGATAACTGGTAAATAAAGGATGCCCATTACCACCTCAACTTTTATTAGAGTGCTGGAAATACCAGCTATAGAAATAAGACAAAAGAAAGAAACTGAAAGAATAAGCACAGGTAAAGAGAAAACTAAATAAATACTTTTTTTACCTCCAGATGATATGATAGTTTACTTTGATATCCCTGGAGAGTCAACTATGAAATTTAGCTGAAATAATTAATAATGTCAGCAAAGTTGCTGGATATAAAATAAAGTCACATAAATTTGTATTTCTGTATATTATCCATGAAATGAAGCAAAGACAAGGAAGTTAAGTTCCATTTTAAATAAATATAGGACTTCTGGGGTCAGAACCAAGATGGTAGAGAAGAAAGAACACTCTGCTGAGCTCTCCCAACATTCCCTTCCAAGGAACGTTAAAATAACACCTCAAATCAAATTTTGGAGTGGGAAACAAAACAAAAGGTCAGAGTGAGACATTCTTCCAGTCTAAGACACTTAAGAGGTGTTTCCTAACCTAGCTCTCTTGAAGCTGCAGTCCTGATACTGGTCACCTCTGCCCCTTGCTGTTGTGCCACTGCCTCCTATCCTAAAGACCTTGGTGTGGCTCTTGTTATGGTGCCCTCCGTTCTCCTCCCTCCCTCCTCCTCTTCTTTCACTCAGGTTTTGGGCACGACTCCAACAACTGGGACTCTGTTGTCTGGATTTGATTCATCAAAAGAACCCCATGGCTTCTCCTCCAACTGCTTGATTTAAAGGGCACCTATAAAATCCACTGAGATTTTCTACTTCATTACATCCAGACAAGCCTCCAAGGCCATAGTTCTCTTCCCTCTTTCCACTTACTCAGGTCTCTCCTGGAGCTCCTTCTTATATGTCACAAATACCTTTATCATCAAATTCTCTCTTCCATTTCTTGTTCTCACTGACTTTTCTTTGCCATTCTTTTCTCTTGCTCTTTTTTTTAAATCTCGACTTGTTTTACTAGTTTGTATACTTATATTTTCTGTCATTTACTAATAGTAATTTAGCATCACTTTCCTCCTTTTCCCACTCCATTTTTTCATAAGTACTGGAAATCAAGTTCAGTCTGTTTTATCACTTGCTTCTTGAAGGTTGTCACTCACAGAGGTCTCCTCATCAGAGTCACTGTCAAACACCAATGATTTCTGCAAAATAACTTTCTGAAGCCGCTGCACTTTCTTTGGCAAAATGAGCCTGTTGTTGTTGTTGTTGCTGTTGTTGTTGTTGTTGTTGTTTGTCCTTCATTCTTGAAGAGGACCATGACATCGAGAAGATGAAGCCATGGCTTGCAAGTGAATTGGATTTAAGTGAGGGAGGGCTGTGCAAGATCACCAGCCTTACTCTCCTCTAGAGCCATCTGGATGCAGTGGCAGGATGAAGATAAGGACAACTAGAGATGGCTCTACATGCAGTGGGAGACCTTGGTTTTTTTAAGCTAAGGTCTTTCAGAGTTCTTACTTTGACTGAGGAAACACCAATTCAGTGATTAAGACTGGTTAAGAAAAATATGCATCCAGAGAAAGAACTAGAAAGAACTAAGTTTATATCCAGGTGGAAGCAAAATACCTGATCTTTTTCATTCTCTTATTTGGTTTTATGTCCTCTTTACCATTTTTCATTCCAGCTGGTACAATCCATCCTTATAACCTCACCAATGTATAATGTGAAAGTATTTACAGATCCTATACTTGACTATAAGCCGCCATGGGGGGGCGAGGAGGGAGGGGGACAAAATGTGAAATTCAAGGAATTGTGGAATTGAATCCTGTAAACTAAAAGGAAACAAACAAATTAATAAAAAAAAAAAGGAAAAAAAGACTGGTTAAGAAATGAGCCAAGGAATGGCCATTTTATCCAATTTTAAAAAATCAGTCTGGAAGTGGAAGGCCCTCAAGGTTTCTGGCCAAAACAGAAATAGTGGTGCTTGGACTGGGATTGTTGGCCAATCAATGAGAGCCAGAGGGAATTGGGTTTAAAGCATGGTCTCTAAGAAAGAAATCTAATCATTAGTTTGGCATAGAGCAGGCATAGAGCAGCATTTCACACTGTATACCAAGATAAGGACAAAATGGATGAATGATTTAGATGTAAATGGTGATATCATAAGTAAATTAGAGAAACATGAGGGAAAAGGCCTGTCAGGTCTATTGATAAGGGAAGAATTTATAAGCAAACAAGAGATAGATGAGATCACTGGAAGTAAAATGGATAATTTTAATTCCATAAAATAAAAAAGTTTTTGTCAAAAATGCAGCCAAAATTAGAAGGAAAACAGAAAACTAGGGGAAAAGTTTTATAACAAGTTTCTCTGATAACAGCCTCATTTCCAAATGCATATGGAACTGGTCCAAATTTTAAAAAGACAGAGCCATTCTCCAGTTGATAAATGGTCAAAAGATATAAACAGGCTGTTTTCAGAAAAAAGAAATCAAAATTATCAATAGTTACATAAAAATGCTCTAAATCACTACTTATTAGAGAAATGCAAATTAAAGCACTCTGAGATACCATTTCACACCTATCAAACTGACTAAAAACAGAAAAATTAAATGAGAAATGCTGGAGGGGATATGGAAAAAATTGGTACACTGATGCATTGTTGACAAAATTGTGAACTAGCCGAACCATTCTGAAAAACAATTCAGAACCATGTTTAAGAGCTATCAAACTGTGCATACCCTTCAATATAACAATACCACTACTAAGTCTGTATCCCAAAGAGATCAAAGAAAGGGCAAAAGAACATATTTATACTAAAATATTTATAGCAATTCTTTGTGGTAGCAAAGAATTGAAACGGATAAGATGTGCATCAACTGGGGAATGGCAGAACAAGTTGTGGTATATGAGTGTGAGGGAATATGATTGTACTTTAAAAAATAATAAGCAGGCTAGAGACAAATCTGGGAAGACTTATATGAACTGACACAATGTGAACTGAGCAGAACCAGGAGAATGTTGTATGCAATAACAATACTATAAGGATAGTCAATTGTCAAAAACTTAGCTACACTGATCAAGACAATGATCCAAGTCATTTCCAAAAGATCTATGATAAAAAATGCTATCTACAGGGGGTGACCAGGTAGCACAGTGAGTAACAGCACTGGCTCCAGTGTCAGGATGACCTGGAGATCGAATCCCAGGCTCAGATACTTAGCAGCCACCCAGAAACACTTGGCCATGTAACCTTGAGCAAGTTACTTAACCCCAATTGCTTAGGGGAGGCCAGGTGGCTCAGCAAGTAAGAGCACTGGCTCAAGTGTTGGGATGACCTGGAGATCGAATCCCAGGCTTAGACACTCAGCACCACACGCAGAAATAACTGGCCGTGTAACCTTGAGCAAGTTGCTTAACCCTGATTGCTTAAAAAAAAAAAGAGAAAAATGCTATCTACCTCCACAGAAAGAGCTGATGAACTCTAAATGAACACTGAAGCATATATATTTTTTTTACTTTTTTATTTTTCTTGTTTTATGCAAGTCATGTAAGTATATCTGCCATGCCTAGGAACATTAATTTATCATGAAATTTTATATATACATACTATATAAAAATTATTATTATTAAATTTATAAAGACTCTGTGTCAAGAAAATTAGATAAATCAAGAATGAAAGTAGTAAAACATGCTTATGCTTTGACTGATTTGACTCCCCTCCAATTTATTGTGCAAAAGAACAACTCTCTTCAATATGCACTATTGGAGTGTTGCTAAATATCTGATAGAGATGATCAAATATTGTGCAATGATATAAAAAATCTAAAAGAAATGCAGGTAAAAATGGGGAAGTGATTTCTATTTTATGGATTTTATTTTTCTTTCATTCTATGAAAAGGCAAAATCAGTACTGATTAGGATTAAATTATGATATGGCTCTGCTAATAGCTAAAAATTGATTTGGTCATTTTATTAGGTGGTAGTAAAATATCTGAGAGGAATCTGAGAATGAAATACCGAATAGAGAATCAGACTTCGATGTAAGATATGTGTTTAGTTCCTGCCTTTGACAATTACTATGCGAGATTGAATGAATGATTGAAAAAAAAATCATTTATTAAACATTTAATCCATGTGCCAAGCAGTAAGATTAATGCTCAGAATACAAATACAAAAGCAAAAATATTACCTGCTTTGAAGAAGCTTATATTCCAAGAGTGGGGAAAGGAAGCAGGGGGCTGAACAATGCAGAATGGTGAGTGGTAGCCAAAGAAAGGAAATTTCATCTGTAAAGTTATATGGAGGGTGAGGGCATGGGATGCAGGGGAATATATATATATATATATATATACATATATATATATGTATATGTATATGTATATGTATATGTATGTATGTATGTATATCCCATCAAGGAACAATGGCAGAGTTGATTTTTAGCATGGACCATAGTTCCAGGTTCATGAACTGGAACAGACATAGAGAAAGTGAAAGAAAATGGTATATGACTGATAAGGAGTAAATAACTAATATGGATTGAAGACTGTAAGAAACTTAACATCTAGACAATTCTCTGCTACTATAATTTACAGACACGTTGTCAGCCTGCACCAGAGAAATTTCTACATTCGGAGTGTTTCATGTGATAAAATTGCCGAAAACCCAACTGATGTGGAAGGGGAGACAAATAAGCATCAACTATGGAGTGGATGAAAACATTTATTTCCAGTCTTGAGAAGTTTATAAACTAAGAAAGAAAAAAGCTTTATGAATTTCCTTTCAGTTTGATCAGTGAGAGGGGAAATGGTATTATTTTGTATGTATTTCTTTGGGATTTAATAATTAACATTAGTACCAATGGTTTATTTCATGTGTTGATCAGGCAAATCGGATTCAGAACTAAGTTTTCTTAAGGTGTGGGGGGAGGGGAAGTACATTTTTTAAAATAACGGTAACCTGATGACCTGATAAGTCTTCTGATCGGATAATCATGGGATCAAGGAGATATATTAGATGATCAAATTTGGTAGGCTTGACATGAAATAACATCCCAGGCATGAAGGTGGTGGGGAAAGTAAAGAATAGAAATAAGTGAGGTTTAAAAAAAACTGTTGGGAATTTTGTAAGTATAAAAGTTATTTGGATAACTGAAAAGGCTTTAGTAAAGTTAAAGAAAAATGGGAGAATTTATCAATAATTTAAAAGTAAGAGGAATAAAGTGAGGAAAAATAAATTAAGCACTACAAGGCAAAAAATGATGAGTTTTGTTTAGAGTACAAGTGATAATGGGACCTGCAGAAATGGTAATATTTGGGGGGAGAAAAGAATGGAGATAGAGGCATACAAGAGAGGAATAATACATGAAATGTAAGTGATTTGAATAGCTTCCTATGTAAAAATATTGGTCAAATTGTCCCATCTCTACACTGATTCAATTTCTTCATCTGCAAAATTAGTGGGAAAAACTTGTCAGAGAAGTGGGGTTAGAATCCTGTCTTTGTCACTTAGTACTTCTGTGGCCATGGGCAAATCATTTGATATTTCTGGGATTTAAATATTTAATCTATAACATGGGTGGTTATAGATAATTTCTGAGGTCCTTTTACATGGTACAAAATATAAAATCCTATATGTTGTTTAATTCTCCTTAAGCAATCAAGAAGTGCTTCGACAAGAACAGTTCATCAATAGTCCAATGTTTTGTTGATTGTCAGATTTCATATATTTGCAGTAATCATCTCTCTCCCCTACCAAAAAAAAATCTTTCTCAGAACTGCACAAATAAAAGCCTAACATATTTAGTCAGTAGGGCACCTGTTTATAAAGGAGCTTCTACTACTACAGGTGTACCTTGCTTTAAAGAAATCCAATATAGTAAAATCAAAGCTTTCATAAAATAAAATTTTAAAAATGTTTTGGTATAAATTATTCTCTTAATAAAAATATCATCTACTTCACAAAAAAATTGACAATGAGATTTTCCTAATGCACTTAGAATATAATTACATATATGTATGTATATGTGCATATAGATATATATTTAATTCTATGCAAATTTTACCCATTAAATTTACCTAAAATACAAAAAGATAAATGAAACATGATTTGAAATGATCAGGTTTTTCTTTTTATTTCTCTTATGGGCTTCTCTTAGCCAAGTAATTTTATTCACATGTAAATAAAGGTCTAATTAAATACTTAAAATACACAATTGATGATTTAGGAATGATCTGTGGTAACTGAGTTTGAAAATTAGTTAGCTTTCTCATACTCAAGAGCAGGTAATTGGTATCATTCCTTTTCATAAGAAAATTAAAAAGGACCTAGTCCTAACACATTGCTATATGCTCAGATTAAGCTTTTAATAGTAAAGCTGATGAAAATGTCATTCACTGAAAACTACTGAAACCCAACTTGACTACATTAGACATGTCAAGGTCAGCCCACAGATCCAGCATGACCTATCAGTTAATTTGAAACATGCTCTGAAGCAGGAACCTAATCTTCAGAGATGACGCTAAAACTGTTCAAATATACTGGTGATTATACTATATAGGAAATAAGTGATGAATACTCAAAATGGAACATATGGTGAAGTTATTGTAGGAGATCTCAGATGCCTATGAGGTCTTACCCATTCTCAGCTTAGAGAGGATTGGCAGTCATACTCTAGGAACATCTGGGGAGTCACAAGAGATGATGTGAGTTTCCAAAAATGAGTTGGCCCAGCTGGCTAGCCAACTGGCAGCATATTGGAAAAGAATGTTGTGTCTGATTTGTGGGGGTTATATTAGAACACTAGGAAGTCAATATGTTTGTAGAACAACATTGGGACATTCACCACTTAAATCTGTGTGAATTACAGGTATACCCAATGGGAGAAGAGTCATGCTAGAGAGTAGCAGTTTCAATGAACTTTATATGGCAGATCCAAAACTTAAGAGCAGATCTTATATGAATAAGTATTATTCTAAGAAATGTGGCAATATCAACAAATTCATAATTCTATCTTCTTTGGAATGGACAGTTAAAATTCCTTTTTAAAACAAATTTTATTCAAATTTCTATTGGATATTCAAATATATGAACAAAAAAACACAAGAAAATATGAAAAAAAATGTTTGGAAGTCAAAACCAAACAAAAAGTCCAAGCATTTATAAATGATTGCTGAAGTAAGGAAGAATAGTATAATAGAAAGAACACTGGCTTTGGAGTTAGAGGACTTGGGTTCAAATCCTGACTTTGCCACTTTTCCTATTTGCGTGAACTTGGGCCAGCAAATTAGTCTCTGGTCCTTAGTAATTTATCTGTAAAATGAATGGTTTAGACTAAATGGCTTCTGAAGTCACTTCTAGTTCTAAATCTGTGATCTTATATTCCCCATTATTGTTGATTGTTAACATCAACCCCAAACAAAAACCAATAAATAAGAGAAAATTAAAAGATAAGTATATTCAGCATGACTAATGTAGAAATGTTTGACATTAGTATAGATGTATACCCTTTGTCAGATTGATTGCTGTCTTGGGGAGGGAGAAGGGGAGGCAGGCAGGGAGAAAAATGTGGAACTCAGAATTTTACAAAAATTAATGTTGAAAACTTCCTTTACATGTAATTGGAAAAGAAATAAAATATTATTAAGAAAAAAAGGAGGGGCAGGTAGGTGGCACAGTGAATAGAGCACAGAACCTGGAGTCAGGAGCACCTGAGTTCAAATCCGACCTCAGACACTTAACACAAAAACTACCCATGTGACCTTAGGCAAGTTACTTAACCCCAATTGCCCTCCAAAGAGCAAAAAGGAAAAGGAAAAGGAAAAGAAAAGAAAAGAAAGGAAAGAAAAGTGCATTGGCTTTAAAGTGGCCACATTGACTTGGTTTTCCTGTTTTGTTTTCTTCATTTTGTGTACAATATGGACCTGTTGTGATTGTTTTTAAGTGAATGTTTGTAGAGAATTAGTATAACTTCTTTGGTTTTGCTTTCTTTTCTCTGCATCATGTCATATAAATCTAATATTTTCCGAATTCTTCATTTCATCACTTATCATGTTGCAATGATATGTTTTATTCACAGAATTTGTTTTGCCATTCCACAGCTGACAGAAATCTTTCACTCTATGATCTGGTCAAACTGGTCTCCCTACACCTTCTTACATAGAACACCCTGATTCCTGTTTCTTTGCCTCTACACCACCTGTCTTCAATGCCTAGAATTAATTCCCTCTTTCAACCCAGCTTCCTAGAAGCCCTTACTTCTCTACTCAATTCAAGCACTACCTTCTACCTGAAGCTTCTTCTGATACTCACAAATGAGTATATCTTTCCTCCCTAAACAACCTTGTACTTATTCTGTGTGTATACACATAAATATGTGTATACATATACATGTGTATATACATATATATGTATTATATATCTTACATATATAATACACCTACATGTCATCTGAACCAATAAACTATAATATCCTTAGAAACAGGGACTGTTTTATTTTTGTGTTTGTATCCCAAGTTCCTATCTCAACTCCTGTCAAATAGGAGTTTAATAAATGTTTGTTGACAGATTGATTGACCTAGTTCATTTCCACTTTTTTTTTGCTACAACAAATCATGCTTCTAAAATAATATTTGTGCACAATTTTTTCCCTTTCAATAATTTCCCCGGGTTACAGTCCCAGTTATCGAACCATTTTATAAAAGAACTGCATTTCTTATTAGCCCTTGATATTTTCATACATGTGTTTGTGTAGAATTAAATGTGTTTTCTCAAGTAGACTATTTGCTAAAATACTAGAAGCCTTTAGGCCTCAGTCAGGTGACCTGGGGTGGGATAAACAAAACTCTGGAAATCCCCCTATCACCCCACCAGCCAAGTAATGGAATGATAACAAAACAGCCAATCAATTTAAAAGATTACATGAGGTCATGGTTTTCGAGTGGTTTTCGGCTATATAACCCTGCTTTGGGTTCTGTACGGCAGCCTCCTCTCTCTGGACTTCCCAGTGACCACCTGCTTCTTGCAAGATTCAATAAAACTTCCTGCTTTCACCTTGAGACATCTCTGAGTAGTCACTTTGGGGGTAGGTAGGATCTCTGTACCCCCACACATGTTCAAAAGAGTTAAACTAGCAATTTTATCCTTTCACAACTTGTCTATTGGAGAACAGAGATTATTTTTATTAATTTATATAATTTCCTTATACATTTTTGATGTTAGAATTTTACTGGAAGTGTTTGGTGCAAAGACATTTTTCCCTTTTTAGTTCTTTCCTTATTATGGATACCTTTGTTCTTCATAACACACACACACATACACACAACACTTTTTTATTTACTTTTATATACTCAAAATCTATTTTATTTCCTGTAATTTCCTCTCATATCTTGTCAAAAATTTATCCTTTTTCCTCAACTGTGAAAGATACAATAAGCTACTATCTCTAGGGTTTTTTGATGATATGTTTGTATTTACACCATTCATCCATTTAGAATTTGTTATGGTGGAAGATATGAGCTATGGACCTCCTCTGACTTGTTACTAAATTGTTATCTAACTTTCTCAACCATTTTTGTTAAAATTTTGTTAAAATAATTTCCCCCATTTTATGACCTTACGTTTTTTAACACTAAACTACTCTGTATTCTGGTTCAATTTTATTATACTATGACCTATTCCATTGATCTTTGTCCTAGCTGTTAAGCAATACCAGTAATTTTGATAATTAATGCTTTATAGTGTAATTTGAAACCCAGATAAATTAGTTTCACCATTTTTAAATTATTAATAATTTTGGATATTTTATTTTATTCTTTTATTCTTCCAAATAAAATCTGTCCTTTCTTATCTAATCTAAATTGTGACATAGAATGCTCTAAAGAATTGAAGTTAGGCATTACTTAAAAGGCAATGTGATGTGCATGGTGAAAATGCTCAGATTAAAACAATATGACAAACAAGAAATTATACAGGACAAACAGCATAAAAGATTCTTTCTAAGAAAGGTAAAACTGGAACAAAAAATTATGGGTCAAACATATAACTAGATGAAGGAGTAACGGATGGACAGTTCACATGCTTTATTGCTATATGTGGACCTGTTCTGAATTTATGCTAATCAATATTATATTGTATCTATGGAATATAATGGATTGAAGAAAAACTTCAGAACTTTGGGTGAACTACTGCAAGAATGAGAATCACATAAGATGAGCAGTCTGGTATATGTTTTGATATGCATTGCTAGAGAAAATACCCACATCCATCTATCTAGGCTACAGATCTTTTAGAGAATGAGGATCTTTGCTTAGGGATGTATAGGATGATGATGATAAATGAAAACACAGAAAAGACAAAACATTTCAATTCTTAATTTGCTTCTTTTTGTTCTGCCTAAGAGGGCAACCTTTGTATTGGAAATGACAAGAGGACAAAGGCAAAAAGGGAATTGAAGCTCAAGTAAAGAGATAATAAGGAAGTACTTAGTTGCCCAGATGAACTGCATCCTTGGTTACAGAAATAATTGATGGATATAATGGTAAGCAATATTTGGAAAACTGAGAAAAAGATCGGAGAAAAACACATGAAGTTGTAAATCTTTAAAAAATGGAAGAAAACAGTCTGAAAACTATATGATAAATGTAAAGTGATAAGGGTGGCTAAGTGGCACAGTGAATAGAGCACCAGCCCTGGAGTCAGGAGGACCTGAGTTCAAATCTGATCTAAGATACTTAACACAAAAAACTAGCTGTGTGACCTTGGGCAAGTCTCTTAACCCCAATTGCCCTCCAAAAAGCAAAAAAAAAAAAAAAGGAAAGTGATATACTTCACTACAAAAAAAAATAGTATCACAAATATTTTAGGGGATTAGTTGAACTAGTTATCCAACATTTTATCTGAAAAAGACTTAGAGCTTTAAATGGGCTGGAAGCTCAAAAGAACTCAACAGTATGATGTGCCAGTCAAAAATCTAACACAATTTTGGGCTGCAATATAAGAATCATGGCTTCAAAATATGAGGAGGGGACAGTCCCTATGTACTATATATGCCTGTATCAGATATCATCTGGAATATTATGTTCTGGAAACCACAGTTTAGGAAAGAAAGTGACAGTCTGGAGAGCATCCAAGAAAGGACAAAGATGGTTATCTGAAGAATGATCAAAAGGAAGAGGGATATTTATCCTGATGAAGAGCAGAGTTGGGGGAGAGACAATGATAGCCACGTTCAAGAATATGAAGTTCTATTTCACACCAGGTTGACAAATCAGGAGCAATGGATAGAAACTGCAAAGAGATTCACTTAGGGATGATGTCAGGAAAATTTTCCTTGAAATTAAAGCAATCTAAAATAGCTTCAAGAAGCAGAAGCTCAATGACAACTCTTGTGTACAGTAGTGGAAACTTCTTTCAGGTTTAGGTTGAATTAGATGACCATTGAGATTCTTTCCAACTCTCAAATTCTGTGATTCTGAGTTTTGGTGTATACTAACATTTTAATTATTAACAGTATTAACACTTTGGGCTAATTTAGTGAGCATGGTTTTATTTACTACATTAGTTTAGTCAAATCAAGATCCCTGGTCTCAAATTTTTTGCCACTTTATTTCTAGAAACAGTTGTTGTTTTTAGATGATATATATATATATATATATATATATATATATATAATCACTTAAGTATCAGTAGTAAGTCCTAGATATTTCAAATATTTGCCATTATTTTAATTTTTTAAATTTATTTTAAATATTATCACATTATTTGTATGAGTGTGTATATGTGAGTATGTATAGAAATCCTATTGTATAGATTATTTTTATATAGTGTTGAGGGCCAACTCTTAGTTAGGCAGGTAGAAGTAGCCAACTTCTTGCAGCTGCTCCCAGGCCAACAGGATGCTGGCTCAACACTCTCTGTGACATGCAAAGAACAGAGTGCCCTGAATTCTTGCTCACCCTGAAAGTAGTGATGCAAAGGGAACTATGTACAAGGGAGTGTACAGCCCATCCCGTGTGATACAGGAACTAGCTTACTCTGTAAAAAGTATATCAACTCTGACCCTCAGATGAATAAATGGACTTCACTGCTGTGAGGCTCCTGCCTGGCCCGTGTCTTCTTTCCATGCTCTCCATTTCATCTTGGCCACCCCTAAGCTGGCCTCAATATAGGCTGCTATGTTTCTGAAGCTCTCTTATTTCAATGTATGTTTTCATTGATTCTGTTTTTTAACTAAACCAAGACTTAATGTGCAAAGCGACTTTACTTCATTATTACCAATGTCTATTACTTTAATTTCTTTTTCTTACCTTCTTGCTTTGTCTACTATTGGTAGGATTAAGTCAAATAATGATGGTGAGATTGAGTAGCCTTGCTTAAACACTGTCCTGAATAGGAAAGATTTTAAGATTTCTCTACTATATATAACACTGGTTTTTGATTTCAGATAAATGCTCTCCATTGTTCTAAGGAAAAATTTTTCCTAATTTTTTTTAGCAATAATCTGATTGGGTTTTTCCCCTGAATTGTTTGATATAAACACATGAAAAATATGTTTATTGTATTATGCTAATTGTTTTACTAATACTGAACCATCATCCTCACATTGCTGCTATAAATCCCATTTCACCATAATGAATTTTATGGTATATTATTAAATTCTATTTGTCAGTATATTATTATATATCTTTGCATCATCCTCATTAAAGTTATTTGGCTATAGCTCTCCTCTGCCTTGTCCTTCATCAGTATGGAAATCAGGCTCATAACTGCTTTATAAATCTGTCTTATAAAATTGGTGGAGTGCAATATTTCTCTATTTTCAAAAGCAACCTATATAACATTTAGATTATTTGCTCTTTGAATGTTAGGTAAAATTCAGTCCTCAATTCACATGGTCCTCATATTCTTTCATGTAATAGTTCATTATTGGCCTACTAAATGTTTATAATATTTATTAATTTAAATTACCTAATATTTTTGTTGATTTAAGTATTTAAGTATTCTTATATCTTTTTCTTTCCTTTTCATTCTAATTTCTAATAAATTCTAATATCTTTTTGTGCAACAATGTCTACTTATTTTCCTTATGTTTTCACTATATTTTTCCTCCATCTTTTTTATTTTGACAATTTGGTTTTCTTTCTTCTTCAAATAATTTAGCTAATAATTTGTTTATTTTATTCCTATGTTTTTAAAAGAAATTACAATTTTTCTTTACTTACTAATTTAGTTTGAGGTTAAGATTGTTTTCAATGATGTTAATCTATTTTTAATCTTATATCACCATTGTTATTTATGTATGTTATTTTTATGCTAATTACATATATTACATATATTTGTTGATTTTCTCATTTTTTCACCTGAAAACTCATTATTTATCATCTCTCATTTAATTAACAATTCAGTGAAAGAAACTTGCTTCTAAAACGGCTTTAGCTACATCCCATAAATTTTGTTGTATTGTATGTTCATATAATTTTAAAATTTATTATAAAAATGAACACAATATAACAGGATGGTGAGTGTACTAGGAAAGAGATATAGTGGGAGCATGACAATGGTGGAGTTCAAGTTCAAGGGGGGAATCTGGTGGGAAATGAAGACTTGAACTTGGCTTGTCTGTCAGTTCTCTTTAAATGGAGGTTTGAGAAGGTGTTCTTTGCTCCTCTGCTTTCTTCCCTCCTACCAGAGGTATAGAAGGTACTGAAGAGCTATGAATACCCAAACAGATACATATTTTAGCTAACTCTAAAGCACAACTAAACTAAATTAGTCTAATAAACCAATTCAGTTTTCTTCACATATCTAATAAATCTGATTTTTCTAGCATTCTGTTCACTTACTAAATTTCTTTCTTATTTATTTTTATCCGACTTATCATGCATCACAAATAGAATGCTAAAGGTCCCCAGTGTCCTGTTCTATCTAGATAATTTTTTAATTCAGGAAACTTAAACTTTTAGTTACTATTCTATTAACTATGTGTATCTGTGCATATCTACATGTATGTGTGTGCATATGCATACACACACGTGCATATATATATATATGTGTATGGAGAGAGGAAGAGTAAGAGAGAGAATATGATATATTTCCATTGTCAATAATTCCTTTAATCATGATATAGTTGCAAGGCTTATCTTTATTGAGTTTATTATTTGAAATCAGCTTTATCCAACTCATAATTATGTCTGGACATGACACATAACTAATCTTTTCTTAATTATTCATATTAAACTTATAGGTATCTTCATAGCTTAATTATGTTCCTTATAGATAATATGGGACTCACCTTCTTATACACTATGTAATTAGGAGGTTTTTTTTTTTAATATGGGTCAATTTACCCCATTAACATCAAGATTTATAAGTGTTAAATTCAGATTTTCATTTCTCATGTCCAATTGTAATCTTTATCTTTTCAATAAAATATATGTTCTAATCTGCTTCCCTTTGGTTGGTCTAATCACTGTCATACACCCACAGCTTCATAAACTATCCAAATCCCAATCATTACAAAACTACGCAGACATTTACTGAAATATCCCTTTTCCATACTCTTGGTTTCTAGACTATTTCATTTACAACTGCAAATTTTTAAGGTCTTTATACTCTTCCCTCTCTTTCACTTTCTATTAAAATATACAGACTGCATATAATTTACAATTCTAAACTTCTCTTAGATTCATTCAGTTAAGTGTATTTATTATCCCTTGTTTTGAGGAAGTTTTCCTCTCCTTTCCTTAGATAGGAATGTCACTATTAATACTGTCCACATTCCCCTTCCCCATCTGCCTTACTTGTTCATTATCTGAGAGTTACATTCAAATAATTCTTTTTCTTGATCTCCATTCCTTTCCTTTAAAAAAGGCATATGTATTCAGTTTGACCATTTTTTTTAACTCTCATACTTTCCCTTCTTATTTGTTTTCTTAGGTTTTCATTAAAATTAATTTACAGTTACATATTTGTTTATAGAAGTCTTTTATTGACTTGATGCTTCCTCATGACAAGGGTTCTTAGGGTTTGTGAATATACATATGTGTATATACATAAATACATGTATATATACAAACATATATGTATGTTACAACATAATTATTTTCAATGTGATTTTATATATGTATGTATGAATATATATGTGATTTTATCCTATATATATATTTTTTGCATGTAACGCATAATTCCAAGATGGAAATAATATATTTCACCAGTCTGCCACATGTTTATGGCACAAAAAAAAGCTTCAGAATCACTGACCTATAATATCTATTTGACTAGTATAAGCCCAGCAGCAACAAAAATATACCTACATTGTGTTGAGTATATGACAAACCCTTTCAATTTATTGACACAATATATTCCTCACCTTTCTTATCACAGATGGTCAAAAATGTTATAAAGACATTGTTTTACATGCAAAAATTGACATCAATGTACATAATGAAGTATAACTATCCATGTTGCAGTGGCAACCACACTGGCATACCCAGGATAGGTGCTAGCAAAGGTTCTTAGATCTGCTTTACTAGGAAAGCTAGATGTTTAAGGGTCAACAATCTTTTTATTACATTCATTAGTTCAAGGGAAAAGTCAGCACCCTGAACTTAAGAGAAAATACAAGCAGATAAAGAAAGAGCAACAGACAGGACTTTGCCTGAATCAACTATATACTTTAAATACAATCCTGGATGGAGAAAGCCTTTACATCTGAGCAGATGGGGAGCTCTGAACATATAGCCACTCAGACTCTCAACCAGTAAATCACAACATCCTTCTCATAAGTGAGCCCCCAAAGCAACAGAACATATCAACGTAAAGTATATACATACTTCTCAGAGTCAGAAGGCATCAGAACCTTCCTGATTCTGGGCCTAAATAGAAATTAGCAACATATCTGTAAGTCTTCCTACAAGCAAGCCTCTCCTAAGAAAGCTTCCCTTAATGGACTCCACATGAGGCCTGTTAATGGGCAGGGAAGATCTTTTATCCCATTAACAGTACATATTCCTGGCCATGTTTTTTCCCCACATTTTATCAATGCCTTGTACTAAGTCATAGATAGTGTGTTGTTCAAACATATAACTAAGAGGGATAACCAACACAGTGAATGAGTCAATATCCAAAAGGATCTTGATTAGCTAGAGCAGGGGGTTGAATTAAATAAGATGAAATCCTATTGGGATAAATGAAAAGTCTTACCTCCCCAGTTTATGAGGATTTTTTAAAAAGTAAAATTGATCCTGACAGGAATAAGCAGTTATTGGAGTTTACTGAATAGTGGAATGAAATGGTCAGACTTACTTTTTAGGAAGATCAATTTCACAACCGATTGGAGAATGAACTGTGAGTATAAAACCACAAGAACAAGGTGGAAGAGATATTCTTAGAAAGCAGTTTTGTCTGAAAAAGATTTGTAAGCTTTAATGAGCTCTGAGCTCAACACAAGTCAGCAATGTGATGTTACAGCCTAAAATGCTAAGGCAATGATGGGTTGCATTTAAAGGGGCATAGTTTCCAGGAATAAAAAAAAGTGATAATCCTTCTATATTCTGTTCTTGTCAGATCTCCTCTATAGTATTGAGTTTAATTATGGGCACCATAATTTAGGAAACACATTGGTATAGCAGAAGATCACCAGGAGGAGGGCATTCAGTTCCATGTCCTAGGAGGACCAGTCAAAATTTGTCCTTGAATTTTACTTGTATTTGAGAATATTTAGAGCAATTTGGGGGGGGGGGAATGGTGGTTAGATGTCTTAACGTTTTTGTAGATAATTCCATGTTTTTCTCTTCAACCTCCATCTTGAAATTTTAACATTTTTGTATGCAAAATTCTGAAGCATTTTTTTCAGGTGAGTTGTACTTGAATATTTCTATAAACTGGTCATCTAGCCTGAGAATTTTATTTCCCATTAATTCCTTTTCTTTATTCAATTTGTCCATCTCTTTCTCAATGTAGTTGATATGTCATCAATTTGCCTTGTATTTTTATGGATCATAGATTTCTGATAAGAAGCTCACTGCAACGATGAAATCTCTTGTCCAATCCACAACAAAAATCTTCATTATATACTCCTTATTTATACCATATCTTTCTTCAGTGATATCAAATTTTTTATTTACCTCAAAGTATATATTAACAATTTTATCTATCTTGATTTAAGTACATCTTTATTTTTTGAGCATTGTTAGAAATATATTTTCTTCTTTTCAAGGTCTTTTAAGTACATGGTATAATTTCATTTTATTGAAAGTTTCCTTTTTTTCTTGCTGCTCAATATACTTCCTTGTCTTTTCTGTTTCCTCATCTGAGAGCTTCTTATGAACCTCTTTTAATTTATTCATGTGCTGAGTCAACTTGGGGAAGTGTATGTCTGTTCACGTGTCTCTTCCCTGATTTTCAGGAATTGCTTCTTCATGGTTTGCCTTTCTTTTCATCAGATATCTCCTATAATCAAATAATAGTAAAATGTTCACAACAGACAACTGCTGATAGAAGAGGTATCAAAATTTTGTACTTAAAGAAAGACATTTGTTTCTCTTATATAGAAAGTTCATGAGGAATTTGTGAAGCATGCTATTTTATCACAGTATTGGTCAATAGCTAGCTTGAAACAAAGATTAATTTAGTCATTTCATTGGAAGCTGGTCACTACATTTAAAAAAAATCTTACTAGTCTTTTAAAAAAGAAAATTTGAATCTGAAATACATTTAAGTCAGTGTGTACTCAGGGTGTGGAATGTTGAGAAGACATCAAATGGTCAAGGCATTCTCACTCCTATTTTATAAAAAGATCAAAGACAGTAGGAATGAAGAAACCTTTACAACTGTTGAAAGTACACATCAGATGTTCTTATTTTTTCAGGCCACTAGAGTAGTGAGAGGTTCTTTTCTCAGGTACTGCTGACACAGAATGAGAAATGGCACTGCTTTCTGCAGGATCATCTCATTTCTTGGCAGTTGTTAGCATCTGAGCAGTGGTGTGTAAACCAAGGAGGCACCAAAGCCCTGGTGACTGAAATGTTGTGAAAATGATTTCAGAATGATGCATACTGTAAGTGACTTGGAAAACATCCACACAACCATGCTGTATTTCTGGAAATCTGAAATGCCATCATTTGATGGAACTTTGGAACTTAGTCAAGGACAATGGTGTATATTTCCTGAAAATGTTTCTTTAGCGCATCATCCATTGCCAGCTGAATGCATTTGGATCTATGACCACTTTAAGCAGGGCTGGCTTTCCTTTGGGGATTACAAACATAATACATAGTGATTTTTTAAGAAAACAAGATTATGAAATACACCTTGCTTTTCCACCATGGAACTAGATGTGTTTATGGGGCATTAGGGCTTGCCATTCATCTCAAACCCCATAGCATGAGAAGGCAATCAGATGAAACTGTGGCCATGATTATATAATGACTCCGTAATGGCTTCCTATATCACAACTTCCTTTTCTACTGCTCTTCCTGGTCAAAAAGCTTATGAACAGCAGATATTGATCAATCAATAAGCATTTATTAAGGGCTTACTATGTACCAGGAAGTATAGTTAGCTTTGGGGATACAAAGAAAAGGAAAAAAAATACTCCCTATTCTCATGAAGCTTACATTCTAGTGAGGACAAGATTGAAGTAATTAAGTATATTGCCCATATTCAAAGAGTAGGTAGGAAATAATCCGAAAGGAGAAAGCTCGAGCATCTGGGGAAATAAGAAAACTCTCCTCCAGAAGGAGTTTAAACTAAAACTTGAACTATTATCAACAACTACATATAGCTTTCACACTTTGGCTTGGAAGTGTGATACTTAGAGAATAGGTAGGAATCCTCAAGGTACTAACAAGTCTAATGAGGAAAAAGAACATGCCTGACTAGTTATTAACCATTACAGGACAAACACCTATAGATATAGATATAAATGTATAAATTTGTAAACATTTCCATTTAAAGTTTTGTTTTGAGTTCCAAATTCTATCCCTCCCTCCTACCCTCCCCGAGATAGTAGTCAGATATAGGTTATGTAAATACAATTATGCGAAATATTTCCATATTTGTCATTTTGTACAAGAAGACTCAAAAAATGAAAGAAAAAAGTTAAAAACAGCATGCTTCAGTCTGTATTCAATCAATATTGGTTCTTTCTCTGGAGGTAGATGGTATGCTTTATCATTAGTCCCTTGGGATTATCTTGGATCATTGTATTGCTGAGAATAGCTAAGTCATTCCCAGTTCTTCATAAAATAACATTGCTATTACTGTGCACCACTTTCTCTTGGTTCTGTTCACTTCATTGTACATCAATTCATGTAAGTCTTTCCAGGTTTTTCTGAAATCCACCTGCTCATCACTTATTATAGTACAATAATATCCCATTACAATCATATACCACAGCTTGTTTAACCATTCTCCAAAGGATGGGCATTCCTTCAATTTCCAATTCTTAGCTACCACAAAAAAAGTTACTATAAATATTTTTGTACAAATAGGTCCTTTTCCCCTTTATTGATGTCTTTGGAATATAAATCTAGCAATGGTATTGCTGGAACAAAAGGTATGCACAGTGTTGTAGTCCTTTGGGCATAATTCCAAATTGCTCTCCAGAATGACTGCATCAGTTCACAACTCCATCAACAGTGCATTAGTTTCCTAGTTTTCCTACATCCCCTCCAGCATCCAATATTTTCCTTTTTTGTCATATTAAACAATCTGATAGGTGTGAGGTAGCACCTCAGACTACAAACATATATAATTAATAGACTTTGTGGTGCAGACTACAAGTGCTAGAGAACAATTGGGAAAAGGAAAGATTCATGAGAGCTAGGTCACTAGATTCAGAAACAGGAGAGACCAGGATTCTAATTCTTTCTCTGATACTTATTATGTAACCAAAGGCATCACTTAATCAAAGTCTCAGTTTTCTCCTCTCTAAAATATAGATACTAATACCTATTTTTAAAAATATATAATATGCATTACATATATAATGCATAAACACATATACATTAGTAAATATATAGTACAGTCTATATTGTACATTATAGATATATGCACATTTGTCAGATATTACTGTAATTGTTTTTGTTTCCCACATGAGAATTTCTTGTAACAATGGGATTTGAACAAGGCTTTGAAATAAGGACTTGGAAACATGGAACCACAGGGAGAAAAGAAGGCATTGTAGATGGATGAGCAAAGATCAGTACAGAAAGTGAGAGACTAACCTAAGGAAATGAGCATTTCAGGAATAGTTTATGTGTGGGAACAGCAGGAAACAGATTTGTTGGAAAAGGCAGGACTGTATGAAGAAGTACCTTAAAATTAAAACAGAATGATTAAGTTCTGATAGAATAAGCAATAGGAAACTTTTCAAAATCTGAAGTAGATCCCCATCATGGATTAAATAAAGTCCAAACGACTCTGCATTCCAAACTAAACTGAACTTTGCAGCTTTTTGTTTCTCATTAAAAAACTTCCTTTATATGTACTATGTTGTAGCCAAACTGACCTGAACATATCCTGTCCTTTGAGAGTATAACCTAACCTCTGAATCTTCCCTGGAGAAGAAAGTTCCCCAGGGGTTGAGTTTTCCTGATTAAAGAGTGAATGCAAATTTTCCTGACTACTGTATCTAGTTAGCTCTAGACTTTACTTCAAATCCATCTACCTGCAATATCTCACTATCTACCATGCCAGCTATATATGGACTTCATGCCCCTGCTTTCCCTCTCTTGCTCTGGGGTCAGGGATGTGCCACTTCCTACAGCAAAACACCTTTTCTAGGCATTGTGTCTTGTATGTATTCTCTCCCCATATCAAAATATAAGCATCTCAAGGACAGGAATATCACATTTTTCTAAATGTACCTCTGCCCCTACTATAGTTCCTGGCACAAAAGGTGCTTAGCTATTTTTTTCTTCTTCTTTGACATATTCACACATTCATTACCACCATGCAGTTCTAATTATATAATCTACATCTGCTGAAATTTAAGAATTAAAGAGTTATCTCCTATACTAACTTTCTTAATCATCACAACTAAAAAAGAATCATCCCTCTCTGAGCCCTTCTCACATCTGCTTATGTTTTATCCTTTTGTGTATATGTATTATTTCACCTTCTACACTGTAAATCTTCTGAGAGCAAAATTGGATTTTTTATCTATGTATCCTTTTAAACTTAACACAATATCTTGGTGACAATAGGTATTTAATGTATTCCTTTATTAATAACTAAATTTTGAATGAAGCATATATTAAAAGCAGGAGTTTAAATAATATTATCCTAGCATTAGGAGGCAAAAAGTATTAGATATATGGAAGAACTTCAGCCAACATGCCCTCTCCCCCCAAAAGAAAAGACTGGCATATTTTTCCAAATTTGAATTTATTAAGAATTAGAATAGAGGGAAATGTCAGAGTACAGTCTGGAACTTGCCTGAGGTCTCCCAAAATTCCAAATGACTTTAAAGTAAGAACTCAAAACAAATTGTGGTGTGGCACAATAAGCAAAGGCATGAGGGGAGATAATTTTCCAGCCCAAGACAACTTTGAAGGTTGGTAATTTGAACACAGTCCAGTGAAGGCTGCCTACTGGCAGCAGGCCTTGGGGGTGACTGAATCAGCAGCTAAGGTTCCTCTCAGCCCACAGATGGTAAGGGGGTCAGTTAGAAGGAGATTACAGAGGACCTTCTGCTGGCACTGGGTGCAGGACACTGTTACATTGTCCATACATGGTAAAGAAGGAACACTAGCACACCAGAAATTGTGACCATAGTGGAGTAGGGAGCCTGGTCACAGTTCCAGCGCAGAAAAGAATGCTTGTGGTCACTCATAGACAAGCATACAAGACAGGAGAGCAGTGACTGCACCTCTCCTTAGTCATATGAACTTGGAGGAACTGAAAACTTACAGACCTGTAGATCTACCTCTGAAAACAGCAACACTGAAAACCTGAAGCTTAGAATAGTGTCCTGTCTACCCCAGAAGAAGAAGCTAAGCTTACCATAAAGTTAAAAGTCATTAAATAGGCTAGAAAATTATCAAACCACAACAATAAAACAGAATCTGACCATGGAAAGTTACTATGGCATTAGGGAAGGCCAAAACACAAACTCTGAAGACATCAACATCAAAATTGTTGTGTCAAAAGCCTCAAAGAAAAATGTGAATTGGTTTCAAGTCCAAAAGCAATTCCATGAAGATTTCAAAAAGAATTATAAAAGTCAAATAAGAAATCATGAAAAAAAGTGAACAGTTTGGTAAAGGAGGCACAAAAAATACTGAAGAAAGTAACACCTCAAAAACAGAATAGGTCAAGTGATAAATGAAATATGAAATAAAATAAATAGGTACAAAAATCTACAAAGGAGAAGAGCTCCTTAAAAAGTAAAATTGGCCAAATAGAAAAAGTACAACAATTCACTGAAGAAAAGGATTCCTTAAAAGTAGAATTAGGCAAATGGAAAAGAGGGTACAAAACTCACATAAGAAAATAATTTCTTAAAAACTAGAATTGGAAAAGTAGAAGTTAGTGACTGTGTGAGACATCAAGAAACAATAAAATAAAATCAAAACAGTGACAAAATACAAGAAAATGTGAAACGTCTCATTGGAAAAACAATTGACCTGGAAAATAGATCCAGGACTGCATAGTAGATTTGCAGTTTCATGTGCAATCACCTTTTCTAAATTATGTTTTGGAAATGCTTGTTTTATTCCGTAAATTAAAAATAAAAATTTATAAAAGAACTATTAGATTACTTGAAAGCCATGAGATAAAAAAGGGGCCTAGGCATCTCTTTCAAGAAATTATCAAGGAAAACTGCTCTGATATCCTAGAACAAGAAGGGAAAATAGAAATTAAAAGAATTCATCTATCACCTCCTGAAAGAGATCCCAAAATGAAAACTTCCAGGAATATTATAGACAAATTCCAGAGCTCTTAGGTCAAGGAAAAATATTGCAAGCAGTCAGAAAGAAAATTGAAGGAGTGCTTGGAATATGATATTCCAGAGGACAAAAAAGTTAAGAATACAACAAATAATCACCTACCCAGCAAAACTGAGTATAATTTTTCAGAGGGTAAAACAGATATTCAATTAAAAAGAGGACTTTCAAACATTCCTAAGGGGAAAAAATAGCTGAATAGAAAATTTAACTTTCAAATACAAGACTCAAGAAAACCAGAACAGATAAATGGGAAAAAGAAATCATAAGGGACTCAATAAGCTTAAACTGTGTTACTACATGGAAATATTATACTCATAACTCCTAAAAATTATGTTATTATTAGGGCAGTTAGAAGTAAGTACAAATGGGAATTGACCATAATGAAATGATATCTAAAAAATTAAAATTAAGGGGTCCAAAAGAGGTATGTACTGGCAGAAGGGGAAAGAGAGAGGTAGAATTATCTCACATAAAAGAAGTAATAAAGAACTTTTACAATGGAGGGGAAAATGGGAGATGGCAAGCAATGCTTCATATTTACTCTCATTGGAACTGGTTCAAAGAGGGAATAACATACATGCTCAGTTGAGTATAAAAATCTGTCTTACCCTATGTGGAAGTAGGAGGGGTATGTGAGAAGTGATGGTTCATAGAGGGGAGGTGGATTGGGGGAGGTAATGGACAATTTTGTGGAGGGGCAGGGTGGAGAGAGAGTGTAATGGTAATGGGAATTTGAAGATCTTACCTTACTTACCTTACTCTTAATAGGCCTAAGGGAATTTCAAGAGTAATCACATGGAGCCTGTGGTGAGAGGAGTTTGCTGAATAGGTAGAGCAGGAAGGGATGGAGCAGGAAATGAGTCAGAGCAATTAGAATTGAGGGAGGAAAGGACACAGGCAAGCAGAAAGCTAGGATCGTGAGTGTTTGTGGGAAGGCCCAAGCAGGGGGAAGGCTTTGGGATGGTGTTGATTCCTGCAGTGATAAGGCATATTAACTTCTTTGTTGATGTGATGGATTCAGTTTTCTAGTGTTGGAATTTGGATGTCTGATGTCTCAATAAATGTTTTACTTCTGTCTTCTACATGGAGAGTGTGTGATATTTTACAATTCAGATCTATGCTGGCATATTCATAGTCACCATCAGTACTGTGAATATTGCCTTGATTATGCATAGATAGAGAGGGAGGGGCAGAGAGAGAAAGAGAAACAGAGACAGAGGGAAATGGAGGGGGTAATAGGATGGAGGGAAATACACAAATAATAATCGTAAGTGTGAAAAAGAGCAAGTTTCTCAGATAAAGGTCTCATTTCTCAAATATATATAGAACTGTCTTAAATTTATAAGAATACAAGTCATTCCCCAATTGATATATGGGCAATGGATATGAACAGGCAGTTTTCAGATGAAGGAATGAAAGCTATCTATAATCATATGAAAAAATATGCTAAGCCATACTGACTAAAGAAATGTAAAATAAAACAACTCTGAGGTACCACCTCATACTTATCATATTGGCTAATATTGACAGAAACAAAAAATTACAAATCTTGGAGGGGGTATGGTAAAGCTGGGACACTAATACACTGTTAGTGGAGTTGTGAAGTGATTGAAACATTCTGGAGAGCAACTTGGAACGAAGCCCAAAATGCTATAAAACCATGCACATCCTTTTAATTCAGCAATACGACTATTACGTAATATTTTCTAAAATAGGTAATAATAAAAAATTTAAAAGGTAAAGGACTTACATATACAAAAATATTTATAATAGCTCTTTTTGTGGTGACAAAGAATTGGAAATTGGGGGATGACCATCAATTGGGAAATGGCTAAACAAAATACAGTATATTATTGTGATGGAATACTATTATGCTATAAGAAATGATGAGCAGGATGCTTTCAGAAAAATCTGTAAAGATTTAACATGAACAGATGTAAAGTCAGCAGAACCAGGAGAAAGTGTACACAGTAAACAACAATATTGTATAATGTGAATGACTTAGCTATTCTCAACAATACAAGAATCCAAGACAATTCTGAAGGATTTGTGATGAAAAATTCTAACTATGTCCAAAGAAAGAACTGAAGGGGTCTGAATACAGATCAAACCATATTTTTGTTCTTTTTTTATTTTTTTGGTCTGTATATTCTTTCACAATATGACTAATATGGGAACACGTTTCTCATGACTGCACACGTATAACCTATACCAAAGTGCTTGCCTTAAGAATGAGGGGGGAGGAGGAGAGATGGAGAGAATCTGGAATGCAATATTTGTTAAAAGTGTTTTTACATATAATTGAAAAAATAAAATATCTTAAAAAAAAAGAATTAGACGAGTGGAGTAGTGTTAAGAATAGAAACACAAAACAGATTCTAGAAGCAGTTTTTAAAAAAGAATTTATAGGCTTGGTGACTATAGATAAAGTGTATGGTGATACTGAATGAGTCAGAGCTGACTCCATGTGTTCAAGATTGAGTAACTGGGTACATGATAGTGCTATCCATGAAAAGAAGAAAATTAATGTGAATATTTATTGTCTGGTAAATGGGAAATTTACTCTAATTATACAGTAAAATGGTGAAATTACATTTCGGAAGCCTCAAAAACAGAAAGACTATTTGCATGAGCAACTTTCAACATCGCACAAAATTTCACATTTTATTCTAATGAATATATGCTAAAATAACTCATCCCTGAAAGATCTATACAACTATGAGAAGTCTTGAGTGCCTTCTTCCTCTCCCCTATAAAGAATGGAAGAAAGACAGAATGCAATTTTTAAATGGATGTTTTGAGCAAAGCAATCACAAGCTCTATGGGGAAAAGCAAACATGTCATCCAACAAACTCCAAAAGTTCCAGGACCACGCAAAATCTGTGGAAATAATGTTGATCTGCAATGTGAAGTGATGAACATGTAGACTGAGAAAGAATTTAGAAGGAATAATGGGTCTTGAACGATGGAATGAGGGAGAAAACTGATCCCAGAGAGAATGAAAATAGCAATTAACATTGAACCAGCCTCAGACATCAGGATGTCAATGAATTAGACAAGCAATTCACTAATTAATCATATAAGTTTTACAGAGATTATGACTCACACTCTGGAAGAAAGAGAAATTGGAGGTCACTGAAAGGGAAGCTATAATGATTATCTTCTCTGCTCTATGATGCCTTTAATCATCTGTTCAGAGAGTTATATTTTGTTAGCCTCAGTATTATGGCTATGAACTATCAATGATAATAAATAATAATAAACATTCATATAGTGCTTACTATGGGCCAGACTTCATGTTAAGCACATTAATATCATCATCTCACTCGATTCTTACAACAACCCTGGAAGGTAGGTGCTATTATTATCCTCATGAAGAAACTGAAGCAAACAGAAGTTAAGTGACTTGCCCAAGATCACACACTTATTAAGTATCTGAAAACTGGATTTGAATGCCAGTCTTCCTGACTTCAGGCCCAGTGCTCTATCTACTGTACCACTCTATCACTGTCCCCTAACAGAGGACCATGAGGCAGATTTTGGTATCTGAGTAGGGGGAAAATCAAGTCATGGAGATCCTTATATTTAGTTTAGGGATATCTTATGGTGATGAACCTTTTAAGACTATTGATTATTCTTAAGGATAGGAAGCTCACTGCACTTGACAGAACCAGCTGTAGAGTCAAAATAAGCTAGGTTCAAGTCCCAGCTCTGATAGACATTGGCTGCCTGACCCAAGGAAAATCCCTTAAGAGCACAGTGTTCTAAGCAACTGTTAGTACATAAAGTACAGTTATAGGAAAGGGAACGGAACATTTATTAAGCACCTACTGTGTGCCAGCCACTATACTGAGGGCTTTATAAGTATTACCTTAGGTTGCAAGGATCTCAGAGGCCAACTAATTCCACCCTCTTATTCTACAAAGGAGGAAATAGACACTTGATAGAGGTTGTGACTTGACCAAAGTAACATAGATAGTAAATGTCAGAGGCAGGATTTTAATCCAGATTCTCTGATTCCAAATGGAGCCAGGACTCTGCAGAAAAATCACTAATCTCAAAATCACTAGTGCAAACAATAATAAAATACGTTTTATACATAGAAGGCAATATTAAGTTAATACACAACACAGACTCACATCTCTTTTGGATGATTAAAGGCTACTAACACCCATTTTAAAGCTTCCTGCAATTCTTTGTTACATTCAGTTTTCTTTTTTTTTATTTGTTTCAAGGTTATAATTTAAAAACAGCCATCAAGAAAACATACATTTAAATAAAGAAAATAAAAATCATTATTCAATAAAATCACAAACTACAAAATCATTTATAATTTAAGTATATGTTAGCATAACAAAATAATAAAATATTCCATGTCCCCTTCTGTTCCCATTTTACTCTGTGAATAACTTTTGAATTTGTTGCTATAATTGTTATCTGCATATAGTTGACATGTGTACTTTTGTTCTATTTCTTTTTTCTTTGGGTTGTGTATGTAATTCACTCATAGTCTATTCCCTAAATTCCCATTAAGCACTTACCAGCTGAATTCCCAAAAGGCATACCTACCTACATTTAATGAGTAATCCTGTGGGCTGCCCCTCCAAACACCACTCATGGGCTTCCTCCAAGCTGCTTGCTTCTCATTGGTAGTCAGCCAGTAAAACAATTAGCTTTTAGCAAAGGTATTTACTAAAATGGGATAGTAAGAACAATTGGTAAAATACTCCCCCCAAATCCTATCCCATAAATACATACAACAAGAAGACTGGGTTTATAATATATAATAAAGCACATTTGTAGTGAAGCACATGTATAGGAAAGGTGTATGAGAGGACAATTTTGTTAAAGGTTAACTCACAATTCCCCGTACTGTGCAGCCTAGAACTCTTTTAATTCCACAGAGAACTCAAAAAGCTCCCCTTCAGTTCCAGACCTTTGATGAATGAGCCACTCAGCTGCATTCCCAGGACATGTTTCTTTTGTGATTCCACAGCCAACATTTGTCTCCACTATGAGAGGTCATGCTCCCTGACGCTGTCATTTTCTTTGAATGGATATCTCACCATTTCTATCTTCTATGTGCGTTGGTGCTCGATGGATTGACTGTCTCCAACTTGCCCAACATGCCCAATATGACCAACATGGGGGAAGTGAAGAGAGTCCTCAATTAGTCAATCTTGAAGCATTGCCAGAAAATGCTCCATATGCAGAATGGATCATATAGAGCACTGGACCTAAAGTCAGGAAGAGTAAAAATCTGACTTCCCTCCCCTCATTACCTCCCTGTACAAATATAAATCAATCCTAAACCTGGAACCCTTTTTTCTATACAGTACTAAGGGGTATGAATACTTTTCTCAGTCAAAGACATTTTTCTCTTCTTGACAAATTAGAGAGTATTTCCCACCTGATAAATGGGATCGGCAACAGACAAATGTTTACATGAATGTTTACATTATGAACCTAATCCTATATGAATACGTTATTGTGGTCTTATAGGAAAATTATTTAACATTTTAAAGCACTTTACAATTACATTCTTTTTATTGACTCTGTGACTAGATCATTTGAGGTGGGAGGTGGAAGCCTCTATCTTATATATAAATCTTCCCATGTTTCATCTTACACAGTTCACTCTTATTTGTCCATAGTAAATGTTGGCATAAGTATCTTGCAGAGTGGAAAGTGTGGTAAGATTTTATCAAATACTTCTTGACAAGAAGTAGTGTTCTCTTCACATTCCCTTATAAGACTGGAATGAGTGTTTTCAGAAATAAAATAGTAGAGGTGAAACCTTCCTGTCTTTTTACTTTTGGTATATTTATGTTACCCTTGAGAAATTCAGATATTGCCCAAGTGATAATCAAAAGATATGAACAGGCAGTTTTCAGAAGAAGAAATCAAAGCTATCAATAGCCATGTGGGAAAATGCTGTAAATCAATAATAATTAGATAGTTGCAAATTAAAACAACTCTGAGGAACAGACTCGAACCTATCAGAATGGTGAACATGTAAAAAAGGAAAATGACAAGTGCTGGAGGGGAAGTAGAAAAATAGGTACACTAATTTACTCTTGATGGAGTTGACAGTTCCAATCGTTCTGAAGAACAATTTGGAACTATGTCTAAAGGGTTATTAAACTGTGTACATTTGACCCAGCAATATCACTACTAGGTCTGAATCATAAAGAGATCAAATAAAAGGGAAAAGGACCTATTTCTACAAGAAAATACTTACAGCAGCTCTTTTGGGGGTGGCAAAGAATTGGAATCTCAAGAGATATCCATTAATTATGAATGGCTGAACAAGTTGTGGCATATGATGGTGATGGAATACTACTATGCTGTAAGCAATGCTGAGGAGGGTAATTTCAGAAAAACCTGGGAACACATAAGTGAACTGAGGCTATCTGAAGTGAGCATAACTAGGAGAATGCTGCATACAACAACAATATTGTAATGATGATCAACTGTGAAAGACTTAGCAATTTTGATAAAGACAATGATTCAAAACAATTCTGAAGGATTATATACCTCCAAAGAAAAGAACTGATAAAGTCTGAGTACAGATGGAAGTATGCTTTTTTCACTTTTTTTGTTTCTTGTTTTTTATTATTATGTTTTTTGCAACATGGCTAATATGGAAATATGTTTTGCACAACTTCATGTGTCTAATGAATACCATGTTACTTGCCTTCTCAATAGATGGGGGAGGGGTTTGAAGGAGACATAGAATTTGTGACTGAAAAATTAAAAATGAATGTTAAAAAAAGAGAAAAATCCATATATTTATATAACTTCAACACCTCTGAATCTCTTCTCTGCTACCTTATTTCTCAATTATTCAACTTCCCTTATACTCACAAATTAAGGACATTTGGATAAGATTTAGAGAGCAAACAAATCAAACATGCACTATGATACACAGTGGAATATAATGGAAAGAACACTAATTGTGTAATCATAAGGCAATATCCAATCTCAGTTCTGCCACTTGCTTCCTGTGCGGCTTTTCCCACCTGGCACACTGGCCTCCTTGAGAAAAGGACTAGCAGGACCTAGAGGCATGGGAAGGATTACTATTATATTGGGGGCAAAGCCTCCTCATCTATAAAATGAGAGTTAGGGACGAAATGATTTCTCAGGACCTTCAAGTTGTAAATTCTAAAACTCTCTAATCCTTGCCTGTGTCACTGATTTCTTTTCTACCACTTTACATGTAGGCCATGTAGTTCTATCTGCTTTCCCAAGTAAAGATACTGTGTTATATGAAGCACTTATCACAGAGACACTAATCATTTTATTAAGCTTGTGACACATAGAAAAGAGAGAGAAATTGCCTCTTTCAAAACTAGTTCCTTCATTATTTTATGTTGGTGAATTTCCTTGACTGAATGGAATTGGAATCTTAGGTGTTCCTTTCCCAGGCACTGAAGGAACTCCCTGTGGTGTTCTCAGAGTTCTTTCTTTGTCTTCTCTCTTAGTAGTAGCTATGTGAGGGGTCCTCAGTTAGTCAACTCTGAAGTTCAAGTCATAGCATACTGCTACACATTGCTCATTACACACAATGGAAATAGCAATGGACCTGGAGTCTAGAAAACTGGAGGGCAAAATTGGCTTCAGACATGTATTTGCTGTGTGTGAGCTGAGTAAGACAAGTCACTCAAACCTCTTTTTGTCTGTTTCCTCATCTGTAAAATGGGAATAATAACACCTACCTCTCAAAGTTGCTGTGAGAATCGAATGAGATAATATTTGGAAAGCACTTTGCAAATTATAAAGTATTATACGAATGCCAGCTATTATTACAAATGATATTATTATTATTAGTATTAATAAAGTATCCACCAACTAGGCCCCCACCTTTTTTTCAGTAATTTTAGAATTAGCCCTACCTCCTTACTCTCCCCTCTAATTTGTGTTATCAACTCATTCCACCTTCTGCCTCATTTGTACATTTTATCTTAAATGCTCAAATGTACCTGTGATCTCATTAAGAAGTTCCTTTGAGGGGCGGCTAGGTGGCGTGGTAAATAGAGCACCGGCCCTGGTGTCAGAAGGACCTGAGTTCAAATCTAACCTCAGACACTTAACACAAAAACTAGCCGTGTGACCTTGGGCAATTACTTAACCCCAATTACCCTCCAAAAAGAAAAAAAAAAGTTCCTTTGAATGATGGAGCTAACTTAGATATTCCTGCCCATCCTGTGTGATTCTCACCCAACATGTCCTCCCAAATGCTTTCCACATGTAAAATACAAATTATATGCCCCTGGAGAAGAGGCGGTACAATGTAGCATTGAGTGAGTACTGGTCTTAGGGTCAGAAAAAACTTAGTTCAAATTATCTTCTTGTGTTATAAACCTGGGTGACTGAGCAATTTACTTCACCTCCTTTTGCAAAAGGCAACTCACTAGGGCGAACTAGGTGGTGCATTGGATAAGACTGCCAAGCCTGGAGTGAGGAAGACCTGAGTTCAAATATGGTTGTGTGACCCTGGGCAAGTCACTTAACTTTGCCTCAGTTTCTTCATTTGTAAAATGAACTAGAGAAGGAAATGGCACACTACTCTAGTATCTATGCCAAGGAAACCAAAAATGAGGTCACAAACAGTCAGACACGACTGAAAACAACTGAACAATTCACTAGTGCTTCGCTATTAAGCCACAGATGAATTTAGATCTGGAGTGATGAAAGCAGTTGCTAAACTGACAAAATCATGATACCTCCTTATATTGATATATCCTTCCAGAAAAGGTTGAAAATGCTTAGCCTAAAGAAATCATCTTGTTCCTCATTACAATTTCCATAACTTCCATGCCCTCCATAAGATGCCATAATTTTACAGGTTTTTAAGGTGCCAAAATCCTATAATGTATCACTTGGTCCAAATGCTTACTGTAGTTTTCTACTGACCACATTTCTACTGATCACATTCTCTCCACTCCAAACTCCTGTCCACAGACTTGAAGAAATGTATTACAGTTATCCCTTCCACATCACAACTTCCCCCATCACTGTTTTGATATATCATGGGTCAGCATGAGCAAGTAAATGGGAATTTGGGGGGAGATTTGAAGAAGCCACAGATGACATGTCAATGCCAGCAGATGACACAGAAAAATTTTAGAAACTCAGAAATGCATAAAATATATGTACAGTATTGTATAATATCAACATATTTTATCTTTTAGTGACATCATAATCCAGTTTTCTTCTCTTTTATGAAGGGAGGGTCAAAAAATTTTATGTGGACTTTCCAGATTGCAGGGTCACCACACTTTGTTTGTTTGTTTGTTTTTACTCTTTTTTCCCAATTTATTTTTTTAGTTTTCAACATTCATTTCCACGAGATTTTGAGTTACACATTTTTTCTCTGACATTCCCCTATCCCCTAACCCAAGACAGCTTACTAAATACCCTTTCCCCAATCTGTTCCCTCTTATATCTTCCTCTTTTCCCCCTCTGTAATGGTAATGTAATTTTCAATTTGAAGATCCCTTTGCGTTGACAAAAGTAGCAGGTACTTAACACTTAGTAACTGATCAAGCCTCTGATTGGGGGAAGAGAATATATAAACTCCTGTCTCCTGTTAACTGACAACAGGAAGGGGTTGGCTGAAGGAAGTGAAGTAGATAATACTGTGTATATAAGAGAAGCACAGTCAGAATTTCCTTGAGACAAAGATGTGGTAGCAGAACAGCTACAGAAGAATGGAGAACTGAGTCCTGAAAACTTGTCTTGGTGAAGCTTCTTCTGAACAGGATCCCAGGAGCCCAGAGCCAGGAGGCCAGGAGGCCAGGAGCCAGGAGCCTAGGAGCCAGGAGCCCAGGTGACTGGGGCATGACTGGGATGCTGAGACTTTGTTTGTGGCTTAGTTGAGCCTTGAGTTCCTTGGAGAAGAGGTGGTGAGGGATCTGACTTTACTGAATAAGTGACTGATTGTACTTTGACTACTGTTATTGATTAGTGACTGATTGAGTTAATCAAGACCTTGTCACAAGAGTGGAAGACTTTGAGACTACTGATTAATGACTAATTGAGTTAATCAAGACTTTGCCCCAAGAGTGGAAGACTTTAATACTACTGATAAGTGACTAATTGGGTTAATCAAGACTTTGCCCCAAGAGTGGAAGACTTTGACATGTGCACTTTGATACTACTGATAAGTGACTGATTGAATTAACTTAAGAGTGATTATTTTACTTTGAGACTATGTTGTGGATATTATATTGTGATTTTCTGTGATAAGTTGTAATATGGTGAATGCTGTATTTTGAATTATGCTCTACCTTGATTTTCCATTGATGTTTTGCTTTTGTTATGGAATAGAGTGATCACTATACTGAGTAATCAGAACCTTAAAAAAGCTGTTCATAGTAGCAGTTCTTCTGGAGAGCTTCTGTGCACGGAATTACACCCTCTACCATTCTAGTAGGGCAAGATGAAATTTTATACCCCAGTGCCTGTATATCTTATTTCCCAGTTGCATGTAAAAAGACAATTTTTTTAACATTTGTTTTTAAACTTTGATTTCCAGATTCTTTCCCTTCTTCCCTCCTCACCCATCCCCACTGGGAAGACAAGCAATTTAATATAGGTTGTACATGTGTAGTTACACAAAACATTTCCATAGTAGCTATATTGTGAAAAACTAACTATATTTCCCTCTATCCTATCCTGCCCCCACTTATTCTATTTTCTACTTTGACCCTGTCCCTTTGCAAAAGTGTGTGCTTCTAACTACCCTCTCCCCCAATCTGCCCTCCCTGCTATCATCTGCCCTCTTATCCCCTTCCCCCCTACTTTCCTGTAGGGTAAGATACCCAATTGAGTGTGTATGTTATTCCCTCCTTAAGCCAAATTCAATGAGAGTAAGGTTGACCCATTCCCTTTCACCTTCCTACTCTTCTCCTCCAATGTAACAATTTTGTCTTGCATTTTTTATATGAGATAATTTACCCTATTCTATCTCTCCCTTTCTCCTCCCAATATATTCCTCTCTCACCTCTTAATTTTATTTTTTTATATCCTTTCATATTTTTATATCCTTTCAACTTATCCTATGCCCTCTGTCTATGTATACATGTAAAAACATATACACACATATTTATAAACACATATAACCTCCTATACATATATATATATATACACACACATATATGTGTGTGTGTGTATGTTCCCTTCAACCATCCTCATACTGAGAAAAGATTCATGAGTTACATATATTGTTTTTCCATTAAGGAATGTAAATAATTCAACTTTAACAAGTTTCTTATGATTTCTTTTTCCTGTTTACTTTGTCATGCTTCTCTTGCTTCTTGAATTTGAAAGTCAAATTTTCTGTTTGTCGCTTATTTTTTTCATCAAGAATACTTGAAAAATCCTCTATTTCGTTGAATAACCATATTTTCCCCTGAAGCATTATACTCTGTTTTGCTGGGTAGGTGATTCTTGGTTTTAATCCTAGCTCCTTTGACCTCTGGAATATCATGTTCCAAGCCCTTCAATCCCTTAATGTAGAAGCTGCTAGGTCCTGATTGTGTTTCCACAATACTCAAATTGTTTCTTCCTAACTGCTTGTAATATATTCCCTTGACCAGAATTTGGCTAAAATATTCCTAGCTTTTTTGGGGGGATCTTTTTAAAGAGGCAATGGGTGAATTCTTTCCATTTCTATTTCACCCTCTGGTTCTAGAATATCAGGGCAGTTTTCCTTGAGAATTTCTTGAAGGATGATTTCTAGGCTCTTTTTTTATGGCTTTCAGGTAATCTAATAATTTTAAAATTCTCTTTCCTGGATCTATTTTCCAGGTCAGTAGTTTTTTCCAATGAGATATTTCACATAGCCTTCTATTTTTTTTTCATTGGTTTGGATCTGTTTTGTAGTACCTCAATTTCTTATAAATTAGAAATTAGCTTCCATTTGCTCCAATCTCATTTTGAAGGAATTATTCTTTTCAGTGAGCTTTTGAAAATCCTTTTCCATCTGGACAATTCAACTTTTTAAGGCATTCTTCTTCTAACTGGCTTTGTGGGCCTCTTTTGCCATTTGAGCTAGTCAATTTTTTGGAGGGGGAAAAGCAAGGCTATTGGAGTTAAGTGACCTGCCCAAGGTCATACAGGTAGTGTGTCAAGTGTCTGAAGATGGATTTTAACTCAGGCCCTCCTGACTCCAGAGCCGGTGCTCTATTCACTGAGCCACCCAGCTGCCCCAAGTTAATCTATTTTTAAGCTGTTACTTTCTTCACTAAGGTTGTTAACTTGCTTTGCACGATTTCCTTGCATCATTCTCATTTATTTTCCTAATTTTTTCTCCACTTCTCTTACTTGATTTTCAAAATCCTTCTTGAGCTCTTCCATGGCCTGTGACCAGTCTATATTTTTCTTGGAAGCTTTTGATGCAGGAGTTTTGGCTTTGTTGTCTTCTGGTTCCATGTTTTGCTCCTTTATGTCCCCAAAAAAGGATTCTATGATCTGATTGTGCTTCCTCTGTTTGCTCATCTTGTCATCCAATTACTTGACTTTTGAGCTCTTTGCCGTGGTAGAACTCTGCTTCCAGAGTGGAGAGCTTTGTCCCAAATCTCTGGGCTTTTAGCAAATGTTGTCAGAGGTATGAGGAGGGTGCCCTCTCTACAGCCACCACAAGCTCTGGCACACTAGTCTTCCTTACCCCAGGACCACCACCCAAGACTGCAACTCAGATCCAAGTAGGTCAAAGCAAGGGCAATAACCCTCTAAATGGTAGCTTGGTCCCCCTACAATCAGCAGGCCAGGAGCTCCATAGGCAGCAACATGGCAGTAGCTGCAGCCCCTGCACCACTGAGCACCTCTCGCTCGAGGGTCAGAGGCTGGACCATGCTCTTCTTTCACCCAGTTCCAACAGAATTCCCTACTGAACTTTTATATTATATTATTAGAAGGATCGAAGGGCTTGGAATATGATATTCCAGAGGTCAAAGGAGCTAGGATTAAAACCAAGAATCACCTGCCCAGCAAAACAGAGTATAATGCTTCAGAGGAAAATATGGTTATTCAACGAAATAGAGGATTTTCAAGTATTCTTGATGAAAAAAAATATTATATTATATATTATATATATATTTATATACATTATATTTTATTGTTATATAAATATTATATTTTTATTACATATATTATATAATATACATAATATATTAATATATAACACATTATATATTATATAATTATATATTATATAAAATATTATATATAATAAATACATAAATATTATATATTATAATAAATAATACTAATTTATATATAATGTATAAAAACCACCTCAGCTACCAGTGATTCACTCTTCTGAAGTCTGCTCCAACAGGTCTGTGATGCTGGTCGGGGCCGCCCAGGGTCTAGGCCCACACAGCGCATGCAGGACTGTACTCAGCACCCAACTTAGTGCCATAAACCCTTCCTATAGGTATGCCAAGCTGTTTTCAGTGGGAGATTTGTTTCTCTCTGTCACTTTGTGGGTTCTGTAGCTCCAAAATTTGTTTAATCATTTTTTTTACAGGTAGTGGAGGTGGTTGTAGTGGGGGCTCAAGCAAATTCCTGCTTTTACTCTATCATCTTGGCTTTGCACCTGTCACCACACTCTTAACCCCTACCATATGAAAGGGATAGCTGTAGCTGATATTCCTTCAAACACCCAGGCATCCCAGCTCATTAGCGTCTTAACTCCCATGGCTGATATCTTCACCCCAGTTCAATGACCAAGGTTACCTGAAACTCTATAGTTAAATTCCCTCCATAAACATAAACATTGAAATATCTTTCTCTGATCAGAATCTCTTATTCTTCCTTCTCTCCCTCTACCTCACTATTTCCAAATCTATTGATCATCCTCATCATAATCCCTGGTCACTCTACCCATCCTTATTTCTTCAGTCTATCACATGGATTTTGGCCTCAATTTTCTCCCTTTAAAATCATCTCTCTTCTAGTATTGTAGTAACTTCCTAACTGGTCCTCTTGTTTCTAGTCTTTCCCCTCTCCAGTACAAACAACAGGCAAAATCATCTCCACAAAAGTGTTTCTTACTGTGTCACCCCATTTTTCATCTCAAAATCCTTGAGGAGTTCTGTATTATCTCTAGAATAACACAAATTCCTCTACCTGGAATTCTCCACAAGTTTACTCTCATCTACATTTCTATTTTTAGTTCCTATCACTTCCCTTGCTGCTCCACTCCAGGTCAAGTGAACTATTAACTCTTCCTGAAACTCAGAATTTCAGCTCTGGCCTCCATGCTTTCACGCAGGTCACCCATTCTCTATGCCTGTGTAAGGGAACATGAGACAAACTTGATGACTATACCTCTCCCTTGGCAACTTACTAAGAAGACAAAGATAACTACTGATTAATTACCAAGGACTGAAGTGAAACTGGGATAAACTGAAAGATTTGGCACCATCCTTTAGTCTCTCCTTTGGGACAGATCTAGTTACTGGCATTTCTATCCTTTCCTCCAGGTGATGTGGCTACCTAGGCCTATTGGGAAAACAGGCTCTAGTAGAGGAGTCATAATATTGTGCTAGCCTATGACAGTGAGCCTACAGTGTTCCCAAGCATTGAGAGGATTTATTTTTTATCTTCTCTCTCACAGAGCACAGAACATAGTAAAGTATACCTGCATTCAGGGAATAAAAGAAGATACCTGAGCATTCATACAGTGTATTACCACCAACTATGGGCTGCCTGCTGACAGAAACTCATGGGAATATCACATACTTGCCTGCAGCTTTATCACTGGCTGCATATGAGAGGGCAGTTCCTGAAAGTGGGTTTTCCCAGATCTATAGATAAATGTAACCAGTGAAATGGTATCCAGAGCTCCTGCAGGACTACATGGCAGAAGGAGTTCATATATGTACGACTACATAGCAGAGGGAGTTCATAGATGTTTCTGAGACCCAATCTCCCATGTAGAAGAAAGAAGGCTTTCATTTTCTGAACAGTGTTATTTCACAATTTAGACTTCTTTTTAGAGGACAGTACCACCCTTGGTGTTGACTCTAAAGAAAATCTACTTTAATTGGGGTCCATGAATTTAGATTTTTTTCTATATTGTGATAACTATGTTTTGATACATTTTATTTCCTTTGTAATCCTATACATTTTACTTTATTCATTTAAAAACTTTATTCTGAGGTATCCATAAGCTTCATTAGATTGTCAAAAATGTCCATGAAACAAAAAAGAACATTAATGATTCTTGTTTTAAAGCAATGTCAAGTCTGAGACTTTGGGCATGTGACTTTTAGAAAAAATGAAATTGCCCAAGCAGTGTTTATCTTAGAGATAGAAGTCACCTGTATGATTTCTATAGCTGGAAGATAAGAGTTAAAGCCAAAACATGCCAGAGCAAGGAATTTGAATTTTGAGACTCAATATTACAATGAGATATGTGAATAATGAAAGTTCATTTTCATGGTGTTGCCCATCTAGCCCCACCAAAGAGTTCTTGCCTTCTGAGATTAAAACACAAGGTTGTTTAAAAATACCTCAAAAAGGACTATGTGGAAGACTGGTAGAGAAAGATTTCACTGGACTACGAAGAAGCTGATATGAAAATTTAAGTTCTGTTTCCTTCAAGGGAGTGATTCACTAATTTCCATAGGCTATTTTCAGTCTTTTGTGCCTTCTTACTTTTCTGTATGGTAAAATAATAGCTGTCCTCTAGTCAATATATTTTTGTTAATTTGAGTGCTCATATAGGAGCTAGATTTAACTATATTTGTCAAAAACTAGACATACGCTATTTATAAGGTATACTGAAAGCTTTCCCAGAGTAAGTCTAGGGAATGATATGAACCCCATTCAGTAAAATCCATTCCCTAGGAGGGAGCAAAAGAGTAACTCCAAACCAGTCAATTCATTTTGGTTCAACTTCAATCTCTAGGACCACATCAGGATTGTCTTGTCCTCAACAAAATGTCAACAGACATATCTTCACTATAAATTGAATTCATTAAATCATTTCCAGAAACTTCTGGTAAATCCCTAATCCCACATACTTACTCCTCAGAATACTTATTTTCCTTCACAAACTACCTCAGATGGTACTCTCTCTATGAAGGCTTGTCCAGTATCCCCAGATGTTAGTATCCTTACCTTCCTTAAACTACTTTATATTTACTTACCTTTGTGAATCTGTTTCCCCTAAGAGAATGAATGCATGATCCTTGAGGAGTTACATCCAGTTGTTTTTTTTTTATATCACCAACACTTAGCCCCGTGCTTTGCGCATAACAGGCAATTAAAAACGTTGCATAAACTGAATTAAACCTTCTTTGGTCTTTTCACTGAGTCCTTCCTGGCTTGAAGAGGCCTCTCCAAGAACACTCCTAGAGCAGCCAAGAATCTTCTTCTCTGCATGGCAGCTTATTTTCATCTACTTTGTCCCTTAACTGATTCCAGCAGCATCTTCAAATTCTTTTACTAACAGAATTCCTCCATACTACCCTGATCAACCAAGTGTTCTTCTTAATCAAACAAGATCTTTTCACTGAATTAAAATATGTAATACCATACATTAATGTACCTGAATGGCTTATGAAGATATTCACTGACATTTCTTTATGCAAAATTGGGATGAAAGCACTAAGTGGGTTGTTATAAACATATTTAATGAGTGTTTGATGGATTCTGTATTAGGGCCTAATCATAAAGCCTCTTCTACTCCAACAAAGAAAGCAAAATGTTTAGTATATTATGTACATACTGAGGATGTAGCCTAATTAATTACCATACAGTCAGTTCTCATTGCAAGAACGGCTTGGATTCCAAAAGTTTATTTCCAAATTGGCTATATAAAACTTAGATTTTTTTCCATAGAAATAATGTCATAAGAGGTAATTACATTTCCAGGTTAGCATGGAACAGAAATCTACTTAACTAATGATACAGGTGAAAAATAGTACTAATAGTTACAAAGAACCTCATGAACTTTCCATGGGAGGTCATGTTCCAAACATTTCAAAATTTTCTTTTTTTTTTTAAGCAATTGGGGTTAAGCAACTTGCTCAAGGTTACATGGCCAGTTATTTCTGGGTGTGGTGCTAAGTATCTGAGTCTGGATTCAATCCCCAGGTCATCATGACACTGGGGCCAGTGCTCTTTCTCACTGAGCCACCTGGCCGCCCCTAAAATTTTCTTTAAAAAAAAAAGTGACTAAATTTTTTCATATTCTTTGACATTGTCACCACTACAGCACAGATACCCTCAAAGACAACAATGTCAGAGGCCAAGGTCCCATATATAACAATACATACATTGCATTACTTTTTGTAGTAGGAAATGTTGCACTCAATATGGGTTGGCTTAACAAATTGTGCTATATCTATATAAAAGGATATTATACAACACAACAGCACAATAGGAAAGGACAAAGTATTTTAGACATTTTGGAAGACTAGTGTAGAATGACAGCAAAGAAGACAGAACTAAGAGATGAATACACAATGATCACAATCTCATAAATGAAAACAATAATAAAAGTCGTCAAAATTCATATGGATAATAATCTAGTTTTGGTTCTGGAAAATTAATTATGAAACAAACTCCTCTCTTCTCAACAGATACATTGTGACAGACTAAAGGTGTAGAATGCTGCATATGCTGTTTATATGTTCATTATGTTGGTTTTGATTCCTTATTTTTTTTATTTATTACAGAAGAAAATTAGAACAATTAGAAGGGGATAAATGTTGGGAAATAACAATGAACAGCAATAAAGCATTTTTAAAGAATCCTGTCTTTTGATCAACAAGATAGAAAATTAGTCACTTTCCCCAAACCATTTCAAACCTCTAACCCACAAAAAAGGGCAATTATCCACCAAATGTAGTGTATTTACAGTTAAATCCCCTAGAAAAAAAAATTAAACTCTAAGCATAGTAAAAAGTCTGTATAAATTAACACACACACACACACACACACACACATACTAGCTTTAATTCTTAGAGTACTTATTCAGCACACTTACCCCAACCAACTGCCATGACCCAAGTACAGGAATATAAACTAATTCTTGGGTTTGCACAGGGGACAATATAGGGACTCTTGATACTACAGTGACTGTGCCCAAGCCATTCTGTTCTTCCTCAGTTCTCATGAAGTGGAGAAACCTGGTTATTCCTGCCTAGCTACATGTTTTTCATCCTTTTTATTCTAAAGAAGACCAATTATGAGGCGATATCTTGGCTTGTGCATGAATTGGATTTAAGTGAGACATCTAGATCATCAAGCTCACTCTCTCTTCCAGAGTCATTGGAGTCCAGTGGCAAAGCAAAAGTCAAGATGGTGGGTGAGAGCCCATAATTCAATAGATGACTTTGCTGTCTTCAATGTCTGACCAAGCTCTAACTGCCTGCTTAAGCTGCCTTCATGGCCTTTGAAACAAACTTCCCATTTCCCCAGGGAAATCTTTCCACATTTGGAGTAGACGTGCCCCAAATTACTGACATCTGAGGTCTGTCAGTTAGCCTCAACCTGGTTCAGCTGGTCTGTTGAGAGTTTTACCAGGATGTGGCTACTGTGCAAGCTATAGAACATGCCCAGTCACATGAAACACAAACAAAGGAAGAATTGAGTGGACTTGAAACTTGCTGCCTTTTGACTGTAATCCCACCTTAGGTTAAGAATTCACTAAAGTTAGAGTATCACTGATTTTTTTACCCCAATCCAGCAAGGCATGGTAGTATTTTTGTTGATTCTGATTCTGCCTCACTAGGAAAATTTGAGAGAAGAGGGGAGAGAGTTAATGAGGTGTAGTCCAGTGTGGAGGTTGTGCTAAGCCTGAAGGAAAGGCAACAACTGAAACACAATTGTGGTCACTACTGCTCTTCTCAGAGGCTACTCAGGGCAGAGATTCATTCTGCCAAAATTTATATTCCCACAAAACATGGAGAACAAGGAAATATTGCAGTTCAGCATCAGGAATTTACCCATCAGCACAGGGGATAAGGCCAAAAGGTGAATTTTTTATCATGGAATTTTTTAAAAGGCTAAAACTCCAAAGACAACAGGAAAAGAGGTCTCAGTAAAAGCCTAATCCAAAGCAAACAACCACAAAGCATCCTAAAACTACAAAAAAATTACCCCAAATCCCAAAAAGACTACAAAGCTTCCTTAACACATATAACATTAAGGAAAATTAACCAAAGCCTGATTAAAGACAGAATCCTGAAGACTCTCCAAAAGCATGGATAAAAATTTAAGAAAATCTAGAATCATTTGAAAGAGAAGTGAAATAGATAAAGAAGAATTAAGGATGAATACATATCAGAAATTTGAGCTCTTGATGGAGACTTTAAAAACTCAATTTACATATTTGGAAAAAAGATAAAAAATTTATTTTAACAAGTGAGAAAGTAACAGATCTAATGAGAAAATGTTGGCAAAACAGAAGCAAAATACAATATTAAAGGCAACAGCATCCAAAAATATTATATATAAGAAAAAATGACAAACCCAAAGAAGATGCAAAGGAATAACCTAAGGATCATATGGCTCTCAGAATAAAGGATCTATTTTTAATCTGAATTCCATAATGCAAGAAAAAAATAAAAAAATAGAACATCAGACTACAGACAACTAATAATCAATCAAGAGAATACAATAAATAATGTCAGACAAAAATAAAAGCCCACATTGCAAATTCCAAGACACTTAGTGGCCAAACTTCAATGAACAACTTCAATAACAAAAATCAAATTTTGAAAGCATCCAGGAAAAAGTCTTTCAAACATGAAAGGAATTTAGGAGAGTACAAGTTTATTCCATATCCATAAGAAAAAGCAGAAGAAAATGGAATAACATGTTTGAAACTGAAATGGCATAACCTGCAAAAAAGAAAACATGCTCCAAGTTCCAGTGAGGAACATACAGTATATATGTTAACTCCCCATACTTCACAATTAGTGCCAGAAAACACACACATACATTTGTGTGTGCTTCCCTCCACCCCATATTTCTGTGCAAATCTGACTCCAATGGTTATTCTTCTGAAAGGTTTGTTAAAAAGAGATATAATAGAATTGGGGAATTCTGAATGGAAAATGCTGTTGGGTTTGTTTGTTTGTTTTTATCAGGGTGTGTGTGTGTATGTGTGTGTGTGTGTGTGGGTGTGGGTGTGTGTGGGTTTGTGCACGTGCGTTAGACAGTTAGACAAAGGATGGGTGTTGGAAGTTGAAGCATCTCCACTTGACAGAGAAAGATTTTGTATAATGTGGGTAAAAAGGGTTGGAGAAGAAAAGGGGCTGAAGAGATGGGATACATTTGACAATTTCTCCCAGTGGAGATCTATCAAAAGTACAATGATGGTTCTGATGGGGCGTAGCACGGAGCACTGGCTTTCATATCCTACTGGCAATGAACCCAAGAGAAGTAGAAGATCTACTAAGAATGGAGGGATGGAAAACTTTTGAGGGATTCAGCTCTTCTCCAATAACAGTAACAGCTTCTAGAGATAGAAGTAAATACAGGAATTTGAGTGCAATAATCTAGGGTTCTGACAAAAGAGGGTTGGACTGAAGGAAATTTTTTTTCATTATGTTAGTAAGCCACTATTAATTAACCACTAGGTTTTTTATTTCCTCATTCAGGGACCAGACCCTGTAGTTCAGTCAGCCAGTCTCTGAAAGGCATGGCTGATAGAGGACACTGCCCTAATCCTTGGAGTATATGATCCTCAATCTACAGCAGGACCCCATCCAACTAGAAGACCTTACTTCTGTTGAGAGTGTAAAGAGAATCTGACTTAGGTGAATTCCAAGCCCAAGGTACTGATCTTGTCACTCTGTACCAAACCACCCCCACCCCCTCTTAGAGTTCATGAGACCAAGCTCATGAAGAAGAAAACCAACTGAAATGGTTTGGGTAGAGATGGATTCCACTGTCTAGATTGCTGGACGTGGCTGAGTCTTATGATCAAACCACATTCTCAACAGGAGGAGCTGAAGATTTTTAGTCTACCCCCTCATTAATTTTTCACCAGTCAGGGTTGATTTCTCCTTTCAGGGGTATTCCCTTTCAAAAAAGTATTTAAAGCATTGAGAATCTCCATTAGGTAGGGGTCTTTGATTACCAAGAAAAACCACTGACCATCAATTTATTGATTATTAACTAATTTTATTAATTTCCCATAAATTTGGTCTTGGGTTTATTTGAACAGTTCAGTGAAAGCAAGTTGTAATTTTTGTATTTTGGTCATTTGGGCCATCGAAAGTATTTGAGATGGAAATGATTCATCAATATTAGAATCCCTGGAGGTGGAGTCAAGATGGCAGAGTAGAAGCAGGGCCTCCAAGCGGCTCTGGCTTCCACCTTCCCCAATCAATGTAAAAAGGGGACTCTGAACAAACTTTGGAACTACATAACCCACAAAATGACACAGAGAAGCTAACCTCCCACTGAGGACAGCCTGGCAGACCAGCAGGAATAGGCCAATGCAGAGCTCTGGGAGCCAAGCCCAGGTCCACTTGAGCCAGAGGTTTTAGCCCTAGGGTGGGCCTGACCAATCACAGGCCAGAGGGGCTCCAGATCACCAGTAGCTGCAGTGATCCAGAAATATCAACACAAAGATGAGAAGGGCAAAGTGAGAGGTCAGTGCAGTCTGGACTTTGGGAACCAGTAAGTGGGAGTGCTTGGCTTTTGCCCCCAGGATGAGAAGCCACTGAGCCGCCCTGCACAGCCAGCAACACAGTGGCAGCTTCAGCTCCTGGCCTGCAGAGTATAGGGGGACCAAGCAATCAGTCTGAGGGGAATTCACTCTTGCTTTAACCTGCTTGGATCTGGATTGTAGTCTAGGGTGGAGGTCCTGGGGTGTGTGACCAGATTGCCAGAGTGTGTGTAGGGCTTCTAAGAGGGCACCCAACTAATACCTCTGGGCAGTTGAGAAAACCCCAGCATTTGTGATAAAAGGTCCCATGTCTGATGTCAGAGTCCTACTGTGGCAAAAAGCCCAGGGGTCAAGTGACTGAGGGACAACATGACCTGGCAAAGGAAATAAAGCAAACAGAAGATTCCAACATTAGACTCCTATTTTGCGGGGAAAAAAAGGAGCAAAGCATGGAACAGGAAGAAGACAGTGAAGTCAGAACTCCTGCACCAAAAGCTTCAAAGGAAAATACGAACTGGTCACAGGCCATAAAGGACCTTAAGAAGCAGATAAGAGAAGTGGAGGAAAAATTGGGAAGAGAAATGAGAACAATGCAAGAAAATTAAAAATGAGAGTCAACAGCCTGACTGAGGAAACTATCACCTTAAAAAAATAGACTAACTGAAATGGCAAAAGAGGCTGAAAAAGGCAATAAGGAGAAGAATGCCTTAAAAAGCCGAATTTGCCAGATGGAAAAAGAATCTCAAAAGCTCAATGAGGAGAATGATTGCTTCAGAATTAGATTGGAGGAAATGGAAGCTAATGACTTTATGAGAAATCAAGATGCTGTTACACAGATCCAAACAAATGGAAGAATAGAAGGCAATGTGAAATATCTCATGGGAAAAACCACTGACCTGGAAAATAGGTCCAGGAGAGATAATTTAAAAATTATTGGACTACCTGAAAGCCATGATCAAAGAAAGAAACGAGAAATCATCCTCCAGGAAGTTCTCAAAGAAAACTACCTGATGTTTTAGAACCAGAGGGCAAAATAGAGGTTGAAAGAATCCATTGATCACCTCCTGAAAAAGATCCCCAAAAGAAAACTCCTAGGAATATTAAAGCCAGATTCTGGAATTCACAGATTAAGGGGAGAATATGACAAGCAACCAGGAAAAAACAATTTGAATATTGTGGAAATACAATCAGGATAACCCAGGATCTGGCAGCTTCTACACTGAGGGATGAAAGAGCTTGCAATATGATATTCTGGAGGTCAAAGGAGCTGGGATTAAAACCAAGAATCACCTACCCAGCAAAACTGAGTATCACATTTCAGGGTAAAATATGGTCATCCAGTGGAATAGAGGACTTTCAAGCATTCTTGCTGAAAAAAAACCAGAGTTGAATAGAAAATTTGACATTCAGATACAAGAAGCAAGAGAAGCATGAGAAGGTAAACAGGGAAAAGAAATCATAAGGAATTTATCAGAGTTGAACTATTAACATTCCTACATGGAAAAATAGTAATTGTAACTGATGAGACTTTTCTCAGTATGAAAATAGTTGAAGGGAATAGAAATATATATGAGTATATATGAGGGCATATGGGCATATGAATACACATGTGAATATGTGTATATATGTTTACAAGTATACATAGATAGAGGTCACAGGACCAATTTAATAGGAAGGGATGATACTTAAAAGGTGAAATTAAGAGGTGAGAGAGGAGATGAGGAGAGACAGAATGGGGTAAACTATCTCATATAGAAGAGGCAAGGGAAAATGGTTACAATGGAGGGGAAGAATAGGAAGGCAAAAAAGGGAATGGATCAGTTTATTCTCATTGAATTTGGCTTGGGGAGGGAATGAAGTACACACTAAATAGGGTATCTCACCCTACAGGAGAGTAGGGGGGAAGGGGATGAGAGGGGGGATGATGGAAGGGAGGGGAGGCTGAGGGGGAGGGAAGTTGGAAGCACCTACTTTCAAAAAGGGATGGGATCAAAGTAGAGAATAGAAAAACTGGGAGGTGGGATAGGAGAAAGGAAAATATAGTCAGTCTTTTACAATATATCTACTATGTTATTGTTTTGCATTAGCTACACATGTACACCCCATACTAAACTGCTTATCTTCCCAGTAAGGGTGGGTGACAAGGGAGGAAGGGAATGAATCTGGAATTCAAATTTTAAGATCAAATTTTTAAATACATATATATATATATATATACTATTATTAATACTATTTTACATGTAATTGGGAATTAAGATATACAGGCACTGGTGCAGAGATCCACTATGCCCTACTGGAAAATCTTAAGGGGTATGGGAGAAAATATGGGAGAGAGCAGATTGGAGGAGGGGATATCCTGTGGGACTGCTATTTTGGGATCGTGGGTAGGAGAAAAATGGGGAGAAAATTTGTAACTCAAAATATGGCAGAAATGAATGATGTAAATCAGAAGTTAATAAAGCATCTGAAAAAAATAGTAGGTCTTCCTGTTAATTACAGGGAAAGGAGAAACTGAAGAGCCATATTCTCAGATATGGGTCTAGTGAGACTAATACACAGCTCATTATCAATCACTACCATTGTAAGCAGTCCAGAGCAGACAGTCATTCTAACTTCCTCCTGTTTACACAAAAATTCACAGACCAATGGAGGTTCCAAAAGTGCTCCTTTCTCTCTGGAGATTTACAGATAACACCCATCTTCTTTGGGCTAGTGCCTCCCAGAAATACTGACTGAAAAGGACACACATTCTTGAACAGCACAGCAAAAAGTTGGGATTTAGTTGGTCAATAAGCCTTTATTATTTACTCTGTGCTAAGAACTAGGGATACAAATAAAGGCAAAAAAGTATGGTCCTTCCTCTCAAGGAGTTTACATTCTAATGTGGGATTCTTATGTGCAGAAAACTGTACTAAAAAATATAGTTGAATGAAAGAGAATCCCAGAAGAAAGGTACCACCAAATTATCTTCCATGTACAAAATATTAGATGTTTTGATTCTATATATGGTGTTTCTATGAAAAAGACTTGGACTAAGAAGTGGTTAATTAGTTCTTTGATGCTGACTTATATAAAATCAACAATATTGCTTAAAATGGAGCATTAGGTAAAAAAGGGAGTGATGCTAACCTAGGAAGTGCCTATAAGTCAAGTTAATTGGAAGGTTAATTACAGTCAGTTTTGTGTTTCTCCTTGCTCTACTATAAATGGACAGAAGCTGGGAAGGTCCTAAGCTCTGACAGCTTGAAGCTGCCTGATCACCAGATTCTTGTATTAACAGATTTCTGATACTTGCCTTTTTGTCTTGCTGCAAAATGATACCAATTTCCTCTAGCAACATAGAGTGTACACTGCACAATGAGCTGTGAAGATACCAGAAATAAACTATTCTGAATTTTATTCAGGATTTAATACAATTCTGACAATCACACATTAACAAATTATATCATTAGTAGAGGAAGAAAATGGCTAACAAACAGTTGTGTTGGAAGTGACCGCATTACATACCAAAACATTATAGTTATCCAAAAATCTGCCCTCATATACCCTTGTGATTCTGTCAGTTCGGACTGGTATCAGTTATTTGAAAACAAGCTTTTGCACTTCCCTTTACTCTGTAGAATCAAATAGTGAAAGGGTAGAACATTAACTACAGGGTTAGGAGGAGGGAAATGGAAGAACACCAGGATATTTCTAATAGCTTTGTAACAGTGTGGTGTGCTTCTTTTCTCCCCCAGTACTAAATTTATTAGATTTGACTAAAATCCTTTGATTTGCATTAAAAAGGTTTTGTTTGTTTCTTTTGGCTTGAATCTCTGTGAACATTGTAAAAATGTTAATGTCATGTAGGCTAGCCAACCATTTTTGCTCATAAATATTGGATATTCCAGTATTTTTTGTCTTTTGTTTCCCTTCTTTTCCATTTTTTTCATTTGCTGATGTATTTTTTTTAATTTTTAATATTTTTCTTTAAAGTTATGAGTTCCAAATTCTATCCAGTCTTCCCGATCCCTTCCCTTAGATTGTTAAGCAATCAGATATGGGTCATACATTTGCAATTATAGAAAACATTTCCATACTAGTCATTTTGTACAAGAAGATTCAAATAAAAGGAAAAATAAAAGTTAAAAAATAGCATGCTTCAGTCTGTATTCAATCAATATCATATTTTTCCCCTCTGGAGTCAGATAGTATGCTTCATCATGAGCCCTTTAAGATTGTCTTAAATCACCATATTGCTGAGAATAGCAAAGTCATTCACGATTCTTCGTCAAACTACTGCTGTCACCATGTACAACTTTTTCTTTGTTCTATTCACTTCACTATACATCAGTTCATGTAAGTCTTTCCAGGTTTTTTCTGAAAATCCACCTGGTCATTTCTTATAGTACAATAATATTCCATTACAATCATATACCACAGCTTGCTTAGCCATTCCCCAATTGATGGGCTTCCCTTTGGTTTTAAATTCTTAGCCAGCTCAAAAATAGTTGCTATAAATATTTTTATACAAATAGGTGCTTTTCCCTTTTGGAGGATGTCTTTGGGATACAGAACTAGCAGTGGCATTATGAAATCAAAAGGTATGTGTGCACAATTTTATAACCCTTTGGGTATAGTTCCAAATTGATCTCCAGAATGGTTAGATTAGTTCACAACTCCACCAACAACAGAACGTTAGTGTTCCAGTTTTCCCACATCCAACATTTTCCTCTTTTTGTTATATTAGCCACTCTAATAGGTATGGCATTTTTTTTCATATGACTATAGATACCTTCAATTTCTTCATCTGAAAACTGACTTTTAATTCTTTTGACCATTTATTGATTGGGGAATGACTTGTATTCTTATAAATTTAAATCAATTCTCTATTTGAGAAAAATGGCCTTTATCAGAGGTACCTGTTGCAAAAAAGTTCTTCCCAGTTTTCTGCTTTCCTTATAATTGCTGTTACATTGGTTTAGTTTGTGCAAAAACTTTATATATAATCAAAATTATCTACTTTACACTTTATAATGCTCTCTGTATCTTCGTTGATCCTAAATTGTTTCATTATCCATAAATCTGGCAGATAAACTACTCTCTGCTCTCTTTATTTGATTATGGTATCGCCCTTTATGTCTAAATAAACTACTCTCTGCTCTCTTTATTTGATTATGGTATCGCCCTTTATGTCTAAATCATGTACCCATTTTGTATACAGTGTGAGAAGTTGGTCTATACGTAGTTTCTGTCATACTCTCTTCCAGTTTTGCCAGCAGTTTTTGTCAAATAATGAGTTTTTGTTCCAAAACCCTGGATCTTTAGGTTTATCATATACCAGATTACTACAGCAATTTACTATAATGTAATTTGTACCTAATCGATTCCACTGATCTACTACTTTATTTCTTAGGCAGTACCTGATTCCTTTGGTAATTACAGCTTTATAATATAGTTTGAAATCTGGTATGGCTAGACCATCTTCTTTTGCATTTTTTCATTAATTTCCTTGATATCCTTCAACATTTCTTTTTCCACATGAATTTTATTTTTTCTAACTCTATAAAATAAAATTTTGATGGTTTGATTGGTATGGCACTGAAAAGGCAGAATTGTTATTTTTATCATATTGACTTGGTCTACCCATGAGCAATTAATATTTTTCTAATTGTTAGATCTGACTTTGTGTGAAAAGTGTTTTATTATGTTCATATAGTTCTGGGATTTGTCTTGACAGGTAGGCTCTCAAGTATTTTATACTGTCTACCATTACTTTAAATGGAATTTTCCTATCTCTTGCTGCTGGACTTTGTTGGTAATATGTAAAAATGTTAATGATTTATGTGGGTTTATTTTGTATCCAGGAACTTTACTAAAGTTGTTAATAATTTCAAGTAGTTTTTGAATTGATTCTCTAGGATTTTCTAAATATAAGACCATATCATCTGCAAAGAGTGATAGTTTCCTTCATTACCTATTCTAATTCCTTTCATTTCTTTTTCTTCTCTTATTACTATAGCTAACATTACTTGTATAATACTAAATAACAGAGATGATAATGGGCATTCTTGCTTCATCCTTGATTGTACTGGGAAGGCGCCTAGCTTGTTCCAATTGCAATAATGCTTGCTAATGGTTTTAGATAAATGTTACTTATCAATGTAATTTAAATTCCATTTATTCCTATGTTATCTAGTGTTTTTAATAGGAATAGGTGCGGTATTTTGTCAAAGGCTTTGTCTGCATCTATTGAGATAATCATATGATTTCTGTTAGGATATGACATGGCAAATTATGCTGATAGTTCACCTAATATTGAACCAGCCCTGCATTCCCGGCATAAATTCCACCTGGTCATAGTGTATGATACTTGTGATATATTGCTATAATCTCTTTGCTAGTATTTTACTTAATTTTTTTGCATCAATATACATTAGGGAAATTGGTCTATAGTTTTCTTTCTCTGTTTTGACTCTTCCTATTTAAGTATAAGCATCATATTTGTGTTGTAAACAGAACTTGGTAGGGCTCCTTCTTTTTCTATTATTCCAAATAGTTTATATAATATTGGGATTAATTGTTTTTAAATGTTTGGCATAATTTCCTTGTGAATCTATCTGGTCCTGGGAGTTTTTTCTTAGGAAGTTCATTAATGGCTTCTTCAATTTCTTTTTCTAACATTGGGTTATGTATTTTATTTCTTCTTCTGTTAATCTGGGTAATTTATATGTTTGTAGATATTCATCCATTTCATTTAGATTGTCAAATGTATTGGCATGTGATTAGGCAAAACAAGTGCTAACAATTGTCTTAATTTCTTCTTCATTGGTGGTGAATTCACCGCTTTCATTTTTGATACTAATAATTTGGTTTTCTTCTGTCCTTTTTTATTCAAATTAACAAATGGTTTATCTATTTTATTATTTGTTAGTTGGCTTGTTTGTTCTTCACAAAACCAGCTTCTAATTTTATTTATCAATCATTTTCTTACTTTCAAGTATATCCATGTCTCCTTTGGATATTTTCAGGGTTTACAATATGGTGTTTAATTGAGGATTCTTAATTTGTTCTCCTAGTTTTTTTTCATTGCATACCTGATTCAGTGAGCTGACTTTTCTCTATTGTATTGATGTAAGCAATTAGAGATATACATTTTTCCATAAAACTGCTTTGCCTGCATCACATCAATTTTAGTATGTTTTCTCATTGTTATTTTCTTTAATGAAATTATCAATTGTTTCTGATTTGTTTTTTGAGCTACTTGTTTTTTAGGATCAGATTATTTAATTTTCAATTAATTTTTAATCTTTCTTTCCATTGTCCATTATTGAATGCAATTTTCATTGCACTATGTTTTGAAAAGGATGTATTTACTACCTTTGCTTTTCTGCACTTGGTTGTAAGCTATTTATGTCCTAACACATGGTCAATTTTTGTGTATTTGACATGTACTTCTGAGAAGAAGGTATATTTATCCTTTCTATTCCAATTCAATATTCTCCAGAAATCTATCATATCTAACATTCCCAGAATTTTATTCACCTCCTTAACTTCTTTCTTGTTTATTTTTTGGTTAGATTTATCTAGTTCTGAGAAGGGAAAGTTGAGGTCCCCCCCAATACAGCTTTATTTTCTATTTCCTCCTGCAAGTCATTAAACTTCTCTTTCAAAAATTTAAATGCTATCCCACTTGGTGCATATGTTTAGTATTGATATGACTTCACTATCTTTCAACAAGTTACATTTTACTTTATCTTTTTTAGATCTATTTTTTGTTTTTGCTTTGTCTGAAACCATGATTGCTACTCCTGCTTTCTTGGCTTCAGCTGAAGCATACTAGGTTTCTGCTCCAGTTCTTTACCTTTATGCCTTGTATATTTGTGTGCTTCAAATGTATTTCTTACAAACAACATATTGTTTACAAGGATTCTGGTTTTTAATCTATTCTCCAATCTGTTTCCATTTTATGGGTGATGTCATTCTATTTCTATTTATAGTTATAACTATTAACTTTGTATTTCCTTCCATGCTAATTTTCCTGCTTATCCCCCCCTTATATTCCACCCTTTCCCTCCTCACAAGTGTTTTATTTCTGAACACAGATATACCCTTCCTTTTATCAGTGTCTCCTTCCTCTTCTATTATCCCTCTCTCTACTTTTTTATAGGGTAGATTCCTATATCCAAATGAATGTGTATGTTATTGTGTATATATGTTATTCTCCCTTTGAGTCAATTTTGATGAGTAGGAGTTATAAATTTTGCCTACCATTCCCACCCCCACTCTTCTATCTTGCCCTCCATTATAATAGCTCTTTCGTGTCTCTTTTATTCGGGATAATTTACCCCATTCGATCTCTCCCCTCCTTTTTCTAGTATAATTTTCTTTCCCACCCTTTTATTTTTTGGGGTATTATCCCATCAAAGTCACCTTATATTGACACTCTCTATCTACATATTCTCTTTCTAATTGTCCTTATAATAATAAAGTTGAGTTACAAATAGTATCTTGCCATATAGAAATATAAACAGTTTGGCCATGTTTAATTTCTTATGTTTTCTCTTGTTTCTTTTCTTTTTTTTTAACTTTTTATGTTTCTCTTGAGTCTTGTATTTGCAGGTCAATTTTTTTTTTTTACTCATCTCTGGTCTTTGAATTAGAAATGCTTAAAAAGTCCTTCATTTCATTAAATGACAATTTTTCCCTGAAAAATTATACTGAATTTTACTGGGCAGGTAAATTTTATTTTTGCCTTTTTGGAGGGGGAAGGGCAGGGCAATTGGGGTTAAGCTACTTGCCCAAGGTCACATGGCTAGTAAGTGTTAAGTATCTAAGGCCAGATTTGAACTCAGGTCCTCCCAACTCCAGGCCCAGTGCTCTATTCACTGTGCCGCCTAGCCACCCCTGGGGAGGTAATTCTTGGTTGTAATCCTAACTCTTTTGCCTTTCAATGTATCATATTCCAAGTCCTCCAATACTTTAATGTGGAAGCTGCCAAATCCTGTTTAATGCTGACTGTAACTCCATGATATTTGAATTGTTTCTTCTTGGCAGCTTCCAATACTTTATTCTTAATTTGTGAGCTCTGGAATTTGGCTATGATGTTCCTGGGAGTTTTCTTTTTGAGATCTCTTTCATGTGGTGATCAATTGATTCTTTCAGTTTCTACTTTGCCCTTTAGTTCTAATATATCAGGGTAGTTTTCTTGATGATTTTTTAAAAGATGTTGTCCATGCTTTTTTTTTTTAATCATGGCTTTCAGGTAGTTCAATAATTCTTATATTATATCTCTTGGATCTATTTTCTAGATCAGTATTTTTTCCAATGAAAAATTTCACATTTCCTTCTTTTTGTTTTTATTTTACTTTTTTTGACTTTGTTTTATCATACTTTGATGTCTCATACAGTTATGTTTCCACTTGTTCAAGTCTAATTTTTAAGGAACTATTTTCTTCAGTAAGCTTTTGTACTTCCTTTTCCATTTGGCCAATTCAATTTTTTAGGGAGTTATATTCCTCAGTAAATTTTTGTATATCTTTTCCCATTCTTTTTTTTTCATGATTCTCTTGCATTATTTTCATTTTTTCCCCCAATTTTCCTTCTACCTCTCTAATTTTATTTCTTTTTAAACTCTTTCAGGAATTCTTTTTGGACCTAAAACCAAATTACATTTTTCTTTGAGGCTTTACATGTAATCATGTTGACACTATTGCCCTCTTCTATATTTATGCCTTGATCCTCCCTATCACAATAGTAACTCTCTACAATCAAGCTCTTTTTTGTGCATTTTTTTCTACCTTTTGTGTGACAGTGTTTTTAATGTGAGAATTGGGTTTTTCTTGGCTGGGGTTCTGGATCTTACTACTGTCTTTCACTGGGCTTCAGGGCTTATATGTTTGCTTTCCCTGGGGGGTAGGCCTCCCTTCTGGCTTGTAATGGGGGTTGAGGCCTCCCTGTTGGACTCTCCTGAGTATGGGATTTAGCTGTTGGCCTGCTCCAGGGCTGAAGACTTGCTGCTGAGTTGTTATGGTAAGAGTCTTTCTGGTGGGTGGTCTGGATGAGGGATCTTGTTACTGATCTGCCCCAGGGGTGAGGCCTTGCTGCTGGGCTGCCATGGAAATAGGGTTTCTCTAATAGTGGGCCTCAGGAGCAGAGTCTCGCTGTTGGTCAGCCCTGGGGAAGAGCTTAGCTACCTGCCAGCAATGGAGTCAAGGCCTCCTTGGTGTCTTGTACTGGGGGCAAGGTCACTATAATGGGGTCTTGCTGCAATGCACAGACTCCTCACTTGCCTAGGGAGCTCCTGGTTTACAGAAGGGCAAGGCCTCACTGGTGGCTTGGCCCAGGCTTGGAGCCTTGCTACAGGCTCCCTGTGGTGACTGTTGCTGCTTCTGTTGGACATTGCTCCCTCCCACCCCAGTGAGACAGATCTTTCCTGCAGGGCTGATAAACTGCTTCCTACTCCTAGATCAATTCTGATGTGGTTTTCTAGTTGTTTCGAGGGGAATTTGGGAGGGTTTCAGAGGGTTGCTTCTTCACCCCATACATCTCCTTTTCCATTTTAACATTCAACTGAGCACAGTATTATTTACTTTCATTATTCACTGGACTAGAAATAGGAATGTGAAAGTGATAATATACTGGCTGTGATGTCTTTAAAATTAAATATCAGCAATTATTTGAAAGTACAAAGAAAAAATTCTTATCATGCTCGTTGTAGACAAAAAAATGTATTGAAAACAAAACAAATTACCTGCTGACATTCTATTTGCCAAGACTTTCAGTAAATTATTTTGCTAAGGATAACATCATTTGTCTCCACTTAATCATTATTCTCTTAAATGATTCTTTGTTGTTCAGAAAATTTCTATTTTGTGCCAACAACTTGTGCTCATTTATTAACTGCATTGTCCCTGAACTAGAAATTCTGTATTACAAATTGATTTCCAGAAGCTGTGTGATTCTGAGGTATTTATGTGGCATTTTATACATTCAAAGGGGTTCCAATCATTCCCATTTCTCCTGAATATCCTTTTGTAGACTTTATAGCAGAAGTTAAATGAAAACTATATTCTCTTTGCCAGATAAAGAATCAAGAATTAATTACAATCAAGAGAAAAATGTGGTTACAAATCGAAAGCAGGTTATCTTTAGTATCTACTCCAACAACAGAAAATAAGTATTCATATTATCCAGGCAGGCTGTCCCTGCAAATGTACCCTGCCTAGCTGTGAATATACTTGTTCTTGAGAGACTGCCAACCAGTCCTGGTTCCAGAGCATGGAATAGTTATGTCAACTTTTTAAATCCAGATTCTCAACAAAGACACTAGGACGTGGTGGAAAGAACACTGGACTCTAAGGTCTTACCTCGCAACCAGCTAACTGACAGTGATGATGAATAGATGACAAATAGAAAGAGTCAATGTTGGAGGGGCTGTAGAAAGACAGGCTCGCTAATACAGTGTGGACAGAACTGTGAATTATTCCAAGTACTTAGGAAATCAATTTGTTATTACATAAACTGCTCAGATACTTTAAAAGTGATTTCTATCCTAAGCATATATCTCAAGGAAACAAAGATTCAATATGTAACAAAATATCAACACCAGCACTTTATCTGGAACCAAAAAACCATTAGTTGGAGGGTTGAATAAATTGCTTAATAACTATATTAAAATGTTATTCCCTTGTAAGAAATTATGAATATGCAGAATTATAACAAACATGCAGGAACTTGTATAAAGTGATGAAGAGTGAAGAAGGTAGACTAAAGAGAACAAATGGCTTCCCCCAACGTTTGGCACAACAATAGTATAAGGCAGCTGAGAAGAATCCTGGGAAGATGGCAAATTGAGGGGGAACCTAATATCAGCTCCCCACCACACTATAGCAAATAAAGAAAGGGAACTTAAGTGAATAAAAAACAACAAAGACAACAAGAAGAGAAAGAATCCATACTAAGATAAGTCTTTCAGGAAAAAAAATAAAAGGACAAGGGAAGGGAAGGGAGAAGAATTGGGGGGGGGAGGGTGGCAGGGAAGGGGCATTTATATATATATATATGTATATATATGTATGTATATATATATATATATATATCACCTACTATCTACCAAACACTGTGTTAAGTGCTTTACAAATTTCATTCAATTTATTTCATTCAATCCTCACAACAACCTTACAAGATAATGTTATTATCCCTATTTTACAGTTGAGCCAACTGAGACAAAAGAGATTAAGGACTAACCGAGGGTCATACAGCTAGTAGTGTCTGAGGCCAAATTTGAACTCAGGTCTTCTTGACTCCAGGCTCAGTGGTTTATCCTAGCTGCCTCTAAACAACTCAAAAGGGCAACTCAGTATCCCATTGCCCCTGGTGCACCCACCCTTGTTCTCCCCATCATACAGTCTTAGGTAAACAACTTTAGGAGTTAACATTTTGTCAGGTTCACAGGAAAATCCACCCAAGTTTGGACTGATGCCTATGAACTGTACCAGCCCTAAGACTCAAGATGGCAGAAAGTGGATACTGCTATAGGAGTTTGGAACCTAGGGAGATGTGAATGCAGGAGAAAGGGACCCAAAAGTACATTACTTGTTACCATTATCTAATACTATAAAATAAGGATATATGCAGATACCATTAAAAATATTTTTTAAAGAAATAACTTAAATAACCGAAGAATTATTTAGAGCTCATGGCTATGCTGTTCCAATACAAGAAAAATTATAACACTACCTAAATTAATTTACAGATTTAGTGCTATAATAATCAAGCTCTAATAATCTAATAATCATCAACGGCATTTGGTATTGGTTTAAAAAAATAAAAAAAGAGACCAATGGAACTAGCTATACAGGGAAGAATCAGAAAAAAATTAATCCAATATCCTACATATAGTTTTTTTTAATAAACTTCAAAATAGATATTAGCTGGTGAGGAACTCCTTTTTGAACAATAATTGTTGTGCAAATTTGAAAACAATTTAATAGAAATTCTGTCTAGACCAACCTCTGATACTAAATAAGCTCAAAATAATATATGACCTGAATATTAGATATACCACACTAAAAATTAGAAGAGAATCATATTAGGTACAATTATGAATAAAAATATAAAATATGTTATTTTAATTGCATAAAATTGAAAAGATTTTTTTTAAAAAAACACCTTTACAGGAACTAGGATAAGAAGAGAAAAAAGCAAATGGAAAAATTCTCTATAGTACACATCACTACTATCCAAGATGTATAAACGATTATTCAGCATTTACTAGTAACAAGCACTGTGCTATGCTAGGATCATACCCACAAAAAAGTCGCTGCATACCAAGAATTTTCATTTATATAATAACTAGTACGTATATATACAAGACACAAGCTAACTTTAGAAAAGACACTAGCAGCTGGGGAGATTGGGAAAGGCATCCTCCAGAAGGTATAACTCCATACCTATCCTAGAGAAAGCCAAGGATTCTAACTTGTAGAAGTGAAGAAGGAGAACATTTCAGAGATGGTGAAGACCTAATGTAAAAGCAGGGAGATGAGAGCTGGAGAAGTGTGCATGAGGAACAACAAATAGGCCAGTAGGGTTGGCCCACAGAATGCAGAATCGTAATGTTCAAGAAGACTGGAGCAACAGCTAGACAACAATCCAAGATAACTTCAAAAGACTCATGATGTAAAATGCCATCCACATCCAGGGAAAGAATTATGGAATCTGAATGCAGAATGAAGCAGACTATTTTCACTTTTTTTTTGTTTTGTTCTGCTTTGTTTTATGTGGCTTTTCCTTTTTTCTTCTGTTTCTTCTTTCATGACATGACTAATGTGGAAATATATTTACATGATTGCACACATATAACTTAGATCAGATTACTTGCCACCCTGGGAAGGGGGGTGGAAGGGAGGGTGAAAAAAATTAAAACTCAAACCTTATAAAAAATGAATGTTGAAAACTAGTTCTTTTTTAAATTAAATTCTATATTTATTTTTGTTTACATCATTGATTTCCTTGAGATTTTGAGTTATGAATTTTCTCCCTGTCTTTCCCCTACCCACCACCCCAAAATAGTATTCCCATTGCATACCCCTTCCCCCAATCTGCTCTCTCCTATATCCTCCCCCATCCCACCTCCAACTTTCCAGTAGGGCAAGATGGATCTCTATACCCCAGTGCCTATATATCTTATCTCCGAGTTGAATGCAAAATAATAATAATTTTTTTAAACATTTGATCTTAAAAATTTGAATTCCAGATTCTTTCCCTTCCTCGCTTGTCACCTACACTTACTGGGAAGATAGGCAATTCAAAATAGGTTGTACATGTGTAGCTACACAAAACATTTCCACAGTGGATATATTGTGAATGACTATATTTCCCTCCATTCTATCCCACCCCACTTGTTTTATTCTCTACTTTGACCCTGTCCCTTTACAAAAGAGTGTGCTTCTAACTTCTCTCCCCCTCAAACTGCCCTCCCCTCCATTATCTCCCCTCTCATCCCCTTTTCCCTACTCTCCTATAGGGTGAGATACCCTATTTAGTGTGTATATCATTCCCTCCCTAAGCCAAATTCAATGGGAGTAATGTTGAACCATTCCCTTTTGCCTTCCTATTATTCCCCTACATTGTAACAGTTTTAATCTCCTCTCATTATATTCCTCTCTCAGCTCTCAATTTCACCTTTTAAGTATCATCCCTTCCTATTCAAGTGGTCCTGTGCCCTCTGTCTATGTATACCTGTAAACATATCACACACTCACATATGTATTCATACACCCATATACCTTCCTATATAGACATATACATATGTTTATACACACACACAAACATTTATGTTCCCTTCAACTATTCTCATACTGAGAAAAGTTTCATAAGTTACAATTATCATTTTTCCATGTAGGAATGTAAATAGTTCAACTTTGATCAGTTCATTATGATTTCTCTTCCCTCTCTCATGCTTCACATCTTCTAATGCTTCTCTTGCTTCTTGTATCTGAATGTCAAATTTTCTATTTAACTCTGGTGTTTTCATCAAGAATCCTTGAAAATCTTCTATTTCATTGAATGATGATATTTTCCCCTGAAACATGATACTAAGTTTTTCTGAGTAGGTGATTCTTGGTTTTAATCCCCACTCCTTTGACCTCTAGAATATCATATTCCAAGCCCTTCGATCCCTCAATGTAGAAACTGCCAGATCCTGTGTTATACTGATTGTGTTTCCACAATATTCGAATTGTTTCTTTTTGGCTGCTTGTAATATTTTCTCCTTCATTCGGGAATTCCGGAACCTGGCCATGATATTCCTAGGAGTTTTCTTTTTGGGATCTTTTTCAAGAGATGATCAGTGGATTCTTTCAAATGCTATTTTGCCCTCTGGTTCTAAAACATCAGGGCAATTTTCCTTGAGAATTTCTTGAAGGATGATCTCTAGATTCTTTTTTAGTTCATGGCTTTCATGTAGTCCAGTAATTTTTATATGATCTCTCCTGGATGTATTTTCTAGGTCAGTGGTTTTTCCAATGAGATATGTCACATTGCCTTCTATTTTTTCATTTGTTTGGATCTGTTTAGTAGTATCTTGATTTCTCATAAAGTCACTAGCTTCCATTTCCTCCAATCTAATTTTGAAGAATTGATTTTCTTCAGTGAGCTTTTGAGATTCTTTTTCCATCTGGCAAATTCAGCTTTTTAAGGCATTCTTCTCCTCATTGCCTTTTTGAGCCTCTTTTGTCATCTTAGTTAGTCTATTTTTTAAGGTGTTATTTTCTTCATTCAGGTTGTTGACTCTCTTTTCATGATTTTCTTGCATCATTCTCATTTCTCTTCCTAATTTTTTCCTCCACTTCTCTAATTTGGTTTTCAAAATCCTTCTTAAGATCCTCTATGCCCTGTAACCAGTACATATTTTTCTTGGAAGCTTTTGGTACAGGAGTTCTGAGTTTGTTGTCTTCCTCATGTTCCATGCTTTGATCCCTTTTTGTCCCCCAAAAAAAGGAATCTAGAGTTGGGTTGCTATGCTTGCTCTGCTTCCTTTGCTTGCTCATGTTGCCACTCAATTACTTGACTTTTGAGCTTTTTGCCACAGTAGAACTCTGCTTCCAGAGGGGAGAGCTTTGTCCCAAATTGCTGGAGTTTTCGCAGCTGCTGGAGCTATTAGTTGGGTGCCCTCCCTGAAGCCTCCACTGGCTCTGGCACCTGGTCACATACCCCAGGACCTCCACCCTGGGTTAAAGCAAGAGCGATTACCCCTCAGGATGGTCGCTTGATTCCCCTATAATCTGTAGGCCAAGAGCTCTGAAGCAGCCATGAGGCCACATTGGCATGGTCGCCTCACCTCAGCTGCTTCTCCCTGGGGGGCAGAGGCCGCACCACACTCCTGGACCCCACATTCCCAAAGCCCACTGACCTCTCACTTTGTCTTTGGCATTTATGGGTTGATAATTCTGGAAACTGCCATAGCTGCGGGTGATCCACTCTCCTGGGTAGGGTGCCCTGGGGCTAAAACCTCAAGCTCATTCAGGGCTGGGTGCTGCTCCCAGTGTGCTGTGATGAACCCTTCCTGATGGCCTGCCGAGCTGCCTTCTTTGAGAGATTTGTTTCTCTCCGTCACTTTGTGGATTCTGTAGCCCTAAAGTTTGTTTAGAGTCATTTTTATAGGTATTTGAGGTGGATATGGGGGAGCACAGGAAGTTTTCCTGCTTGTATGCCACCATCTTGGCTCCACCCCCCTGAAAAATAGTTCTACATGTTATTGGGGAAAAAATGCTATTTTAGAAGCAGAAGGAAGAGGAGAGGAGAAGAGGAAGAAGATTAAGGAGGAGGAGGAGGAGGAAGACAACTGGAGCAATAGGAAGAAGTCAGATTGTGAAGGATTTTATATGCCAAATAGGAGGTCAAGGAGAAGGAGGAGGAGGAGGACAACAGCAACATTAATGTTGTATAATTATAACAATCTATGTATGTCCCTAAAAATGGAGATGGGGGGAAAATGCACCTCTCCACCCCTCCCTCTTTTCTTTCTTTTTTTATGAATTGGGGCATTATAAATATGGAACATCTCATAACATCAGACTTTTTTTAGTTTTGCAAGTTTTGCGGAAACACTTTTTTCTTTCCTTTCTTAAAGTAATAGATAGCTTTCTGAGTAGGGGAAAGGTATATTTAGAAATTAAAATGCCATATAAACAGAAGACATCAATAAAACATTTAAGTGTCCTTAGTATTGCAAAAGAACAGGAAACTGTGAGTCTATTTTTTTAAATACCAAGATCACCTAATTGTTAGGATTATACGTATCAATAAATTCTTCAAAATCATTTTAATCTTATTAAAGTTTTCATTTAATAGGTTTGCCAAAGCTGATGACTAAAAGTTGAACTAAAGGTTTGTCCCACTGTGTGGGCCCAACTACTAATTTGTTCAGTATTACTCAATCTATCATTTCTTCTTGAATGTAAAATGAAAAATGATTTCCTGAGGGAACCTTTCATTGGATCATCTTCCTATCTTTCAAAGGCATTTGTGGAAACATCTACAAGTTTCAAAAGAGCAAGGTCATAAAAGTACCATGTATCCAAATATAGGCTGCTCTTTCCCACCACTACAATATTATAGACTACACAATTAAAATGAGATTGCTTTCAAAAGGAAAAAAATAAGTATACAATGAAGAGTAGCACCAATTATATTCTGCATTCAGATTTTATACAAGACTTGAGAGAAAAGTTCAGACCAAATAATCTAAGAGGAGAAATAATGATTCTGGACACTGGACAAAATCTTCCTCAAGGTTTCTCATGGTACATACGAGATATGACATTAGTGCTATTTTGACAGAATTTCTTTCATTTCACATAATGGCACAAAAACATATTGTATGGGGGTGGCCAGGTGGCGCAGTAAGAGCACCAATCCCAGAATCAGGATGTCCTGGGACTGAATCCGGGCTCAAATTCTTAGCATCACACCCAGAAATAACTGGCTGTGTAACCTTGAGCAAGTTACTTAACCCCAATTGCTTAAAAAAAAATATTGTGTAAATCCCTAATTAGTGACCCACACATTTATCTTCTTTTTCTGATATAAACAGAGATCATAACATCCTTTTCAACTATAATTTGTCACCCAGCTATCCCATGCCAATTTTCTCTTATCTATAGGCTTCAGCTAAACAGCAGTTGATCAGAGTCTATAGAAAGATTTCCTCCATCCTGTCAGATAGCTTGAACTAGAGTTCCCAGCCACAGTGGGATAAGATGATCAGGTATCTTCACTAATTTCAGCATTAATGTGATGAGCCCCCAGAAGGGGGGGGGGCAGAGCACCAGCTTGTGTAAGTAAGAGTGAATTAGACCAAAACAGGTCAAAGCTCATAGCCTGACCTAGTAGTGGGATCAGACCAATGTAATCACTACACTATCTGTATCTCCATTCCCAGCACCTAACAGTGCCTGCCACAAAGCAGTTGCTTAATTTGTTGATTGAATGATGTCAGTATTCTTTTGAAACATGGTTGGCAAAACTAAATTCAATACTCAAGCAAGTGTGCAACAAACATATATTAATCACTTGTTATGTGCTAGGAACAGTCACACGCACTAGAGATACTGCAGATTTAGTCTGACCAATGTAGAGTACAGCAAAACTATTATATGCCTTAGGAACTAAGCCTCTTAATGCAGCCTAAAGTTACATGAGCTACCATTTCAAACTGTTCACTCATTCTGAGGATGAAGTTCATTAATATTCCCAAATCTTCTTCACATAAATTGTTAGTTTTCCCTCAAATCTTTTCGTCCTCTACAAATATGATATGCAGCCAATTTGTGCCCTCATTTAAGTTACTGTTTAAAAAGCACAGGGCCATGTTTAAAGGCTCAGAGCCAAAAAGAATTCCCTAGACACTCTACTAGATACCTCCCTCCACTGATCACCACTTTTTAAAATACTACCCTGTCTGGATGAATTTCTGGCTCTCAGGCAATCACATGATGAAAAAGGTCATGATATAAGTAGGTCCCAATCTCACCATACCAAAATAAAGTTTCAGAAGATAATAAAGTTACAGAAGATAATTTATCTAAGCATTGTGAAAATGCCTCCTGAATTGTATACTTTTAGTGATTCATTCTCTCTGAGTCAACTAATTTTCCTGAACAGTCAAATATCCCTAAACTCCCTGATTTAAAGGAGTTAACATTTAAGACCATTCACTTTTCTAAGTCCTGAGACTTTCCCACCTAACTTAAACAACCACAAATTTATCACTAAGGTATGTATGCAAGGACTTGGACCAGAGGGAGTTTCCATGAGGGACTTTGACCCTGAACCTAATTTTCAGGTCATGTTGTTTGGGCCAAGGCTCTTAGATTTATACCACTGTATTCCAGAGAGACCCTTGGCACCATAGATCACTTTATATGAGTCTCTTTTAGTGCTCATTTTCTCCAGTTTACTTCAGTATATTCCTGAGACACAGGAACCAATCTCAACACCATTATGTCAGTGGATACTGAGAGTACAGATAATTAGGGGATTGTTCTCCTTCTCCTTACTTCCAACTGAAGATTAGGTCAACTTCCTATAAAGCCCAACCCCAGGTTAGAGTTTTGTGGGAAGTATGGTTATGATGTCTCTGACCTACCCTTAGGTCATAAGCCACTACCAGTTACCATGGCTTTACAAGTATCTCATTAGCATGGCATGTTCTCATAAACCTGGCCCTGGGCTACTCCATCTCAACCTTAAAATGTGTGCCCTTTACCTCAATGTTATCCCAATATAAAATGTGGTCCCCTTTTATAATGTCCCTAAAGTTATTTTTAATTTCTTCTCCAAGATATGTTCAATACTTGAGAAATTAAACGTGCCCAAGTCCTTTATCTCCAATGCTTCACTTCCCTGTATCACCATGATGCTACCAAAATGAATCCCTCTGGGATAAAGCATATTTTCCCCCTTGCGATGGCTTTTTGCTTTTTATTGCTAGAGATGTCTCAAAACCAGTGTTTTGAACAGTAAAGTAGTCTTCTACAAAAATGGCAAGGCAATTGGGATTTGAATAGAACAAGTTTCTGATTTTCTCTTCTCCCTGCAGGATTTTTCATAATCTTAAATGGTATGCTTCAGTACAGTAGAATCCTATTATGGTGCTGGGGATAGGGGACAAGGATAACATCTGCTTTACAAGCTTTCTACATGATTGAGGGACAAATGCACTATACTTGGGACACTGGGGACATGAGTTGGTCCTTGGTATTGTTAAACAGTAGCATAACAAGGTGCTATAAAATAGGATTTTATAATAGCTAGTGTAACAGAAAATTTCAAACTAAACTACATTAGTAAAAGAAAAAACTTTCATAAATGAAATAGAATGTAAATTCTAAAAAGGACCAGATAATATTCAATAATAACTTGTTTATAATCAAATATGCACACACACATAAATGCATATATTATTTTTGTTTTTGACAAGATTTATGATTTCATCAGCCTGGCAATATCAATGAAGAGCTCCAGAGAGATAAATAGATAGATATCAGAGGTAGAGATGTATAGATGCATGCACACATACACAAAAATATATTTGATATTTATCTTAATTGATTTTAACTATAGTGACCTATAACCCAGACAAACTAGACTCACTATTGAGGGTTCCTTCATAATCACAATCTTGGCTTGTGGCCCAACCCAGGTTTTCCCCAGGAAGACCAAGATCTAGCTTGTGTCTAAATCTCCACACAAAATACAAAGGGTTCTCAACTTCCATTCAAAAATTCTGGCTAATAAGATTCTAAATAGGACATTTTTCTCTACCTCCTTATGCACATACACATACACACACACTGCATACTCAAGTTCATAAACATTTAAAATAACTCCCTTCCCTAAGATCTATGAACCCCCCCCTCTCCTCATACAATATTCCAGGCATATAACACAACTCTGGGTGGCCAACAAAGACAAGGGGGAAAAGGGCTTCTAAATAGTCAAGCAACCGTCAAGTGGTACACTCCACTTCCCATGGTCCTCTATATTTACAGCATTATACTGGATAAGTATCTATAATATACACATACCTTCTCTCAATAGAGGAAAGCATTCATATATCCTTAGCGTCAATTCCCTTCTCTGGGCCTTCACACACAGCCCATCCCAGGCACAGCATCAATGGAGAGTAAAAGGGCTCCTCCATGGTCTTGTCATTTGCTTCTCCTTGAGTCTGGTTCCTACTTAATCTAGGAGCTCTTCACTTTGGTTCTTTTCATGTACTTCTATTCCTTTGATGCATATAGTCTCTTTTTATACAAAATTTCCTGATGGTCGTGATTTCCTGGAAAGATCATGTAAAGATTTCCTTTCAGAGAACAGAAAACATTTGTGTTTAAACATCCAGGTTTCCTACTTTTATGCTGTTTCTCACAATTAACTAGTTGCAAATCATCAATCAATCTTGATCACAGTGGTATAAAAGAGGGTCTGTAACTTATCAAGGAAATTTCACACCTGAATTAGGATGCATCCTCAATGTCAAAAGAAAGGATAACATCAACTTTTACACACTGTGTGGAGGGATATCACCTGGGCCAGATTAATGATTCTTCTCAATAAAGTAATAAGGACTCAAGACAATTTCGGTTCTTACCTTCTACATAATTTAAAACAACTCATTATATAACAATAGAAAATATGTAGGAATATACGTATGTATGTACATACATGTCAATGTTTATAATTACTTTCATCAAAATTATATTGAAATTAATATTATTAATTCTATTCCAGAAAACCAATCTTTCTGAGTAACACTGGGAAATGTTTAAAAACTTTGATAAAAAGTAATATATTTTAAATAAAAATGTTAAAAATTATACCAAACTGTCCATTTACCACCCTATAATTCTTTTTTAGGAAGAGTAGAAATATGGAGGACAATGCAATAGCTTATTCTGATTTCTGCTTCTTATAAATATGAATATGAAAATAGCAGCTAATATGTGAACAGATTTAATGAGCCTAATTTATTCTGATTAATCAGGACTTATTATCAACGCCTTACAAAAAATCTCAATCATATTTCTATGAAAAATATGAGTAGAGTAATTCTCATTCATTGTCTTATTAGAATAAATAATATTTAAAAGACAAAAACAACTCACAAATTGAAAACTAGGAAACCCACTAAGTGTACCAAATAGATATGGGCTATCATTTGCTCATCCCCAGTTCTAGCTTGAGTATTTCTCTCTCCTGGTGATTGTAACAGATCAACTATCATCTGTGCCACCTTTATGTCATATCATGATCTTTTTTCTAATTCTGTTTGCCATATTCCAAGGATTTATACTCAGTCTCTTATTTTAATGCTTTAATATAGTCTTCCTTCATAAGGACAAGATGGTATGCCAGTATGGGATGGATCCTTTTATAGTCCTTTCCTTCCACTACTGAGAATTTTGCTTTACTGCCTGAAAATATCACTGTGTGGAAAAAGATGGTTTCAGGGTCCTTTCAAAATTCCACTATTTTTATAGGATTATTTACTGGTCTTTCAGAATAGACCAGCCAAAGGCTTCAATTAGCATGAGGAAGCAGCTTTGTGTTGCAGGTTTCCTATGTATCTCGTAACAATAGTTTTGTTCTCAATTCCCTTGTTGGCTTCTTGTAAAATTCCAGATTTATTTTTTCAAGGTTGTATTTTCCCCTACTCATTTGAAATGCTTAATGACATCTAGCTTATATTTCTGATTTTATTTTTACCATATGTTCTTAGTCACTCATTCAAGTCTACATCTGCTGATTATCTGGTACAGTATGTCTTCAGTATCAACTACAAAACAATGATAGTTTAAGTCTTAAATAATTATGCTCCACCATGCCTGTCAAATCAACTTCTGTTTCAAATTCCAAAGGGTAGTAGCCCTGTTAATTCTTAAGTTTTGTTCTTGGAAAACAGCAAAACTTCATCTGTCAAGTCATTTGTGCAAATGTAAGCCAAGCTTTAACTTTACTTAATGGCAAAAATATTAATTTCTCTTCCCTAGCTGGTCAAGTTTGAGAAACTATCATCTTAGCTCAAAGTCATATAACCTCTGACTGCTCAGGAGCAGAAATCCTGGCAGAAAGGGCAGAGGTAGCAACTGTGAAAAACGGAAGCATATTCTACAATAACAGCATACAACCCCAACAAGTGAGAAAATTAGAAGCAGATGCCTCCTAGACACTGAGTGGGAGGTGTTGGAATCCAACCCCAGTGACCTACAGTCACTCTATCCTGCTGCTGTTTTATTGTTAGTGACTAAACTGTCCTGATCTTAGCAGTCATTGGATACCATTAGTGATAAACTACAGCTTGGGCTAACTATTAATCTTCTGACACTGAAAAAAACTACTATACTTCGGACTTTGTCTTCCCTGAGATCCAAATTAATTTTAAAAAACTCATATAATTAATTGCATGTATTCAGAAAATGTTTTTTTCTCAAAAATTAATTATGAAAGTACAGCATTTTAAAAACCATCTCACAAATCTCAAAGACCTAATTCATAATCTCCCAAATCAACAGCATATTCAACAGATAAATCAGTTTCCCTACCTAAGCCCACTGGAAGTACTGGGATAATCAAATGATGTGATATATATAGCAAGATAGATTTAGATAGATATACTTTTTCAGATATAAAACACTAAAGTAATTCTTGATGTCACATTGTATTTAGGAGGGAAATTTAAGAGTTACAGGAAGTCCAAGGGATGGTGACCAAAGTAGATATAGGACTTGAAAACATGTCATGGAAGTACTGGTTGAAGAAAATTAGGATATTTAACCCAAAGAGAAGGCTTATGAATAGTACTATCTTTAATATTTAAACTACTCTCTTCTGTAAAAAGAACTAGATTTATTCTGCTTTACTTGAAGGCCACAACTAGAACCAGTAGTTCTGAGTCCTCTCAATAAAAGGGGAGAAGTTTTCTCGACATGACATGAAAATGGAATTGCTACTTTGATAAATAATGAGCTCCCTAATAAGAGAGGTACTCAAGCAGTAGCTAGAAAACTATTTTTCAGGAACGTCCAACAGGGGAGTGATGTTTCAGGTAAGGACTGGATTATATGATCACTAAGGTTCGAATCAATTCCAAGATTCTAGGATTCACAAATGAAGTTCCACAAAAAGTCCAAAATGGCCATAAGCTTGAGCTTTCCTAGACTTGGCAAATTATGTACAATGGTGACTCTATTTCATCCCTCTTGATAATTCCAGAGGGAAGTTAGTTTTCCCCATGAATCCACCTTGTATATATAGAAGAAAAACCCTGAGTTAATGTGATTAATTCTATCCAATTGCCCTTAGAATGAGGTGAGAAACAATTGTTAAGACATTGGAATAATGTTAACTCAAGCATCTCTAGACTCTAGATGGGGAGATCTGATGTCAATGAGCAAGAAACTTTGGAGACACCACATCCCAAACAATTGTCTATGATAGGGCCCCAATAATAGATGAGAGTGCAGGTTTTAATCATAACCAGAAAAATTTCTGTGAGCTAAAATAACAAGAGAGACTATAGTTGAAACAAGGTACTTCAAAGGAAAGATTCCCATGTCTAGGCCAGTATTTGAGCTATATAGAAGAACTTTGACTTCTAACAAGACGGAAACTCAAACCTTTTGCTTTACCAAGACAGCACTTGTGACAAACACTTGTGTACTTCCTTTGACAAAGGCCTATTAATCTAGAGTGCAGTAGTTACCTCCCATTTGGGTAGAAGACCACAAGGGAAACAACAATGGGGGAAACTACAGAACCAACAAGCAGAAATGAAGCCTATTTCCATGTTGAGAATCATGGAAAACTTTAAGAAGAACCCTACCCCATGAGGCTATATGAAATGGAGGTAATTAATTTCCATATATTCTGCCAAATAAGTCCATTTGTTTTCTGCAACCAGCTTCCTTTATTTCTTTCCTTCATCTCTTCCTTCTTTCTTTTTAATTTTGTGAACTGTGTGATTACAAAAAAAACAGGTCACCAGGCAGAACAGATAGGAGGCACAGTGAATAGAATGTTGGACTTGCTATGAAGAAGACATAAGTTTGACTTTTGCCTGAGTAATTTAGCAGTTATGTGGTATTTAACCACACCCAACCTCTTGTGGAAGTCCATCCCACTTTTGGGTAGTTATAAATCTTTGCAAGTTTTTTTTTTTTCCTAACATAAAGCCCAAATATGCCTCTTTGTCATTTTCACCTATTACTCCTGGTTCCGGTCTTCTGGTGCCAAATAAAATAAATTCAATCCCTCCTTCCTGGGGCAGCCCTTCATACACCTGAAGACAGCTATGTCGCCAGTCTTCACTGCACTTCTGCAGGCTAAGCATCCCTAGTTCTTCAAATAAATTCTCAAGTGACATAGACTCCAAGTTTTCACCTACTGTCTGCCCTTGTCTGGAAACTCTCCAGCTTATGCATGTCCTTTTAAAATTGTGCTATAGAGAACTGAGCACAATATACCAGAGGAGGTCTGACAAGGATGAAACTCAAGATTATATTAGCTCTCTTGGCTGGTACATTCCACTTATGATTCATAAGAAGCTTGTAGTCCAGGAAAATTCCCAGAACTTTTTAAGAATAATGGCAGTCTGTCTATGCCTCTCCCATAATATACTTGTAAAGATAACTTTTTTAATAACCAGGATTAAAGCTTTATAATTCATCTCTACTGAATTTAATTATTTTGTCAGTCATATGGAGGATGGACCAGAGAGGGGGAGAAATGTATATGGAACAGAGAGACCAAATAGGAAGATATTGCAATAGTCCAGGTGAGAAATGACAAGGTCTACACATCTGGAAGATGTTCATGAAATCAATTTATAAATTACATTAATATGATAATAGCTTTGCATGTGTACAATGTCTTTTTAATGAATGTCATACATATTTTAACACTTAAAGATATTATGATTTTTATTTGCCTGAGCAAACCCACCTATATTTTGCTAGTTAATCTTCGAAAAGTACTGAAAATGAAAAAATGTTACCACGTGGTGGGCAACTCTCTTATAATAAGTTATATGGTTACATATTTCAGCTATTGACTTAAGACAAAAAAAAATAAAGACATTCTAAATATGTATACATCTATACATAAATACATACACGCACATATACGCTTGTGTGTGTGTGTGTGTGTGTGTGTGTGTCTTCTGGACTTCAAAACAGTGCCATGACTACTACACATCTCAGAACCTTCCTCAGCTCTCTGCAGCTGGTATGTAGGAAAATCCAATTCTGCAGCCTTCTCACCATTGAATATTCCTCTTCTAAGCCTGGCCCTTTCTATCACTGGCTGTTTCTCTTGGAATATCCATTTTCTGGAGTGGCCCAGGCTGTCCAGCCTTCATTCATCCCCTCACTCTGCTCCTGAATTCTGGACTTCAAGCCCAAGGCGCCACATTGGCTACCCTCATTCTCTACTCTCCTCTTCTACTTTTCAAATATCATTTGTTTGTTGTCTTCACTGATTAAAATGTCAAGTTCCTTGAGGATTTTCTCTTTTTTTCCTTCTATTAATTCTCTGGGCACTTAACACAGTACTTGGCACATAGTATACTTAATAAATAATCAGAATAGGGAATGAGGTAACAAAGCAGACACTATGATGATATTCTTAGAAAATCACAAAGACTCAACTAAAAACTTAGTTAAAACAATAACTTTAGCAAAGTAGCAGGATATAAAATAAATTAACATAAATCATGAACATTACTATATATCACAAACAAAACTCTGTAAGGAGATAATAAAAAATACCCTATGTAAAATAACTGAATGGTATAAAATTCCTGGGATTACACCCGCCAGAACAAACCCAGGAACCATATAAACAAAATTATTTTAAAAAACTTTTTTAAAGAAATAAAATCACATTTAAATAACTGGAGAGATAATAACTGTTCATGGGTAGATAGGGCTAATGTAATAAAAAAATGGCGATTTTATTATATATTCAATGCCATCCCAAATAAATGACCAAAAATTAGTTTACTAAATTATTAAAAAATAATAACAAAATTTATTTGGAAAAAAGTAGTCAAAAATATCAAAGGAAATATTTTTTTAAGTATAAAGAAACGATGTTTAGCAATAGAGATCTTATACTACATTATAAGGCAATAGTTATCAAAACTATCTGGTACTGGCAAAGAAATAGAAAAATAAATCAGTGGAATCTAATACACATACAAATTGCAGCAGCAAATAAACATAATAACCTTGTATTTTACAAGTGTAAAGACTTAAGATTCTGGGAAAACAATTAGTTATTTGTTAAAAAATGGTTCAAAAAACTAGAAAATGATATGGAAGAAATTGGGCATGCACTAGTATTTTACACCATTTACCAATATAAGGTCAAAATGGATACATGACCCAGATATAAAGAGAGATTTTTACAAGAAAATTAAAAGAACATGAGACACATTATTTACCAAACTTATGGATAAGTGAACAATTTATGAATAAATAGGAGATAGCAAAATCAGGTGTTGTGGCGATTAAAATAATTTTGAGACACATAGTTTCTGGGTAATTTTAATATTTTCATAATAAGGCCAGCATAGTATTAATAAAAGGATGGTCATTTGGCCATCTTTCTTAGACCAAAAAACCCCTAATGGTGATGGGTTCACAGTTTACACACAATAAGGGTCTTTGGAGTCTCCAAAGTGGATCACCCAAATCTTGACTTAATTTCTATATCATGAGTCTTGAAAGAAAAGAAGACAACATTTTTCCAGAGCTGTGTGAGCAAACTAAATGAGCAGAAACACACAATCCATTGACCTAAACTTAAAATTTCTTTTACTTTCTGATTAGATCTTGGCCTAGGTAAATCTTTAAGAGAGATTTCCCACCCTGGTTGATTTCTAGATGAGGAAGCAGAAAAAGGGGAAAATCTTTGTCCTAATATAATAATTAGTTATTAAATATGAGAATATTCATTTCTCACAGTGTAAAATGGATCATTTCAATTACATTAAATCAAAAAGGTTTTGTACAAATAAAACAACTATAGCCAAAATCAAAAGGGAAGCAGAAAATTGGAAGGGGGGGAGGGAGTTTACAGACAACTTATCAGATAAAATTCTCACATCTAAAATATATAAAGAATTCTGTTAACTATATAAGAATACAAGTCATTCCCCAATTGATAAATAGTCAAAGGATATAAACAAGCAATTTTCCAATGAAGAAATCAAAACAATTTATAGTCATATAAAAAATCCTCTAGATCATTACTGATTAGAGAAAAGCAGATTAAAACAACCTTCAGATAATCATTTTATACCTACCAGATTTGCAGAAATGATACAAGGGGAAAGTGACAAATGTTGGAGAGGATGTGAAAAAAAATTAGGGCACTAATTCATTGTTGGTGGAATTGTGAAATGATCCAACCATTCTAGAGATCAATCTGGAACTTTACACTAGGAGTTATTAAGCTATCTATACTGTTTGACCCAGCAACACCACTACGTGGTCTATTTCCAAAGGTGATTAGGGGAAAAGGAAAAGGGCCTATAAGTTTTAGAATGTTTATAGCAGTTCTCTTTGTGGTGGCAAGAGAACTAGAAATTGCAGAGATGCCCATCGATTGGGGAACAGTTAAATAAATTGTGGTACATGATTGTGATGCAATGCTGGTGTGCTATAAGAAATAATGAGCTCAATGATCTTAGAAAAACATGGAAAGACTTGCCTGAAATGAGCAGAACCAAGAGAACATTATAAACAGTAATGGAAAATTTTGCCTATTATAAATACCCAAATTAACTATAAAGAACATATGAAGAAAGACACTATCTGCATCCAGAAAAAGAGCTGATAAATAGATGCATAGAATAATTTTGCATATATAAATATATATATACATATATACATACACATATACATACACACACACTTATTTGTGTCTAATGGTAGCAATCTCTAAGGTGGACAGAGGGAAGAAAAAAAGAAATTTACATGATAATTTTGTCTATTTGTAAGGAATAGCAAGTTAGGCATAGATTTGCAGTCTCATGTGCAATCATCCTTTTCATTGTACTGTTATGGAAATGCTTGTTTTATTTTATAAATTAAAAATAAAATTTTAAAAATTTCCTTCTTCCAGCAGCAGCAACAGTGTGTCAAGGAGTATGAGCAATTTAGTTACTTTTCTAAGAAAATTCCAAAATCTTTCAAAGAGGATTTCCCATAGAAGCAATGTTATAAAGGATCATTAAGTTCCATAGCACAATGAGTACTATTCTTTAGCTGTATCATTAGTTTAATAGACTTCTGTTCCTTGCTAGCCTGGGAACACCTTAACCACCTTTAATAGTACTATTTCTAAAGAAAAAATGCATCCCTCATGCTAACTAACCAACTTGCAAATAAACTTTTGGAACAAGGGCCATTCTTACAATGAGAACCGACTGCACAGTACCAAAACTACATCCTCCATGTGACCATCATCTGCCAAAACATTATGTTTTCCTTGCTGGAGTATAAGGGATTTCATGATTAGGACCTAATACAGAATTCACTGTGCGCTCATTAAATATGCTGACAACACTCCAACTTGTGCTTCCATCCAAAATTTTTCCATGAATGAAATGTAAGTAATATCTTCATAAGCCATTCAAAAAGGTTACTGTCTGGTATTACTTTTTTTTTAACTAAATGAAAAGGTAACATTTAATTAAGAGCACCATTTGACTGGCCAGATGACAGTACAGAAATTCTGTAAGTGAATTTTAAGAAGTAACTAGAATCTGGTAAGGGTTGAGGTGAGCTGCTTAAAACGCAAATTTCCTTTGAGAAGAGACCATTTCATTTTTTTTTTTTTTTTGCATTTCTAACCCCAGTACATAGCTCACTGCTGGCCACACAGTAGTTGCTTAACAAATGCTCATTGGTTGATTGCCTGATTGCCCAGGTCAAGGAGGAAACTGAGGAAAAAGATTTTTAAAAGTTCAATTCAATGAAGCATAACATGGAGGGAAGTGTTTGGGCTTTTGATTTGTTGTTTTGTTTTGGGTTTTGGGTTTTTTTTTCTTGGTTAACTATTATGTGTAAAGCTCTGTGCTAAGTGCTGAAGATACAAAGAGGAAAAAAGATATTCCAAATCTTCAAGGAACATGGGTTTTGCTGGGGGATATAGCATGTTCAAAGAGAGAAAAACAGATGTCTTTTTAAAAAGCACTAACATCTGTAGAGACTAAAAAAGGCTTCATAGGGATGATGCCTCCTGAGCTAAAACTTGAAGGAAACTAATAATTTTGAGAAGCAGTGATGAAATTAGTACCTAGGTAAAAGAGAGTAAGAAGACAATTGGGGAAATTCTCTGATCAATTTAATAGTTTGCTCAGTCCTGTCTGACTGTGATGCCATCTGGGGTTTTCTTGGCAACTTTGTTGACCCCATTATAGGTTTTCTTGGCAAAGATACTGGAGTGGTTTGCCATTTCCTACGCCAGCTCAATTTACAGATGAGGAAACTGAGGCAGAGTTACGTGACCTGACCAAGGTCACATAGCTAGTGTCTGAGACCAGATTTGAATTAAGGAAGGTAAGTCTTCTTGACTCCAGGCCTGGCGCTCTATCCACCTCACCACCTAGCTGTCCATGATAAGCATATCTCTCCCCATATGGAGGAAGCATTTTATTGAGGAAAAAGAATCAATCACCCCTTGCCTTCTCTTACAGTATAATTTTTTTCATTAACTAGGACACCCCAAAGATAAGTAAATTGTTTCAGACTCTTGGAAGAATGGACTCCTGTGGGAGAAGTTTTCCCTTTGTTCTGGCCTATAAAAGAAAGAGAATGGCCCTGCTCAAACTTTTCTTTTTCATGTTTTTCCTAAACAGACCACAGACAAGGGAAGGCAAAAGGGGGAAGGGATAAACATTTACATAGTGCCTACTATTTGCCAGGCACTGTGCTGAACTCTTTTTATAAATATCTCATTTGATCCTCACAACCCTTTAACATAGGTGATTTTATTATCCCTATTTTACAGTTAAGGAAACTGAGGCAGAAGTCAAATGACTTGCTCAGGGTCATATAGCTAGTATCTGAAGGCACATTTGAACTTGGGTTTTCTTGACTCAGCCTAGCACTCTATCCATTGCACCACCAGAGCACATTAGGGTGGCCCTGACTTAGGGGATGCAGGGAGGGAAGAAAGGAGGGAAGTTTGTGCATGAACATAGTCTCTGTCTTGGACTGCCTTAGTGCAAAAACATATGGTAATTATTAAGCAGACACAATTTTCTTCCCCATTTATCCTAAGGGAAGGGCTCCTTAGAGGAGACTTCACACAAACTGAAGCTGAAACAAGATGAATTAGTTACCTACCTCCCCCACTCCTTCCCCTGCCTTGGAACCTAGTCAAAGATTGGTTTCATTGACCAAGATGTAATATTTGTCCAAAACCTCTAAATGTTGAGTTTATATGACTGAACCTGGCCAAAAAACTCACTTTTATTCACATGTTTCTCTCATTATTCCTCTCTCCAACGTGTGTGTGAAAATCTCTCTCCACGCACCAGGAGCAATGGTGTGACTTCCTTACAAATGGCAGTAAAAACGTGTGCTGTTTGGTTGAGCCTGAGTATGGACCTTTGGCCTCTGGATACCTCTTGGGGGAAGATGGGGAGGGGGGAAAGGAGAAGGGGGAGGAGGGGAGAGAGAGAGACAGAGAGAGACAGAGAGAGAGAAAGAGAGAGAGAGAGAGACAGAGAGAGACAGAGAGACAGAGAGAGAGAGAGACAGAGAGACAGAGAGACACAGAGAGAGAGACAGAGAGAGAGAGACAGAGAGACAGAGAGACAGAGAGAGAGACAGAGAGAGACAGAGAGAGACAGAGAGAGACAGAGACAGAGAATGTGTGTGTGTGACCAGTTATCAAATAGTGATGATGAAGATTGAACTTTTCAGAAGAGATTGTCTCAGGAGTTGAAGAAACCCCATTTTCCCCAGACAGCACCAAGAATATTTCAAAAACTATCCCCTGAAACTACTACACTCATAGGAGGAAAAGAAGACCGCAGCCTTTTAAAAACTGTTTTAAGTGGAGAAGGGGTTATGATTTCTGCATTGCATATAATACCACTTCATGTTTAAACATTTTGTATTATGTTAATGAAAAATCTTTATTCTTACATGTTTTATTAATAATAAATTTCTTTTTCTGCATCTATTGAAAGAACACATTGTTTTTTATTGTTAATATGATTTACTACATTATTTACTTTTTAAATATTGAACTATTCCTCATTCTTGATATAAATCCCACTTGATATAAATGGACAATTTTATTGGTAGGGGACAATATTCAGTATTTTGCATCAGTCTTTTTATGATATTGATCTGTAAGCTTCTTTCTCTATCTTGTCCTTCCCTTATTTGGAAACAACAACCATATACGCCTTATAAAAAGAATACGTCAGAACACAGTTTTTGTTTTGTTTTGTTTTAAAAGGTTACATAGTATGAAGATATTTTGTTCTTTGAATTTTTGATAGAATTACCTCATGAATCTATCTGACAGTTTGTCAATGGCCTATTCAATATCTTTTTCTGATATTCATTTACTTATATTGTGTATTTACTACTTTGTCGGTCTGGGTGTTTTATTTTCTATGGGAATTAATTACTTTTAAATTTCTAATTGATATTTAGTTTCATTAAAATTCTCTAATAACTTTTATTACTTTAAAATGTAATTCATTCTGAATTTTTATTTTGGTGATTTTTTCTCTCCCTATTTTTTGGCTGAAAAAATGTTTTGTTTCTAAAATTATAAACATTTTTTAAGCGTCTGTTCTATGTTTTATTTGCTAATTCAATGATCCTTTTGTTTTCATTTCGCTCTTTCATCCTTTGTCCTTTCTTTTTGTTTTGGATACATTAATTTGCTGATTTTTCCATTTTAAAACAGAAATTAAGCTCACTTATCTTGTTTTCCCTTTATCATTGGAGTTGCTAGAAAGGGCCACATAAGACTAAAGCTCATTTTTCATTTTTTCTTTGTTTCGTGAGTTGTCATGCCCAGAAAATTCATCACCAAATGGCCAGCCAGTTGTTGATGAGACTTCATATACTTAGCAAGTCTGACACTTTGAAAAAAAACAGTCAAGGTACATCTCTAGAAATGTGCCTGAAACCTTTCTAGTGTAACAAAACCTGCCAGAGCTCATGATCTACTGTCATAGCTTTGGAGGACCAAGCGTTGCCTCCATGCCATGACAAATTATCAGAAAGGCCTTTGTGGAACACTCAGTGCTAGTCAAACTGGACCACTAACTGTTGCCTGGTTTTGATTTGCCCTCCCCAGGCTTCTGTGTATCCACTGAGGTCATTCTTAATGCCCTGGATATACTCCCAACTCCAATCCTTCTCACCCCTCAAGATTCAAGTCAAGCATTGCCTTATCTATCCAATTTTCTCTGATCTACCCAGTGAAAAGTAAACTTCCACCTCTTATTTTTCAGGGTCCTTTCTCTAGACCTTTCCTTTGTGACAGTCACATTCTACCATGTAGCAGAATGATTTCTATACATGCCTTTTTCTGTATTAGACTGGAAGCTCCATGAGGGCAGGGGTTATGCCTTCTCTAAGTTCTGTGTCTAGCTGAAGCTCTGGATATTGGAGAGTTTCTCAAAAATGTTTGTTGAACTGAATTTTTTCAATGAATTTCGGAAAAAAATATTTTAAGACACATATAGTGTGTGCATGTCCTTGTAATAGAAATGTAAATTTAAAGATCTTCCCTGCCCTTAGGCCCTTGGATAGGCTTAAGAGACTCTGAGAACCTTCCTTGATTTGAAAATATACTCTGCCTCCTAATTAGGCTGAACGTGGTCACATGGAGCCTGTGGCAGGAGGCTTGGTTTTCAGGAATGCCCACACCTTGATGCTGTGTGATTGGGCAGTGGGTCAAGAGGGTGGTTACATTCTCTGACCCAGGAGAAGGCTATATAATCCCTGATGTGAGACTTTACTTTGGAGCTCACTTTGAGAAGTGTTCTGTGATTTGATCAGATGAAACTCTGGGAAGCCGTTGTTGAGAGCCCCCGGGCTTTGAAAAACCCAGATGTTGATTTGGTATGGATGTAATGGTTGGACAGTTTGGCAACCTGTCTACTTGATCTGTTTCTCTGTCTTGATAATTCTGTCTGTATACTCTGAAGTTCAGAGTGCTGACCTTTTTCCCCTGAACTAGGTAAATGATACATATTTGACTGATTAAAGTAAGCTTGTTAACCCATTTTGAGTTGCTTTCCTTTAACAAAGCAGATCTAAGAACCTGTGTTGGCAGCCACCCTGGGGACGCTGGGGTGCTTGCTGATACAGTCCTGTAAAATTCTTACTACAAAAAAAAAATTTCCTTCCTCCTCCAACTTCCTTGAGATGCCTTATACTCTTGGCATCTTTTTCAAGGAGTTATACTGTACTCTCTACTTCATCCCTATTGTACCATCTTATTTTAGCTAGAATTGAACAAATTGTGTTTCATGTTAGCAGTTTTTACTCTTATTTGTTCCCATTTAAAAATGACTATTAGAACATCTGTTGAGCAGTCTGGGAAATGGATTGTAGAAAAAGAACTAGTGACTTAATTTGATGATGTATACACAGTCATTGAGAAGTCAAATCCCAAACTCCACACAAATACTGTTTTTTTCTGACACTGTGTGTTCTTCCACTTTCCCTTCTACGTTAGTAAATGATTTTTCTTCATTCATGAAACACTAAAGAAAAATGGCAATCACTGGAAAGCCTGTTAGCTTGCCTTTCTTTTAATGAACATTAGCCATCTTTTCTCTGAGATCAGGATTAACTACATGCTTTTTTTTCCTTCAGATTTATGAGGCAGTTTATTTTTCAAAAGTAATTTTCCTAGACACATTTTTCTAATAGACTAACATGTGAACATGTCTCTGTGAAGGAAAACTAATGCTAAAGCTCATCACCTAGCCATTATGAATGTACATTAGTCCTCTTAAAGTACAGTACTCAACTTCATAAAAGGTTAGGTGGATGCATTAGCTTGACTGGGTACATTCTAAGATCCTTCATTTATTTGTGCCTTCAATCATCTATTAATTCATTGATTCAAACAAATACTTATTGTTAGGTATTATGGGGGTGGTGTTTGCTACTGAAAGATTCTATATATAGTCTCTGACTTCAAAGCACTTACAATGTAGTTGGGGGCAGAATATATTGTCACAAATATTACATACAAAATCATGAATACATGCTTTGAGTATCAAGTGAGTGCTATAATCCAATAAGTATATATTAATCCTTACTATGCGCCCAGGCATTGTATTATAAGCATTTAGAGGAAGGAGACCTCACTATGAGAGGTATAGGTAAGAGCACTATAGGAGTAATAGAGAAGGCAGGACTCTGGCTGAGCTATGAAAGGTAAGTAGGGTTTCTGTAGTTACAGAGCAGCAGGAAAGGGTCTAGAGTAGAGGTTCTTAACCTTTTTTGTGTCATGGACCCTTATGGCAGGCTAATGGAGTCCATGGACTTTTTTCTCCGAATGATGTTTCTAAATACATAAAATAAAACATACAAGATGATAAAGGAAATCACATTTATTGAAATAGTTTTCTTTTTTTTTTTTAAGTTCACAGATACCAGTTTAGGAAATCACTCAACAGGAAGAGGAGAAAGTAGAGAAGAAGAAAGATAGAGAGATGAGAATCCAGAGTAGACCCTCCCATCTAACACAGTTACTTATTTATGAGTGTACTTTAAATGACTGCCAAACAAGACAACTAGCTCTTCTCAGAGTCAGAGAAACTCAGTTAGTTGTAAGATATCTCAAAGGTTATACAGTCCACTATATACCTTAATAAAAATCCCTTCTACAGCATTCTCAATCAGGAAGCATCCAATATATACAAGAAAACCTCAAAGACTGCAAAATTCATTATATCTTAAAACAGTCCATTCGACTTTTGAACAATTTTTGAAGGAAGGTTTTCCATACATACAGTTAAAAGCCTTCTCTTAGTAAGGTATAGTTCTTATACTGGTTCTACCCTCTGAGTTCAGGGCAGCACAAGTCAATCCCTCCCTCCCATGACAGCCTTCAGATTATCAAAGAGAGATATTATGTCTCCCCTAAGATAACTCTAGGGGGCTCAGTGGATAGAGCACTGGGCCTGGAATCAGGAAGACCTTAGTTCAAATCCGGCCTCAGACATTTCTTAGATGTGTGACCCTGGGCAAATCACTTAACCCCTGTTTGCCTTAATCCTTTGGAGAAAGGCATGGCAAATCACTCCGATATCTTTGCCAAGAAAACCTCATGAACTGTATAGTCTGTGAGATCACAAAGAGTTAGACATTACTGAACAACAACAAAAAGATAACTTTGCTTCAAGGCAAATACATCCCATTCCTTCAACTAATCTTTGTATGGCATGGTTTCAAGGCTTCTAATTTAGTTATCTTGGTTACTTTCCTTCAGACATTCCTCAGTTTGCTAGTGACCTTATTAAAATAAGATGTCTAAAACTGAACATAACAAGAAGAAGAATATAGTGAGATTATCATCTTCTCTCTTTGGGTCATTATGCTTCTACTAATGCAACCTAGGCTAAATTCTCTTTTTGACTAACATTTTAATTAGTGATTCAAATACAGATTGAAGTCTACTGAAACACCAAAAAAAATTCTTACATATTATTTTGTGAACACAAATATAGAACTGAGGGCCAAAGGAATTAAGTGATTTGCTCAGTCATACAGTTGGTAAGTAGCAATGCATGGAATAGAAGAAAGTTCCTTTGAATTTAAAACTATTATTTTTTTTCCCACTAAAACAGGATACCTCCTTTAGGATACTGATTCTAATGTGGAAGTTATCCCTTCCTGGTTTATATCATTGGCCAATTTGATAAGTAGGACATCTGTGCCTTTATCCAAATTACTGATAAAACGTTTGATAAAAATGTTGAACAGAATGGGTCTAAGGGCCTGTTCCCCGGGTATTCCATTAGTAATAATAGTTGATATTTACATAACAATTTACAGTTTTAAAATTCTTTACCCATGTTAGTTCATTTAAGCCTCACAACAACTCTGTTAAGAAAGTACTGCTGGCATTTTTATTCCTATTTCTAAACTGAGAAATCTGAAGCAAATAAAAATTAAATCTCACAATTCGTAAATGGCAGAGTTAAGAGTTCAAACCCATGTCTTCTAACTTCAGACCCAGTGTTTCTTCACTCTGTCATGCTTTCTTCACACTGACCTTGTGCCCTTCATCATGACTCTTTGGGTTAGATCATTCATTTCCAAATCCATCTATCTATATTGTGACCTTAAATATGTCCATCCTGACCACAAAGGGATCATGAAAGACTTTGTTAGATACATAACAGGTGCAATGTGTCTTTGACCTTCCCCTGATATAGTTCTCCAGAATAACTGTGGGGAGGAAAAAAGAAAGATAAGCCTAGTATATTTGTTCTTAATGAGCTTATGTTTGTTCTTAGTGATTAAATATTCTCTATTTTTATAATGCTTGAATGATGCAGTAATATATAAAATAACATTCTACCATGATATATAATTTGATGTGATATGGTATGACAATATAATGTAACATGGTATAATGAGATGTATTAGAATAGCATTTATTATACCATGTCATATTTTACTATACCTACATGTATATACAGATAGTATGTATATTTATATATACATATAAAACATATACACACACATATATGTTTATAATGAGCTCTATGGTCTATCTGCATTAATGTCAGAATCTGGACAACAGGCATTCTTCATCATAATTAGCAATTCTTTTGTGATTTCTTCTTGCTATGAGGGAATACAGACATCCTACTTTGTGTCACATTTCTCTTCCCTCCTTGAGTATAATAAGGTAGCTAACATTTGTCTAGCATTTTAATCTTTGAAAATAACTTTCTGTACAACATAACACTGGTTAGGGTTCCCCTCTGCCTCTTCAAATTCTCTTTGTGCTTTGCTTTCCCTTTGAATCATTTCTTCCATACTTTCAAGGAATATTTGATTTTTTGTGATAACCTAAGAAGCCAGAGAATAAAGTCCATTCTTTCTGCTGTCTGTTTTGTTTTGTTTCCATTTGTAGATAGATTCACCAGCACTTTGTATACATGCCTATTATTAGGCACTGGAACAACCATAACGACATTCTGGTCAAGTCATTGAAAAACTCCCCCATACTTGTTGGCATGGATGTCCTCAATTCTTTGCTGCTTTTGTGGTTAAATCATGCTGGCTAAACTTTCCAATGGTCATGGCAAACTGTGTACTGTCCTGGAACTTCTATCGCTATGAGGGACCCTGATGAGGCTTTAAAGTAAAGTTTCTACATTTTTCTGAATCTTTTCCAGATGGTTTTCTCATAAAAATCACCAACTTATTTGTTCAGATTCATCTGGTGTGCAATTAATACATTCCCACAAAGGTTTTGAGGGAAAGGGTAGCTATTCCAAGCTGGCCACTGGGGGAGTTTCTTAGATATAAATCCATTGTCTTACTACTTTTTACTTCTATTTCTCTTCTCTTTTCACTGTTATCAGACTTCACATACAGTCTATCTTTCCTCTGTCTTGGCATCTTCTCTCCTCTACGATTTTGCTCAGCCCTCTACCAATGCTGGAAATCTACCCCCTCCTTCTTTTTATGCAATTCATCCCCCATTCCCAGGACATATTCCCTCCATATACATGTATCAACCTACTGAAATAACTGCTGACCTTTAAAGCTCAGCTCAGATGTCACTTCCTTCCTTCCCTAATCCCCACAGTAATATCCTCCTCTACCAATTTTCATACAGCACTTGGTATGGATCTGTCCACTGCCATCATCACATTATTGTATAATACTAGCTAGCATTTATATAGCATTTTAAGGTTTGCAAAGTGCTTTCACATATATTTTCTCATTTTATTTACTGTATCACTCACTCAATTCAACCAATATTTGTTGAGTACTTACTATATGTGAGGCATGGCATACAAAGACAAGAACAAAATAGCCCCTGACCTCAAAAGCTTATATTCTACTGGTAGAAAACAACATATACACCTATATAGATGATGGGCAGATGGAGAGAGAGAAACTGATGGACAGAAAGTTGTGAGAGAGAGACAGAAACAGAGACAGAGAGAGGCAGAGAGACAGAGAGATAGAGAGAGACAGAGAAAGAGAGAATATGCAGATTGGACATTAAAATATGGGGAGAAAAGAAAAGCCTACCATAGAAATTAGCTGAACTTACAGATTCTACTAGGCAGAGATGAGGAGGGAGTGTATGCCAGGCATGGGGAAAGTGTGACAAGGGAGAGAAAGTTGGTTCAAAGGCATGAAAACAGCAGATATAATGACTTTTTTCAGAGAACACTAAGTAGTCCACATTGACTGGAATTTAGAATATGTGACAAAGTTATGTGAAATTAGTTTGGAAAGAGAAGTTGGAGAAACACCAGGGCTTTAAACTCCAGTTGCAGAAGGGTCAGAGTTTGTACTTGACTATATATATATATATATGCCTTTCCTACCCCCAAATCTTATTATACATCACTCCCCTGCATTTACTTTACAATCCATCCAAACTAGTCTTGTTTTTCACATTTGATAATCCATTTCCCATCTTCATGTCTTCCCAAAGGCCACCTCCCCCCACTCAATATCCAGAATGTACTTCTTCCTCACCATTGCTTCTTAGAATCTCTAATTTCCCTCAAAGCTCAGATTAAGTCTAACCTTCTACATAAAGCCTTCCTGATGCCTTAAGCTGCTAGTAGCTTATGTAGTTATTTATTTAATTATATACACAGACATATATATGATTTCTCTCCGACAGAATAGAAATTTCTTGATATTAAGGACTGCTTCTTTTTCGTCTTTTTATCTGGAGAGCATCTAGCACTTGGCCTCATACACATTAGGTGCTTAATAAATACTTAATTGACTCATCACTTTTGTACTTCTAGAACCTGTTACAGTATATTATGTAGTAAAAAATTTCTTTAAAAGTTTGTTGAACTGAATTGGATTAAAATACTTGAAGATTAACTGCACAGAACATAGTTTGTTACTGTTAGGTGGGTTGTTGGGTTTTTTTCAGTTTTTTTTTGTTTTGTTTTTACTGAACTCATGATTTAATCCCTAAAACAGTAGGAAGAGTAGTGGAAGTCACACACACAAACAACTGCAAAACAGATACCCCAACATTCTTTAGTCTTTGTACTCTAGCTATTAAGTAGGTGCATTTTTTGAAAATCAAACTAATTGGATTTTAAACAAATAACATGACACAGTACGATACTTGATCCTAAGGAAGGTATGAAAGAACTATTAATTCTCTAAATCACCTCTTGTGATTTCAAGGTTACAAGTTTCCCTTTCATCTTTTACTCATTGCAAACTTTCTTTATCATGTATATGTAAAGCAGGATAGGAAAAATAATAAATTATATGTGTATATATATATATGAATTCCTATTATATTTTTATATATCCTACATATATATCACCATTAATTCATAGACCTCTTAACACAACTCTCAGTGAACTTTACTTATTCCTCCATGCACCAACAAACATCTATAAATCTTACAAATGCTGTTACTGATAACCCTATTGGTACCAGTAATTACAAGCAATATCTCAAAAACAGGGTTGCCTCACTAACTTGTCTACTGGAACAGCCAGCTTTTATAACCTTGGATTCTAAAAGGTACAGTATCAGGAGGTCCAAATAACAATGTCACGATAATGGCAACTGAATCATAAGGACAATAGATGACCTAAAATGCTGTTTGATTTACAAAGTTTTTGATTTGGTGGTGTTTTTTCTTTACCACAGTACCGTAGGTTCATTGTAAAAAGAATTACTATCCCCATTTTACAAATGAGGAAACTGAGAGCCAGAGAAGTAAGTTGACAAGGGTTTCAAGGTTAGTGAATGGCAAAGTTGAAACATAAATCCATACTTTCTGACAAATTAATTGTTCTTCCTTCTGCACCATGATGCCATTAGCATTACCTATATTTGCCTGGTTTATAATAAGAAACTTAGTCCTCTGCCATATTTTCCCTTTCCTTTAACACATAATCAACTTCAATTTTTATAAATTATCTAGGGAGTCTGAGTTATTTTCTTTGTCCACAGACTGACCTTATTGTCTGCATTTATGGAGGGGCAGAATGGTAATTCTTATGCTACCTATGCAGGGGATATGATCTTTGACATGATTTGATACCAGTCCAGAAAGCCCAGAATATAATCATAATGTATTAATAAGGTACAAGATTAACTATAAAGATTCTTCTAAATCCTACCCATTCACGATTTTTTGTGCCATTAATTGGCATGGTGAACAGCGAGCTGGGATTGGAGTCAGTAAGACCTGAGTTCAAATCCAACATCAGACATTTCCTAACTCAATGATCTTGGGCAAGTCACTTATTTTTCCCTTGGTTTACTCAATTTAAAATGAGTACAAAAATATCATCTACCTCCCAGGGTTATTTTAAGGATCAAATGAGATAATATTTCTAAAGCATCATGCATAATGCTTGACACATAGGGGAGGCTATAGAAATGCTACTTTAGAAGATGATGATGATGATGATGATGTTTAGTCTATTGAGTGAATGAGAAAGGAGGTAAAGGGGGATAGCAGGAAGAATGACAGGTCACACTTCCAAGTGACCTTTAGAAGTCAGTTCACTGAATCCAGTAAACAGACTAGGAAAGGAACTCAGCTCCTCATGGAGGAAGAAGACAGTAGAGGGCAAACAAAGCCAGGGAAAAGAATGAGGATGCGTATTCAGTTACTTCATATCACTTTTGTGATTGTATTCTGGGTTTTCTGAAGTGTGACCCCTTTGCCCCAGTCAAAGGTCACCTCATCACCTGATTTCCAAAAAATTATCTATGCTACATTGCTTTGGTTTGGTTAGAGTGCATTACTGGGAGTTATTTGTATCCCATATTAAATAAAAGTAAAAGAAAGAAATGGTATTATTGTAAATGTGATAGGCAAACTGAACATGTATCCAAGAGATCAGGTGCATACAAGCAAACTTTTTGATCTGGCTTTTAAATCACTGCAATTATATTCAATACAGAAGTAGAAAAAAATTAACCAGTTAACCTAAATCTCAATGGGAATATTTAACCATTTACCTTTCTGACACATTGTTCTACCTTTAAAATGAGGTGGCTAGATGGCTCAGTGAGTAGAGGACTCTGCCTCCCGAAGCCAGACGGGAGAGCATTGGCCCCATGTGTATCCCCTTCCTACATAATAGCAGCTAGTTTTCTGCGCATGCTCACTAACTTATTTCGTCACTGAAATGTGAACAAATCAGGACTTTTTCCTTATATGGAAGTTGTTTGCACCTGTCTATTGACGCAGCCTAGATTTGACTCCCAGCCCGCCCACCCAATGTTTATTTCTTCGGCGTGTTGAATAAACTCCTTTATTTTTTTTTCTTTTGCCTTATTAATCAGGGTAAAGCCCAAAGAGTCAGGAAGACCTCTGTTCAGATTCAACGCCATACACTTCCTAGCCGTGTGACCCCAGGCAAATGATTTAACCTTTCTTTGCCTCATTTTCCTAGTCTCTAAAACAGGGGTGATGCTAACACCTGCCTCTCACGGTTCTCGTGAGCATCAAATGCGATGTTTATTTTCAGAGTGCTGGGCTCAGTATCAGGCATGTATTAAAAGGCATTTAATAAATATGCCTTTCTTTCCTTAAAATGGACCCAGCGAAAAAACCATTTCAACTTCTGAATTCATTCATTCAACATTTACTAAGTGTTTACCATAGGCAGAGGGTACTGTGGTCCACCCTGGAGATGATAAAAAGTTAAGATAAGGCAGAGTCCTTAAGCATAGTCTAGTAGGGGAAATAAGTAATTCCTCTCCAGGCTGCCCTGCCCCAGAAATCTCTTCAACCTAGAAGTTTATATCAGTCCTGAAAATCACATATTAGAAGTAAATCTGTTTTCCCTCTTCATCTGAATGTAACCTCTCAGAAACTGTTCAAAGGGGCGGCAGGGATTGTGGGTGGTGTCTTGCTCAGTCCAATTCCCATTCCTCTCCGGGAAATAATGCAGATTTTCTTACCATGCCCCCTGTTCCTGGCATCTAAATTGCCCCCCACCCCTACTATCCTCTCTCCCACTGCATTTTAGCTTCATTTTTGTTGTCTTTCCCCATTAGAAAGTAAGCTTCTTGAGGGCACCGATTGGTTTTTTTCTCATTGTATTTGTTTTTCCAGAATTTGGCGCAATACAGGAAACAGCCCTGTAAGGGTTATGGGATTTAAAGATCTCCCATGCCCCATGGACGTGC
>NW_027187308.1:628841-631287 GCF_028583685.1 Petaurus breviceps papuanus | reverse complement strand
GGTGGTTGCTGTGAGTGGGGAGAGGAGGACCTTTGCCTGAGGTAGCCTGTTCTGTTTTAAAGGCTTGAGAATGTGGGTGCTTTCTACTTTATCTACCTGTGCCAATATCATAACTACTCTGATGGCTTTCACTTTCTGGTTTTGGGACTCAGTCTTTTGGTATCTTAATAAATTTTCTAGTTTATTTCCCCAAATGGCAAACCTGATGTATTTTGTGATGGATAATTATATCAGCATATTTGTAATCTCTATAGGCATTGTGAATATGGCATTGCTGATACAAGCCCTTAATAATTGCTTGTTGACTAATTGATCCTGAAAAAAGAATGAACAAATATATTCCTTTTGGTGATCTATATGTTCTTGTCCATCTTATCAATTGTCTTATGTCTCTCCCCACCTGTTAGACTTCTAATTTTCCTGCTGTGCGTGATGAAAAATCTCATCCAAAATTTAATCAAGAACACAGAGATCTCTTAGGGTAGAAACAGGAATTTACTCTCTTCTCCGGGTGAAGAGGGCAGTCTTCCCCATTACCGATCATGAGAACGAGGCACTTTACAAGAGGCGGAACAAGAATTTATACCTTAATGGGGTCCCTTCTCCCATTGGTTCGGGGAGTGGACTCAAGTCTCAGCTCGAAAATCTTCCCCAATAATAAACAACAGAGAAGCCTGCCAAGGAGGCTGATTGACAGCAAGGGAAAGGGAGGAGGGGCCCGAAGAGGCAGGAAATCTGAAAGCCTCCTGAAAGTGCTTGCTGCTCATTAAAAGCAGAAGAAGGAGTGGGGAAAGGGGGAGGGAAGTTCTGAGAAGGTTTCACTTCCCGCACACACACTTTTAATGAATTTATACTGACTTAGCAGCATAAACTCTAGGACACTCAGACCTCCATTAATTTCTTAACAGTTACATACACAACCTAGTACCCAGTAGCAAGATGGCAGCAAGTATTCTAATTTGTCATAGATAAAATTTGTTCAATCCAAATTAAGAAAGGCAACGTGAATTCAATTTATGATTTTTAAAGTATTTTTCTTATTGTAGACCTATGAGATAAATGATACAAATCCTATCACTCCCATTTTACAGATGAGGAAATTGAAACTCAGAAATTTAATGGCTTGCTCAGACACATAATTGCAAAGTATCAGGAGGGAGAACTAGAAATTTGGTTTCCTAACTGATTCTTACATTCTTTCCGCTAATGATGAAATAACATAACAAAATTTCCAGGATTCAGCTAAAAAAAAAGTTCTGGGGAGGGGAACACATCCTTGCGCACACACACACACACACACACACAAAATCATTAACAGAACTGGGGGGGGGAAACAATTAATGAACTTAATATGCATTTTAAAAGTAGAAAGTGAATAAAAAGCTAACCTTAAAATAAGCACAAATGAGGAGATATTAATAATTAGAAGTGAAATAGATAAATTGAAAACCAAAACGGATAAGCTGCCCCCTTAATATAACCAAGAAGATGCTGAACTGCGATGTCTCTATATTTTTTTTGTTTGTTTTTGTTTTTGCTTTTTGGAGGGGGAAGGACAGGGCAATTGGGATTAAATGACTTGCCCAAGGTCACACAGCTAGTATGTGTTAAGTGTCCGAGGCCAAATTTGAACTCAGGTCCTACTGACTCCAGGGCCAGTGCTCTATTCACTGCTGCCACTTATCCTCCTCTCCCTACATTTTTGTAATGCATAGAGAGGTGGAGTTTGGAAGATGTAGTGTAAGACCTTCCAAACCTCTCAGGGGGAACAAAAGGCTTATAATTACGTGTTTTTCACCCTTTCATTTTAACTGACCTGCCCTCCCACAACTACCCCTCAAAATAGAAACTCTAATGAAGTGTTCAAATAGAAACCAAATATTTATACTTAGAAAACAGAAACTTGAATAAATGCAAAGTTTCACTGGGATATGATTAAGGTACTGATGTGCTCCAATGCAAGACTTATTGCCTAAATCTACCACTTTCTTATGAATATTCTTAAACAAAGCAGGGTTGCTTACTTCTTAACAACAAAAAACAGATCATACTATATGTTTTTATTTTCTTGATCCTTATCTAAATTTGCTTATTCTACTTTCTTCAAAGATATTATCAGGGAAATGCATGACCAGAAAACAAAGTTGGATAATGAGGAATGATATTGTGCATGCTCTACTGAATTTCATTCAAGTAATCTAGAGTAGTATGGCTATCGGCAATTTGTATAGATTCTCTCTCTATGAAGGACTTGCAGAAGGAGGACATGGGTACTGACAGCAAAGAATAAGAAGGTATAGATGGGGGTAGCTAGGTGGCGCAGTGCATAGAGCGCCAGCCCTGGACTCTGGAGAACCTGAGTTCAGGTCTGGCCTCAGACACTTAACACACAAACACACACACACACACACACACACACACACACACACACACACACACACACACA
>NW_027187308.1:590146-628831 GCF_028583685.1 Petaurus breviceps papuanus | reverse complement strand
ACACACACACACACACACACACACACACACACACACACACACACACAAAGCTAGCTGTGTGACCTTGGGCACTTAACCCCAATTTCCCTCCAAAAGGCAAAAAAAAAAAAAAAGAAGGTATAGATGTGTTTCTATATGGATCACAGAAGGGCTTCACCAACATTAATGTGATCACAGATTCTACTGTTGAAGTAAGCTATTCCAATGATAGCACTGAGGCAAAACTGGATGAGCTTCAGCTCTGGGATATATGCGTACATCACACTCATTTTGTTCCTACAGATTAAGAACCTGCTGTTTTAAACTTTTCAATCTGTTAACAATACAACCAAAAATCTTTCCTTGAGGCTTGCTGCCACCCAGTACTTTGAAATATTTAATAGTTTTATTGTCCACATCTTCATTCCTGACACAGCTTATGTGAGGACAGCAGGAAGGAATTCTCCATTTCACTGTTGACGACAGCATCTCCAATGGCATGACATCTATGTCTGTCTATCCTTTTCACTTATCTACAAAGCACCGAAGGAAAAGGAGTCACTCGGACCAATTGTATGAAAGAGCTTCAGTTAAAATATTATAAAATACCATGTGCCCATAATGTTTCTATTTTTTTAATTATTGTAGCCATTTTGCTGACATATTGGTATTGGGCAGCTAGTTGGTGCAGTGGATAGAGCACTGGACCTGGACTTAGGAAGATTTCTTCTTGAGTTCAAATCCAGCCTTAGACATTTACTAACCATGTGACCTTGGGCAAGTCACTTAAACCTGTTTGCCTCAGTCCCTCATCTGTAAAGTGAATTAGAGATAGAGTCTATGTCAGATTGCACATGGTATTGGGGTGGGGAGGGGAGAGAGAGAAAATTTAGAACTCAAAATCTCATGAAATTGAATGTTGAAAACTAAAAAATGAGCTGGAGAAGGAAATGGCAAAGCACTCCAGTATCTTTGCCAAGAAAACCTCAAATGGAGTCATGGAGAGTCAGACACAACTGAAAACTACTGAAAAATACATATTGACATTACTCTAAGTGGGGGCAAAAATGACACCCAGATGGAAAAACCCAGCCAGAGTTCATTCGAAGACCATGAAGAAATCACCATTCATTGAAAAGTGAAGCTGAAAAAGTAAGGTGAAAATGAATTGACCACTATTGCTTACTGTGGACTCCAGATTTCTCCTATCCCAAGACTTGGTTGAATTCTCCTAAAAGCTTCAAGAATTATCTTTCTCAAAGTCTCTAAGAAAACACCAAAAATATGGAAGCCACTGGAGGGCTTAAATGGCCACCTCCAGCACAAGTAAGAGGAATATCTGGGAGGTTCATTTAAATATAACCAAAAAAAAAAAAAAGCCACGATTTTAAGGATCTCTTCAGGTCTCAGAAATTATTGTTCTAGGCTGCTGAGAGTTGTCTGGAATCATTGGATACTTTCAAGACTAAATGATCAGTCATAACAAACAAAAATTTTCAAAGCTAATTATCTCAGAATTTCATTTTAAACAAATATATCCAAGAATAGTAATGTAGCTAATGGTCTTCAGATTAGTCACCTGCAAAGACTAAAACTTATTCCATTAGCAACCATTGTTCAAAACACTGTAGGAACTCTTTTATGAAGGTGACAACTCTCAAGATATTTGTTTCAAAATCAGTCACATAATAGATTCACAACTTGTACAATTGTTTGGATACAATGTAAACTAAGTTTACATTGAATTATTAATTGAATATAAGCAGTTAGACTGTAATTGAATATAAGCAGATAGACTACTGAAAAAGAAATTAACAACAAAGATAACTCAAAATAGGGTGATCTACCTCCTCCACATTTTATACCTCTTGTTAAGAATGTGAAATATTGGGGTGGCCAGGTAATTGGGATGACCTGGGCATCGAATCCGAGCTCAGACAGCACCCATCCAGAAACATCTGGCCGTGTAACCTTGAGCAAGTTACTTAACCCCAATTGCTTAAAAAAAAAAGAATGTGAAATATTGTTATCTCTATAGGCAGTACAAAATTCTAATGGAATTGAGGAGACTATACTACTAAGAATAATAATGAGTTTTCTTTAGCTATGTTGAGGAAAAGAGAGTCAAAGAAAGGAGAGGGCAACTTCCTGGGATTGGCAGGTTAATAATAAAAGAAAATGGTGAGAAGGTTGAACTAAATCTTAACTCTAATTTTGCTTCTGTCCCATTCCCACCCCTCCCATCCCATAACTATATGCTAGGTAGGGTTCAATAAAAATTAGCAAGTGTGATCACTGAGCTATGGCTGTTGATCTTTCAAAGATCATAGAGAAGAGAATGGGTGTTGAAAATCAAAAGAATAGCAAATTTTGTTTCATGCTTCAAAAAAAAGGTAAGAATACCAATTTAAAAGGGAAGAGTATAAACAAAAACTAGGTGGTATAGTGGATAAAGCAGTGGTCCTGGAGTCAGCTTCCTCCTCTTTAAATGAAAGGGGTTTGACCAGTTGATCTCCTAGGTTCCTTTCAGCTTTAGTTAGATAGAGTGCTGGATCTGGAGTCAGGAAAATCTGAATTCAAATCCAGCCTCAGATACTTACTACCTGTGTGAACTTGAAAAAATCACTTAATCTCTGCTTACCTTAGTTTCCTTAACTATAAAATGGGAATGAGTATAGCTTTTGTCTCCTATGGCTATTATCAGGATCAAATGATACTATTTGTAAAGCACTTAGATGTCTGGCACACAATAAGCACTATTTACATGTTTGCCATGTTGTTGTATTTACTTCTCATCCTGGTAAAATTGTAGAATATATCATTTGTGAGCATTTGGAATGGAAAGTATTGATAACTAAAAAAATAAAAATTAAAATAGGATGGTTTTGTCCCAGGCCTACTTAGTTTTCTTTTGTGAGGAAAGTATGGAGCAGTGGGGAGATCTTGAAACTTGGATTCAGTTAGACTTGAGTGTAAATCCTATTTCTAAGACTTCACAACTTCACGATCACAGGCAAACATTTACCATCTCTGAGCCTCTGTCTCCTCATCTGCAAAATGGAGATGAAAATTCTTGTAATATCTACCTCACAAAGCTGTCATGTGGCTCAAATGAGAAAATGTATATAAAAAGTTTTACAAATCTCACTGTTGTTATATAAAAATCAACTATAATTGATAACAGTGGAAAATCAAGGGAATGCTGTAGACGTTTTTTTAGAAAGAATTTTATAGTCTCTTATTCTAGTCTTTTGAAGAAGACAGAGAGATGTAAGCTCTATAAGAGGAGTGGGGAACCTATGGCCTTGAGGCAACATGTGACCTTCTAGGACCTCAGGTGTGGCCTTGTGACTGAGTCCAAGCTTTATAGAAAAAATCCTTTTATTAAGGGGATTTGTTCTGTGACATTTGGATTCAGTCAGAAGGCCATACTTGAGGACCTAGAGGGTCACATGTGACCTTGAGGCAGCAAGTTCCCCATCCCTGCTCTATAATTGTATAGTGCCTTATATATAGAACTAGTTAAATCACAGGATCCAAAGAGTAGTCATTAGGGGGAGGAAGGAAGGAAGGAAGGACGGAAGGAAGGAAGGAAGGAAGGAAGGAAGGAAGGAAGGAAGGAAGGAAGGAAGGAAGGAAGGAAGGAAGGAAGGAAGGAAGGAAGGAAGGAAGGAAGGAAAGGAGGAAGGAAGGGCAGAAAAACGGAAGAGCAGAGAGAGAGTACATCAATTTAAAAAATTAAAATACACAGAAAAAAACAAGGAAGACATAATCAAAGTTATTTCGTTTCTACCACAATAAATTTAATAAATGCATTTGAAAATTGTACTTAAGAAAAGTTTATGGTTTTATATATCTTCATTTTTTTCTTTGTATACTAAAATGTTCATTTGCGAATGATTGTTAAAATTCATAATAAAAGAGAAAAATTAAATAAAAGCTTTTCTAAAAGGTCTACTACCTTTGCTGTTAACTATATGTGTGATCTTTTATAGGTCACTTAACCTCTCCAGGCCTTATTTGTATAATGAGTGAGTTGGATTAAATAAATGACTGCTATTCATTCCTAAAATTAATACATGTAATATTCCACACTCAAGTTAAAGAAAAAAAGCTACTGCATGTTGGAAGGGGCATTGCTAGACGATAGTTTGTGTAAAAAAGTTGCATGACAAATATGCGTGGTCAAGCAAAACAAATTTCTACTTTGGGCCATGGAGGAAGAGAAAATCAATGCTTGTTCATTGAAAACAATTGTTTTATAAGAAAAGTTATGTCTGGATTTTAATGGATTGAAAGCTCATTTTGAGCCAAGAGTATGATATAACTGAATCATTTCATCTAGGATGAGAACCACGATATTTATGCTAAATTTTACTATAGTGAAATAATACCATATCTGGGTTCTGTGTTGGGTACCACATTTGAGAAAGAAACTGCTAAGGTGTAGTGGCTAAGCAGGATTCTAATATTACTGGAGACTATGCCATATGAGGAACATTTGAAGGATTGGGAAGTTTTAGCCAGGATAAGGGTATACTTAGTGGTAATTGCCTGATAGTTACATTCAATCACTTGGGCAATCAAATGGGTGGGAGAGGAATTTGTTTATCTCTGAGTAAAGAACAATTAAGTAGGTGTTGCAAGGACTCAAATTTAGGATTAACCTTAAAGAAAACCTGTGAGAACTGATAGCTTTCAGAGGTTCCTTTTATCTCTAAGATTCTGTGAACAGTACCAGCGTACCAAGCCTATCACATAAGATCTGAACTACTGTGTCCATTTCTAGGCATCCCCAAGTATTTGAAGGGCTATCCTTCAGAGTCAGGAATAGACTTCCATGTGATTCTAGAGGACAGAAGTAGGAAATTATGGGAAGTTTCAATATAAGGGTTCAAGGGGAGGCACTGATTGATATATTTAGATTCTTGCCCATCTCTCTCCAGGAAAAAACTGGTTCTTTACTGGAGAGGAGGAGCAGAAGGGGACATAAGGTTGGTTGCTCTGTTCTCCTCTGAGGGAGAAAGTACTTGATCATAATTATACCCATCAGTTTAACCCTCCCACCCCATCCCCATTCCCCACCAAAAACAAAACAAAACAAAACACTAGCTTCACTGGTTGCTATCCCATAAAGGAATAAGGGATTAAGCTTACAGCTATGGGCTTTGTTCCTTCTCTCAAAATGCTGAATACACAAAACAACACACAAATAATGATTAGTAAGTTAACTATTTGTCCAGAAATATATCAAACAGAAATCAGAAAAGGTATAAGTTTACAATATACTATAAAATATAAAGAGTTAATGAGCCAATTTAGACCCCAATCTCACCAAAGATGAAGTTCTCAAAGTCTTTAGGGAGGCATCCTGGAAACCAGGCACCTGAAAAACTGTCTTCCCCTGCTTGCCACTTTGAAAGTCTTTCTCCATGTGTCCACAGTCATACCCCAAAAGAGCTTGGAACTGGATTTTTCATTTCTCAACAAAGGAAGAATGTCTTTCTTATCCAAAACTTACAAGCAAACTCAGCCCCTCATGTCAGCAAACACTGTCTGTCCCATCAGTCATTTTCTCCACCAATTAGGAAAGTCCCATGAAAATATGTTCCAGGCTTGGCTAGGAAGTTGGATTACATTCAGAAAAGTCTAAAACATTGGAAGTTGCCTGAGGAAAGTTGGTTCCAGTAGAACATCTCATTATAGGATCTCAATGGACTATGTGCATTGACATGGTCCTGAAGCCTTGGGGTTAGGGTGATGAGGAGGTAGAGAGATGCAGTTGAATGATGAGGAAAAGATCAATGCACAGAAAGGGCAGCAGTAAAAGAAAAGTCAGTCCAATACAATCCAATTAAAATGTATTAGGTGCCCATGATGAGCCAGGCACTGTGCTAAGCATAGAGGATACAATTAATAAAAAGAAAGACAGTCCCTGCCCTCAACTATGTAATGGGTGAGACAATACACAAAACAAGACAGGAAAGCAGTTCAGGAAAGCCGGGTCACCAATGGGTATTTTATCTACTGGAAATGAAACCAGGCAGGGCAGCAGATGCAAAGTGGAGTGGGGTTCATTACCTACTTAACAATTTTGTCCTGCCTACCCTACATGAATAATTTCTGAACTCTGTTATTTTGCATTCCCTATAGGCCCACCACCACTTTTGATCCTTGAAGGTCAACCTATGCTCTTGTAAAAGCAATGTTTATGTGCTACACATTTTATATAGTTAGTGAAAGAGGCAAGAATCATAAGAAAAGAATACCCTTCTTTCTTGACTTAAAATACCAAGGTCATGCCCAATTAAAGAAAAAAGTAATTAATATCCATAGATGAGAAAAGGGGGGAAAACTGCAGGATTATTTACAACTCTAGTACAAGTCACTGGTAACTCATTTAATCTCTTAGGTGCCCCAGGCAACTCTGGAAAATACTAAACTGTAAAGCATGTGTCAGCTTGCATGGGTTAAAGGGGTTTCCTCATTGGTAGATCTTGAATGATTATTACAAATGAAATTACAATTTCAGTTTAAAAAAAAAGTATAGATGTTTTAATAGTGTTCTTCCATTGAGGAAATAGTCTAAAAAAATAGATTGACTCCAGTGGACTATTTTGAAGCATTTTAAAGTTATAATAGAGGAAATTATATAGGACTAGGAAGTATATTGACCTTCATATATTTGCTGAAGGTTCATGAACTGTTAGTACAACGACAAGTTTTACACCATATAAAGGGCTTTACAAATACAGTTCAACTATTGGGGGGGGAGGAGACACAAAACAGACTTTATTGTATAAATAATTTTTATTATGTAAAATGCTAGAGATAAAATTATGAATAGGTTATAGATGGTAATGCACTTATTTGGGGGAGGGTTGAGGAAAAAAAAAACTTGACCTATTCCATAACACTATTTTGAGGCAAGCAAAAAGTCCTTAGTGAAAAAGTAACTGCAAACTATAGTTTCAGGAATCTTTAGACCCAGCCTAATGCAACTAGAGACTTCTTAGTTTTCTCCTAATCCCATTCCATAGACTAACAGGGACTAAGCATTTCTCCTTCAGAGGATTCCATTTACCCATCTTCTAAGTGAGAGTTTCCAACTTCAATTTAAAGGATTTCTTTTAAAAATGAAACTTACCAACACAACTATGGTGTTATAAATCTCCTTTCTAGCATTTTCTACTGACATTCTAATGTCTTCCTGAACATAATAAAAAAGGTCATTTTCCACCTGAATTCATCTCCTCCAAGCCACCTTATATTACTTTAAATCCAGGTTTCAACAAGTTTTATTTCGTTCCTTCTAGAGTATTTTATTTACTTTAACCAAGCTAAAAATCCCAACCACCATCCCACACTCTACTCTAAAAGCTTGAATAAGGATTATATTTTATTGGCTAACTGTATGTGGATACCTTTTTAAGAGTCGAACTGTTCCTTCTACCTTAGTGACAGAGAATTAAATGTCACCTTTCCAGTGTTGCCTGTGGATTTATTCTGATTTTGTTTCACAGGCTTATTTGATAGCTTACCATGTATCAATTATGCCAAGATCAGACTTTTTGTAGAATTTTTAACTTACTCAAGAGAAAATAGATGTAATTATAGGTTTTCTTTGCAGTCAACTGCGATTGCCCTATCACCTATTAATTTCCTTGCCAACATCCCCAACCTTTTCACCCTTGTCCAGGCGGGTAATACTGAGGTTATAGGGAATCAAAGACATCTCGAGGGATTACATATAAATTGGTAAGGAAATAAAAGCTTCTGGTTCTTTCTGATATGGATTTCCTGTGCAGGAGAATTTCTGGAATAACACGCAATGTGTAATCATAGTCAAAGCAAGTAGAAAAAGAAGGGTCGGGGTAAGAGAATCGTGGAAGCTCAATATATTCCTGAAATCCCCTATGTCATATAAGGGTAGTGTCTAAATTTTCTCATTGCAACATATTGGGATTAGGTAGTTCACTCTCCCCTACCAAGAGCAAGCTAACGAATTCTCTACAAAAACGAAAATGGTCATCAGAGATTTTTGCTACTGCAGAGGAGACCCCGGGAAAAGCTCACAAACTACCAAGACCGAAAGGCAAAAAAAAAGACAAAAGAAACGAGCCCCTTTCAGCAGCACAGACCTAGTGAGGTCAACCAGAGGAAAATCGTGACTGCCAAAGGACCTATGACTGAAAGTATCCTAGAGCTACTGGGTTATGCATGCAAGCCAGAGAGATTTTTTTCCCCTAAGGCAAGCTGAACAGGGCCGAATCTGGAAGTGGGGAATCTCCCTTCTTACACTCTTTGAGAGCCGAGAGTGAGAATGCCAAGCAAACGGCCAGCAATCTGCCACTGAGCCGGATGAAAAGCCAAAAGCGGAAGGGGAGGGAAGGAGTGGAACGGCATTATTTAGGAAGATACTCTCAGGAATCGAGGATCTGCCAAGACCTAAAGATATGCTACATAAAGATATGCACATATGCTACCTGTGTGTGGGGAACAATTGGAGGGAAAGGAGCAGGGACTCCCTCGGGAAGAGAATAGGGATTAATGGAGAGCAGCAGTCTTGCCTTTGCCTTTACCCAGTACCATCCTTTCTCCCTAAACCCTCATGCCAGAGTGATCAAAGATCTTGGTGGCAAAGACCTGATGAGGCAGATTAGAGGAATGGATAGTGGACCTAGTTTCCCGGACTCAGGGACTCAGATAAATGTAAACAATCTCAATTAGGGGAAATGACCCGGGAAAGAGGAGCAGCAACTGAGTCCTCTAATCAGAAAGGGTGCGCCCCCTCCCTTCATCTCCTCGTCAAGGGAGGGAGATCACCATCGGAAAGGAGATTGCCAAAACCATCATTCGCAAAGAGGGCACTAAGAAAAATTTCTATCATTTCACCCTTTCCTGAGTCTTTTACTTATAAGCTTGGGGAAACCTAGAAAAAGAGAAGCAGAGTGAGTCATGGCGTTTAAATAAGGAGCTTTTATTGAATACATCAAAAACAGAACTTTTTTTTTTTCTGTTCTTTGAAACATACCAACTTTTTTTCATTCCTTGAAAAAAACCGACCTTCCCATCTCCTATTTTCTCTTCACAGAACTTATTTCCTTTGCTTCTAAAATCTCTTTCCTTTTATTTCTTAAATCATAGATTACCTCCCCTCCCACCATCTCCCTGGCTTTCTCCTTTTAACTTTTTCTCTAATTTGACTTCCCACTATGATCCCCATTTCTTTGTTGGTTGTTTGTTTGTTTTGACCTGTTTAGTTTGTTTGACTAGTCTGGTGGTTCCTTTTGGAAGTCCATTTTCTTTAAAGATGGGTCATACCATATTATAAGAGACAGTTATCAATCATTTATTCCTTAGTTTGAATATAAGTCAGTTTACTATTTTTGTAGGGGGACTTTCATGTTAAACCCTTTACATGTTAAGCCATAATTGCAAGATGAAAACTTTGTCCCTTATTAAAATAAGTGTTATTGGGAAGGAGTGTTGTTGGGAGAGAAAATTTCAGGAAGTTCTTCCTTGGACTTTGGGTTACATAGATATCAGCTACTTCTATATATGTTTGAAGAGGAAAAAAATTCTACCTTTTTTTAAAGTACTTACCAAGTGCAATACATAGTTCTTGGTATTGTGAAGCTTATAAAAAGAGGTAGGAGACTTGATAGTTGTTCTTCAGGACATTATGATTGCTCTTTTTTTTTTTTTTTTTTTTTAGCAATCGGGGTTAAGTAACTTGCTCAAGGTTACACAGCCAGTTATTTCTGGGTGTGGTGCTGAGTGTCTGAGCCGGGGATTTGATCTCCAGGTCGTCCCAACACTGGAGCCGGTGCTCTTACTCGCTGTGCTACGTGGCCGCCCCCGCTCTTTCTTTTCTCATTAAACCCCAACATAAGTATAAAAAGTTAAAAAAGTAAACGACATCAACAATAAGAGTTGAAGCCTGTGTGTGAGGAATCTCTAGTCTAGTCACAAAGGTTTACTAGCTATGTGACTGTGGGTGAATTACCTAAATTTGCTTCAGTTTCCTTAACTGTAAAATGAAGATAAAAATAGTACCTACCTCGAAGAGTTGTTGTGGGTTTAAATGATATGTTTGTAAAGCACTTAGCATAGTTCCTGGAATGTAGTAGGTGCTATATGAATGCTTATTCCTGCCTCTCCCCTGCCCCTCCCCCCTAGCTAGCAAACTTTAGTTCTATAAGAATATATATACATACACATATATATACATATATATATATATATATGGATTTAACATTTTTCATCAAGTAATTGTTTGGACCAGGTAAGGAAATTGGGGAGAATATTCTTAAGACTGCAAAAATGATAATAGAAAGGATGATTAGGAGAGGGGAATCAGAGATTTATATGCATCCAGGCTACGTAAGTACAGTAGTTGGGTTGACATGAAGCAGAAGGAATAGTTTTTAGAATTAGTAGAATATGAGAGGAATTAGAGAGTATTAGCTAACTAATTGAAACTCACTACCTTTGGATTAGGAAAAATTATTGGCAGGGGGAACTAGAACCTTGACCTTGCCACACCAATGGCTACTAACAGTGAAATCCTTCTTCTAAGACTAAAATTTGGGAAACTGCCCCTTAAAAGATTAGCTAATTCATGCTTCTCTTAGTCCTATGTCAATCCCTTTCTTGAAGCAAGTTCCAAATAAGGAAATATCTTGGCTGTGAAATTCCTCATGGAGGAAATTCAGTCTATGAAAGGTACTCAGAAAAAATGGAGTCAGATCATGTCTGCTTATGAAGAAAACATCCAACAGCACTTATCTCCAAAAGCTAGCTGGTACTGATCACTTTCAGAGAAATATTTCCTGGCATGTGTTTTGTTTCTCTGGAAGGCTCATCTTCACCTTGAATCCTGGGGATTGTGGAGGGGGTTAAGTGGGGAGGAACATTGGCCTAGAGTAGAAACTAGACTTATTTCCATTATTTCCATGACATTCTCTCAGAAACAGAACAGCACCTTATTCCATAATATAATTATATAGTAGATAAGATATAAAGAAAAGGAAATGTCTATAAATTAGTTAAAGCCTGTAGATAATGTTTATTTTTTTTTCTCTTTGTGTCAGCTGGTTATCCCTCTAAACCAGGCCTTAACCTGTGGTCCTGGGCTGCTTATGGCCCTAAGGCATGCCAAAGGATTTCAGGTGGCCCTGGAAAAATGTAGAGGCCTCCCAGTCTTCCCTAAACCAACAGGTTTACCTTTTGGCAATATGATGAAACCAACAGACCCCTTTTCAGAATGATGTTTTGTTGTCTACATTCATAATTAAAGGAAATGCAAATTTCACTTAGAAGTTAGTAAAAATAAAGATGTTTCTCCCCTCCCCCATTCAAGTTCTCAACCTTGCTTTAAACCACAGAAGAGGAAAAGAACATTATCTTCAAAATGGCTGAATTATTTCTCCTCTCTTCTACTACCTATGATTCTATTATTATTCTGTTATGACTAGAGAGAACCAAACAAAAATAGGTTTAAGAAGGAGCAGATGAAATAGTGTGGTATAATAGATTACTCTGGGAGTTATGAATTCTAGTCCTGTCTTGACCAACCATTTTAATTTTCATTACTCAGTACCTCAATTTCCTCATCTATAAACTAAATGAGCTCTAAGGTCTCTTCTCACTACAAAATCATGTGATTCTATGAATGAGGTAGATGAAACATAATGAAGGATTTATTAACAAGATAAGATAGGCTGTCTAGGATTACCAAATTGAGGTTCATTCTTGTATGCAAAGATGTATTTATTTTTTTCTTTAACTGAAATGACCAGACATATTTCCTATTATATATTCCTTCCATTTCCAAGCATAATCACTTAAATACCCCCTTATTTTAATGTTATGATATGCCCTCATGGTATCATTGTCAAAGCAACAAAAGTGTTGGAATAGGCTATCAGGGTATTATGCCTGTGTCTAGAAAAGGGAAAAATGATATGTCTTACTCCTTAGAAATGGAAAAAATGAGAGAAATCACAGGAAAGTTTCTTCTTGGTTTCTCCAGACAAATGTTTTGAAAGATGCCCCTATTAAGAGCAGCAGTTGAAGGAAAAGTTGATGGCCTGGGGCTATCACATGAAGTGAGTAATATTACAAGCTAATAAGATATCTAACAAGACCATAGCTTTAGATGTTGTACCCATACTAATTAGTGGGCTCAAGTCTATTCCCATTGAATTGGAAGACCAGTGCAAATTACTTTGAGTAGTCCACAACCCCTTCTTCTAACCATACAAAAAAAAGATGATAATATCTTTTATTCTCTCCTGTTTTCTCTCCTCAAAATGTCTTCTTGTGACTACTTTTCCCCCATTCAAAGCTACTCTTAATGTTCATCTGAACTTGGTTTCACCTATGTTAAAAAATATTGGGGGAGGAGGGAAAAAGGATGAGGGAAACACAGTATTAATTGACCTGACTTTCAAACCCTCTAGGTTAGGCTCTAAGCTTACAGTCCAATACAAGAAATCTAGAGTTTATGTCCTTTTATATCCACTTGTAACATCACCAATACTTACCCTATATTTCTATATGATCTGAGAGTCTTTATAAAAATGTAATAAAGATCATTTGCCACCTTTTCTCTGGGGACTTATCAGTTTAATTATAATATAGACATGGACTGCAAAAAAAACCCTTCATCTAACATATTCCCCTTCCACACACATACATATATATACACACACAAACCTGCTAAAATACATAATAAATTTTGATGAGATTAATATGAACAAATTTTTAAAATATAGGTTTTTGTACATGTTCATATATTTATTCATGTGGTAGTCTATTTTCTCAAAAGTCTTTAACTTTAAAGCATAATTATAATATGAAATGATTCAAGTAACAATTTTAAATACTTCTGCATAATATTGAAATCCTTGACATTAAATTAACTATTTTTCTTTATAGGATTTAGGCATGAAAAAGTTATGAATCATCTGGGATTCTGAAATCCATTGTCTGACATTAATACTTTGACCAATTCACCCTGCAATAGCAAAATGTAAAGGACAGATTGGTGTTGATGATCCTGCTCATGCACTATTAATTTAATAGACCCTGGTACCAGATTTGTAAGCATGCCTAAATGATATGTTATATAAAACACAACCCACTATGGGTTCCCAAAAACAGTTTAAATAACTGCACTAGGGTTTTATTTTTGCTTTTTTACTTTCTTAGTGCTGTGTTGCACTCAGCTAGATTTTGGATTATTCTACTAATTTGCTTTGAAATGGCAGCTCCTTTATTTATGTATACTGAGAGTATATAGTAAACCAAAAGAGATATCTCTGTGATGCTCTGGATAAGTAACTTTAGTTCTGCTTCCTTATCTGTCAAGTTGGGCATATACTTCCAAAACCATATTAGCTCCAATTTTTTTTTATCTTATATAACTTAAGTCAGGAGGGATGAGTTACTACTATTACCGCATTTTTGTAACCTAAGTGAAAGGCCTATTTTGATTTTATACAAATTATATTTACCAATGATCACCTTTTGTTCATTTAAATGTAATATTCAAAAGTAAACTAATGAGAATTCATTACTTGGTGGATGTTGACTCTTTTGGGATCAAGATGGACTTTTAATTGGCAAAAATGGCTAGCCTTGAAATCAGAAAGAACTAGATTTAAGTCCTGCGTCAGATAGATAATATCTGTGTGACCATAAAAAAAAAAGTTGATTAACCTCTCAGTACTTGAAGCAACTCTAAGAGTGTATATAAATTACAGAGAGTTACTAACATGCATAGTTTCCATATCAATACTTCCTTTTATCAATTAAATCAAAGGTTCAGATGATCCCAATTCCCTCACTCTCCCCAATAAATAAGCAAAAGCAATAATCATATTTGTTTATGTGTATATAAAGTTACAAGATAAAGTATAATTTCTTCTCTCAGTTTCTATAGATCCTTAATTTGTCAGCCCCTTATTCTTGAAAGAATTGTGAATCACAAGATGGAAGGTAGAAGTGTCATTACAAATAGAGGCAGCCCATGGGATCATCTCTAAAATGCTTAATCAAATTTAAATTTCTTTAAAGGTATCAAACATTTAAGTAATCCCACTCTGAGTCACTTTCTATTTATTCAGTGCTAAAAGAGCTGCTTCTTTCATCCTAAAGTTGAAAATATACTGTGACCTTTGAATAGAAATTCTCAAATAGTAGGGAAAATCCAGAATACATCATGCTTCCTGATTAAATTTTATGCACCTAATGTAATCACTTGTGGGTTATTTTTGACATCAATTTTATAGATGTAATATAAGCTTCATAGTAAAATAGTTTAGCCAGGCTCTTTCCTCATTTCTTATGTAGGGGTTAGAAAACCAAATGAGTAAATCTCTAGTTAGTCTTGTACTGATGTTTTTCTTTCTTTTTTTTTTTTTGGTTGTTCTTACAATAGTTTAAACCTGCAGTCTGAAGGAAGTAATTGGCATTTTCCAAGGCTCTAAAGGTTTTTGTTTTAGTGGTATAGCTAGTTAGCTAGCATTATTGAAGATGTTGATTGAGATCCATTTCTTCCTCAGTTACAGAATTATATGATTACTATGATTTTTACCACTATATGAAATCAAACACAATATTGAATTCCACAAATATTTAAGTGGCTATGCACTGTGGACACAAAAGTCTCAAAAATAACCTCAAAGAGTTTACAGTTCAATTGTATATATGATAGAGACTAGACCTGTGATTTCATTGATATAGGGCACTGACAAATTGAGAAAACTACCTCTACTGATGCAGATTTGCACCTTCTTTATAAAGTATAATCTTAGAGACATGCCTAGCATTGAGAAGTTACATGATTAACCAACATTACACAGTTAGTATGTATCAGAAATATGGCATTATCTTCTTGGATTCTGTATCCACTGCACCATGATGTCTCTCTTCCACTATCCACTATATCCAATATATATTTATATATTCCTCATTCAGGAAATTAAGATACCTGTATGTTGTACTAGTGTTAAAAAAGAAGAATATTGGATTTAGATTTAGAGGACATGAATTCTCATCCTGTCTCTATAATTTGTCAGCTATGTGATGTTGGACATCATGTTGGTCATTAGACAACCCTTCTGTACTTCATTTCCTTCATCTGAAAAAATGAGTAACTTGGACTTGATAACTTCTAAGGAACTTTTTAAGGCCCTGATTTATGATCTATGATCCTTGAACCAAGATAGTGATTCCTGTAATAACTATGGAATAATTTTTCAAAGTGCTTTGAGATTCACATGTGAAACTAATACCTGTCTGTTTACAAATATGGCCAATTCATATCTGTTGTTAATTCTGCAAAATTTATCAACAAATCTGCTTTTACAGAATATCAAACCTGTCTCTTGCTCCTTGTTTCAATCTCTACCATAGTCTTAATCCAGGTGCTTTTATTAAAGTTCGTCTTGATTATTGCTCTGAAAAAATGAATACTAAGGGTTTTGAATATATGTGTAACATACAATGCATACATACAATGCACATTATTCAACATACATATGTGTGTATGTTTTAAATATAGGAGTCTTTCTTAAAATGGTTTTGAGCATAATGGAAATAAATTTACTTAAAGTTAGAATATATGTATATATACATATGTATATACACATATATGTATCATCTATAATTTTATCTACAAACACATACTTATAAATATATACATATAGATATTAATGAATGCAGATGATGGTTTAAGATAAATCTGAATGTAATAGGTGGGTTGGGCTTCTATGCAGTGGCCACACACAAACACCCATGGAAACCAAGATAACTTAAAAACAAAACCCTAATTTCAAAGAGGCAGAGAGTAGGGCTTTAAGTTTAGGTTATTCAGTTGTCTAAGTGTCCTTGATTTATACTTTTGACTTTGCTTAATTTTAGAGCCTCCCTTTCTTAGGGAAAGGACTTCGCTGAATAAATCTAAACTCCAGCAGTTGAGCAAAATCCATCCTATCAATGTGTTTTCTGAACCATTTTCCTTCAAGAAACATTTCTCCTGTTTTTGGTCTGAAATAACTATGCTTAAACCAGAAGTACCCAGGTGCCTTGACGATCGTGGAAATAACTTAATTTGGGAAGGAAAACAAACAAGAATTCTTGAATGTTGTACTTTGGAATACACAAACCTAACCAAACTATTCAAAAAGCCAAAGTTAATGTGAAGAAAAGAAGAGGAAACTAGATGTTTTGTTCTATTCTGCTTTGAAACCAACATAAAACAAAGCTTAAAATGAATTTTCCTAAGCTTCTGGTATGATGGAATGTAAAGGTCAAGGGTCATTTTTTTTCTTTCCGGGGGGTGGGGGGAGGAGTGTCTTTGGTATGTCATTCTTCTCCTTCTGTAGAAAGAATACTACCTGGTCATTACTAGATGACATTCCTTCTTGGAAATCAGCTCCACTAGGCATGACCCTATGTTTCACAAAGGCTTCTGAGGGTGGCTGATGCAGAAAAGATATTGCTATACTTCAGTAAAAAGAATAGAGAACTCGAGTCCCTGGCTTAAACCCACGTAGAATTCCAACAGCTCCTCCCAGACGCCTCTGTCTGAGTTCCGCAAAGCTTCCGATGTCTTGCTGGGGACCCGGTCCTGTCACCAGAAATTGTCCAAGAAGCTTCTAGGTCTCTCCAGACGCCGGTGTTTTCGGAGACTGGAAAGCTTTAGAACTTCATTTCCCACAACTTTAAAGGTTTTTCTTTTCTTACTCGTTTCCCTCTTAATTTAAAATGAAGGGTCCACGATTTTTTTTCCCATCATTTTTAAAGGTGGGGAAGAGCCTTGTAAAAATAACTTCTCTGGAAGATCTGAATTTGTCTTGCTCAAATCGGGCACGGGGAAGAGGGGTGGGGAGCGGGGTCGTGGAGATGATATTGAGAACAAATATACAAATATCGTTAGAGTCTAGTCCATACTGACTAGTTATTCAAGAGCTTTGACTTTAAAAAGGTAGGGAAAAAAACCACAAACAAACAATCCCCTCCTGTCCCTCCATCTGCAACCAACCAAAAGCTATTCCTGTCTCCTCAGTCACCCTGTTTTCTTTCCTTCAGTTTTGTTTTGCTCAGGCCCACCAATCTAGATTCCAGTCTTTTCCCTCCCCCACCTTACACTAGTCATCTCGTCCCATGTTTAGGACATCCTCCTAAAAGAAAGATGCAAAATTCTAGCAGAGAAAAGAAGTGCGGGAAGTAAGGGAGCGGGGTGATATTGCGTGTGTGAGAAACGTGGAGAACTTGTCCTTTTCTCAGTCAAGTGAGAAACAAGAAAGAGATAATGTCACATGAGTGATACTAGCAAGACCAGTCCCTCAGGAGCCACCAGGGTACCAGACGAGCCGATGCTCGGGGGATAGCATTTGCTAGTTTCCCATTGGCGGTGCGCGTTCCCGAGGGGGCGGGACTCCTGGAGTGGAGACCTGCCTACTCCAGTATCCCTGGCGCGCGCTTCACACTCCCCATCCTCCTAGCGCCTTCCTAGTGCCAGGCTCACAAGGCTCGGTCCTGCAGCGCCCCTAGGCTGCCAGTCGGCGCTTCAACCACCTGCTCTGTTTAGCGGGGAGGGGGAGAAGAGAGACGTTGCGGGGGGGGGGAGAGCGTGGAGAGAGAGGGTGGGGAGGAAGGAGGAGAGAGGGAAGGAGAAGCTTACACACGCCTTCCAGTCACTACCACTCAGAGCCTAGTTCCCCTTCGATCGCAGCTGCGGCTGCTACTGCTGCCGCCGCTGCCGCTGCTACCGCCGCCGCTGCCACTGCCACCACCACCACTGCCTCTGCCGCTACCGCTGCCACCTGAGGAGAACTGCAAGACCCGCTGCTTCTCATCACCTTTCTCCAGTGATTTTGTTCATAGCACCTGGGCTTTTTTTTTTTTTATTACGATTACTATTATTGCAAGAGAAAGAAATTAAAGAAAATAAGGACCACCTGCAAATTACTAAATTGTCTCTACGGGGGGAGGAAAGCTCTCGTGGTTCACCAGCAGGGAGGGGAGCTGCTTTGGGGGTTTTGTGGGGGAGGGGGGAGTTGGTGGCACTGGCTTTTGGAAAGTTGCGTTCGAGGAAGAGGACAAGGTGCAGCCTCAGATCCTGGGGGGGGCGGTGTGTCTGTGCGAAGCTGCTGCCCCCCGTTCCCCCTTTCCCATTCCTAACCTCCAAGTGGTACTATTGCCGAGGGGACTGGAGGACGACGCCCCCCTCCTGTGAAGTGGACTGTGTTCTTGCACACAGAAGAGGAGGAGGAGGAGGAGGAGGAGGAATATGGCACCGACGGCAGCCCACTCCTGTCGACTGGTCGTAAGCCTCCTGATCTCTGCCGCCGTTCTTAGGCCAGGTGAGCAGCTGCGGAAACGTGGCCACTCATAATGCCAGGGTGAAGAAAGCGGGGAAAGAGGGGGATCGTTTCCTGGGACCTCCTCCTCCAGTATGCCCAGGGCTATGCGCAAAGGCGTTTAGAGGAGGGAGGGAACTGGTTGTGGGGGGCCAGGAGAGTGTTCTTTTGGGAACTGGGACCTGTCACTCGTGCCGCCTGTTCAGGCTTTGCTGGTTTGTTCAAGTTTGGGTGACGAGCAGGTGCACTCTTTGAATCTCAAGTAACTTTATATAAAACTGGGGGTGTGGGAATGATCGTGAGAAGACTACTTCTTTATCCCTCTCCCCTTCAGATCCCTATGTCAGTGGCGAATTTTTTCTTCCCTCATATACTCTCTGAGTGTCTCTATAGTGTCCATGTCCACGTCATTGCCTTCCATGCAGTTTTTGTATCATTTAGATATGGCAAGAAATAATAACACGCTACTTTTTTTTTTCTTTATGAGTCCCCCAGTAACTTCCCCTTGGCAGAATAGGTTGGAGATCAGAAGAAATTGACACGAGGGGGTTTGGGAGGGGGGGAGAGGGGAAAAAAAAAAAAACCCGGCATCCTTTCCCACATTTGCTGGTTGAATATGGTTTTCCCTCCGTTGATGTGTGTGTATGTGACCAGAGGAAAATGGAAAAGGTTACAAATAACACAACCAGAAATGGCATTATTAATGCCTAGGTTTGTGAGAGTTAGATGGATTGGTGGTTTGTGGTTCTTCCAGTTTGAGTGAGCTAACAGTTCTGAATTGTGTCTAACTATTCAGAACCCTCCCCCCACCCCCAACTAAGATGTCACACAAAAACCGTTTCCTGACTTTCCACCTCTGGTCTGGCTCAAGTCCTTTCGGACCACTATGGCTGAGGTATAGCAGCCACTTGACTGTCACTGTTCCTTGAGAGTGCGGCAGTTGCAGTCTTCCTGCTTCCTCTTCCTCCCACCCTTGGATTTGATTTAAAATATAAATCTGTATCCAACGTACACTTAAAGTTTATACATGTCTGATGTTTCTGTTGATTATTTCTCCCGCTTTTATATCATAAAAAGAAAGCACACTTTCTTCTTGTAGCTCTCAACATAATTCAGAGCTCTTCAATTCTTTGCTAGGCAAAGCCATCAAACGGGTTTTAGAACCTCCAAACCGCTCCCAGGCAAAAGGAAAAGAGAAGTGTTTGTGTTGTGTGTGTGTGTGAGGGGGGGGGGGGGGGGGGTAAGGGGGGAAGAGGGGGGGGGGGAAAAGGAGTTTGGATTTGGTGGGGGGGGCGGAAAAGGAGTAGGGTGGGAGTTTGCCTCTTCCCTCTTTTTTTTTTTTTTTAAGTTGCTTTTCTGGTTGAGGTAATGACCTCACCTGCAGTCCTGTGGCAGGCTGAAGACAGCCCCTGCAACAAATCTTTAGCTTTTAGGAGGAGAGAGAAGCCAAGAGTTTGAGGGGGTTTTAAGTGTGTGGAGGGGGTTGGGTGAGCTGAAAAGAGGGAGATGGACTGAGGAGAGGTTAAGGAAGAGTTCAGGGTCAAAGACTCTGGAAGATTTTAGATCTCTTCACTTTTCCACAATTCCAATGACCAAAAGGGAAGTGAGCTGGATAAAGAAAGCGGGTGTGTGTGGGGGGGGGGGAATGGGGGGGTGGCGTGGGAGAGAGATGAAGCCTATAAAATGCAAACCAAAAAAGAAAAAAAATGAGCATGTAAATTTTTCCAGTTTAACCATTTCATGATTTTTATGGGATAATCTTAATTGATTACCTCCTTTCCAGCTGCTCTCTCCCCCCCCCCCCCAATTTTCCTTTCGTTGCGGCTGCTGTTGTTATTTTGTGTTGGACAAGTCCCTGGTCAGGTTTCTCTGCACATTGAACAGCTAAGCAGGGAGTGGTTCTGCCTCTAAAACGTTTCTACCCCCCTGCTGTGCAGTAGTCGTTGCAGCGCTATTTATTTTAGCCCCGAAGGACTGTGTTGCCAGCAGTAAATGTACAACACAAACGCGTGAACAGTACTGGGAGAGTGTATAATACACACACTGTCACATAGTAACAGGATCATACACACGCACTGCCTGATGCCAGGCTTCCTTTCTAGGCTGAATGGTAGGTCGGATATTGCAGACCTGAAAACCGAGAAGCCTAGTTACTGGACTCGCCTCTGTGTGGGAGTAGACCCCTCTTCAATATCGATAGAGGTGTGAGGAGTGTGTGTGTATGTGTGTGTGTGTGTGTGTGTGTGTGTGTGTGTGTGTGTGTGTGCGCGCGCGCGTGCTTTGAAAAGCGCAGTGTCAACCACAGCAACTACAAGTCTCAGCTAAATGTACTTTCTTCAGACCGCTTTGAAAAACTGACCCCTGTGGGAATGCAGTATAAAAGTCTGGTACAATGGACTGGGAAAGTTAGATCTCTCTCCTCCCACCCCCACCCCTTTTTTCTTTTCTATTTCCTTTCCAGAGCTATTTTTTTTTTTTTAAATAGTGCTTGGTCAGATTGGAAGAACAAAAAAACTCCAGTTTGTGAAACTGCTCTACTGTCTCTTTTCTTTTCCTTTGCTTTTATTTCTCACTCTAGCATACTGTGACTTTTAGTATCTATAACACCTTCTATGAACATACTTTTGCTATGGGATGTTACTATGTACCTTTTGGGGTAGAGGATATTAATCACCAAGACTGAAGTGAATATAAAGGCTAAGGAGTATGTGTTCTGCATTCAAGGTAGAGAGTCTCATTATTCTTGTAGAAAGAGCGTCAGCCTGTGGTGACATTTTGTATTGCTTTAAGAAAGGCTTTGCCTGATTATATTTACAACGATAAGAGGTTATTGAGGTAGTGCTGTGCAATTAACTGGTTTCTCCACTGGGGTCACCTATTTTTGTCCTTTTGAAGTTTTCCAAAATACTTATCATTAAGACTGATTCCAAAATGGAAGTTTAACAACAGTTGTAACATGTTGCTGCTTACTCTGCCTGTGTGAATGTTTTTACCAGACCAGGCCTTGACTTCACATTTGGCATGCATCATCCTGAAGATGTCGATGTTCTGATTTTTTAAATGTAGTAATATTAAAACAAAACAAAACATGCTTTCAAAAAAACCAATTGCAAGATAATTGTTTCTGTACTGTTTTATTCTGTGTATTTTCTTTTATATAAATCTAATGTTTCTTGTGATACAGTAGGAAATAGTCTAGATGGGTAATATGGAGAGACCTGGGTTCTAACCCTGGCTATGCCACCAACCTAGCATGACCTTGGGAGTCTTTGACCTTATCCTTAAAATGAATCCAGCAAGATAATTGCTAAGATCCCTTTCAGGTCCCAAACTAAATAATATTTTTATGACATAAAAGTTGAAAAGAGTTTCTTTGGGCAAAACAGGCAGGCTGATGTTTAAATTGTTTTGTTTTGTTTTGTTTTTTCAACATTCTAATGACATTAAATCAAAACCTTATAGGCACAGTCAGGGAAAATTGCTTCTTAAAGATTGTTTTGGAAAAGTAGAAGGCAGCATGTAACATAGTAGATAAGGGACTCACCAGAAAGATCTGTGTGTCACACAGGGGCCAAGTTACTTTCTCTCTCAATGCCATCAACTCTTTAAGATGCTGAGAAAGGTGGAGGCAGTTTGGGATGTTCCCACACTAATAAAATCATGTGTAGACCTCTTTATCATTACTACTACCACCACCACTATCCTGCCTTAACCCTAGGAGAAAATGAAATGTTGATCCTAAACTCCCAGTTGCTATTCTTTGTATAATTCTACAGACTCCGTAGAAATATCTTAAGATTAAAGTTCTTCAGTCAGGGAACTGATATTGGGAAAATAAGGAGTCTAGTAAGAAATATACTGGTACTTCCTTCCCCCTCCACAAGAGAAGGTGCCATACTTGGAAAGCTTTTGGATTTAAGAAAATTGTGATTGTTTAACCTGTCTTTACACAAATGGTAAGATGCTTTTAGTCAACCAGTAAATAGTTCCTACACTAAAGCAAATGTTATTTTTAATGTTTCAGAGTAGAAAACCTTTGTCTCTATATACTAAAGTTTTAAAAGTGGCTCCATTCAATATGGTAGAAAATACTTAGTAGTCAATGTTTTAAATTTGGAATGTTTGAGGTTTTGTTGATTTGTTTACAAGTATAGATGAAGATCCACCTGAATTTTTAAAAATATGATTATTCAAGAGGGTCTGTATTCTAAGATTCATGTGGTGCAATATAACTGGCAACAAGACAGGAATTTTGTGCCATTTTCAGCTTTGTCACATGCACATTGTATGACTTTGGAAGATAGTTACAGTAGCTACTATATATTGTTCTATTCCCATGGTTAAAATGAAGCAACTTCACAATAATTTACTCTTGTAATCGTCTCATAGGTAAGGCTCTGTTTAGACATTTATTTGCATAGCATTTTCAGTGCTTTAAATGAAACCTTGTTTTAAACAGAAATTTATTACATTATTAGCAGTACTTTTTATTTCTTATACTCAATGAATAATTTGAACATTTAATTGGAAAATTGTTAATTTTTTTTAAAGAATTTTTCTTTTTGCTTTTTGGAGGGGGGAAAGCAGGGCAATTGGAATTAAGTGACTTGCCCAAGGTCACACGGCTAGTAAGTGTTAAGTGTCTGAGGTCAGATTTTAACTCAGGTCCTCCTGACTCCAGGACTGGTGCTCTATTCAATGTGCCGCTTAGCCACCCCAAAATTGTTAAATTTTTAAAGTTCTCCAAAACATCTCCCAAACCAGTGATACCTGTAAAAACTGAGTAGTATTGAAGCTTTTCAGCATTACTTTGTGTCATATAATAGTATTTGTTTTAACTGTTTGCATAGTCATTTTTTTCTAACTTTAACAACCACACCTCCCTTTGTTGTGCTTATTTACTTAGTGTCAAATAATTTCAAAGACTTCTTAGTTCCTTGTAGCTCTGGATTTAACTAGACACATATAGTACTTATTCCAAATATACAGGCTCATAAATATGGGGAACTACAGAATATAGGAATACACATATACACATATATATATGTATATATATATATATATATATATTCCAGTATACATATATGAGTCTATATCTCTGTATCTGAAAAGGATATAGCTATAGTCATAGTTATTCTGTACAATAGTATGATGTACTATATAGAGGGTCAATGTTTCTATCAGAAATACCTATGTTCAAGTCTTGTCATTGACAAATTATTTGTATGACCATGGGAAAATCACTTAATCTCTCATTGGCACATTGTTCTATGACTATGTTACAGGTGAATTGGAAAATTTGTAGTTACTCAGTTACATTAGTGTAGGGAGTTTCCATACCCAAACAAAATGAGCAAATCACTGAACTCTATGATGTGAAGACATACTTGGGGGGGGGGGTGTATAAACTTAAACCTACTTGATTTTAATGTATTTGGCTCATTGACAGAGCCACACAAACAGGCAATTTCCTAAACACATAAAAAAGTCTGAACTGAGCAAATACTATCAGAAAACATGTTTACCTATATTTGAATTAACTGACAGAAATTTTAGTTTTATATTTTAGCTTCATATTCTTTTTTTGTAGTTAGAGATGAGACAAAAATATAAATTTCTCCTCATCTTCCACAATCCTCCTTCACCAGAGAAATATTTTGTCCTACACCTGGAGATTAAATATCCTCTCCTTTATATATAATTATTTTTAATACATAGTATCATATATCGTTATTTATATTGTTGATTGTATCAGTACAAAATGGAAAAATACTCTAATAGCTAACTTTTACATGCATTATTCTTGTTAAAATGTTTTCATTCATTATGATTTCTTTGTTAAAGTATCATATGAATTCTAGTTTTTCTTTTTCTTATCTTGAGCAGAATACAGTATAGGCTTATATACTTAGTGAGTACCAGCAGCAAACATACAATAGTATTCAATAAGCATTTATCAGTCTTAATCATAACTTATGTTCCAAGGATGGAATTAGCCATTACTGCCCCCATTCTTTTTCTTTTATCTTCCTCATTCAGGTCTCAATTATCCATCCTAGTACAGGGAATCAAAAGCATGAATAATCCCAAATGGCAACACACACACATGTATTTGTTTAATTTTTGGTTTTGGTATATGTTATATCAACAGAAATAAGTCTTTTGGACTCAAAATTCACAGTCTTTTTTTAATGAAGTTGCATTATGAGTAATAGATTAAGTAACTAGACTGTAACTACATAGCTTCGCTTCTTGCTCCCCTTCTCTGCTTTACTTCTCATCTCATAAAGTCATGGAAGCACTATCCTAGTTTTGGAGGCTTATATGCTTCCCAGAACAGGGGAGAATATTAAGCAATTTTATTTGAGGCACTTAAGTATTTTGATGTAAGAGGCTTTCCCTTCCAGCTCCTACTGTCTCACTGAGTTAAACAGAAATTGTAATCATGTCCATAAAAGACTTAAAGAATAATCATAATTTGTGTCAACAAGAACACAAAACAAAATTTTCTGGGAATAAGTCCTAGAATAAATAGTTCATTCTAATATTTTAGAAAACATCTTGGTAACTGCTAATGCTTTACACTTACAAATATAATATTTCCAGACATTTGAACCCTAAACACAATATAACTTTCCTTCAGTCTTAAGTCCTTTGGAGTTATACTTCAATTCATTGCTGAGGCTGTAGTCTCTTCAATGTAGATACTGCCTTTTTCTTATCTTTGTAGAATTCTTTTTTTTTTAATTTTTTTATTTTTTGCCTTTTGGAGGGCAATTGGGGTTAAATAACTTGCCCAAGGTTACATGGCTAGTTTGTGTGTGTGGGGGGGGGGGGTGGGGGGTGGGTGTTAAGTGTCTGAGGCCAGAACCGAACTCAGGCCCTCTTGACTCCAGGGCTGGAGCTTTACTCACTGAGCCACCTAGCCGCCCCTCTTTGTATAATTCTTGACAACTCTCCACGCCCACCCCAGAAAAATACTAGGAAAGCCTGGAGGAAATCAGAAAGCTGATTTCTTCTGTGTGGGAAAACTGACCTTTCAATGCTTTCTACTCTTTAGTCCTATTATTATGACTTGACTAAATATATGTCTCAAAACACTTAGAAGAGTAGTGTACTTAAGTAGTGATAAAGTATTCACCTCTAAAACTTTCTTTTCATTGTGAGTGTTTTTTTTAATAACTTTTTTTTTTGGTAGCAGCAGTTCCAGGAAAATGTTATTGTGGGGTTAGAGACCCACTATTTTTATCCTTAACACCTATCACAAGACCTGGCTCCTAAAGGGCACTTAATAAATGTTTGTTGATTGATTGTTAAAGTCACTTAGCCTCATCAGGTGTTTCTGTAGCTCTGGGGCCAAGCCTGAGTTTCTTCTATGCCCTCTGCTCTCCCACCCCTCACCTTCAGGAAAACCTATATTATTATCTAGACTGTTTGGGAAAGGCTTCAGAGATTCCTTAATCCAATCCCATTCTTAAATTCTTCCCTGAACTAGTCAGAGGTATGGGCCAGAGGCAGCCTGTGGCCTGACACTAATTGATGAACAGGAAGCTTGGCTTTGGATTATTAGATAATTCTGTCATTTGTTTAGGACATCTCTGAGTTGGCAGACGATTCTATAAAGGGAGAGTAGGATAATGAGACAGTAGTTCCAAAGGACAAGTAGAAGAATAGGCCAAGATTTGACTTTCTCCTTGTCTGAGAGTAGGACAAAGGCCTAGAAGAGTGGGTTGGTTGTTGTGACCACAATTCTTGAATCATTTTTAGTCTCACTGCTTACATCTAACAGTTCAGAAACTTCTAGATAAACAATCTATCAGCCCCCAATTACAGGAGAGAGATTGTAGGATCATAGATTTAAGGTAGCAAAAGGACCCTAGTTGTATCTGAGGCAAAGTCCCTTCTTTTACAGATGAAGGAACTGAGGTCCAAAGACTTGAGGTGATTTGCTCAAAGTCATACAAATAGAAGGTGCCAAAGTTGAGATTTGAATTCAGGTCTTCTGACTTCAGATGCAATGCCTTTTTGATTGTAACATATTACTACTATAAAGAGATTCTACTGTTTTCACTATGCTTTGGAACCTTAGCAGGTAGGAAGATAAGAAAGAAGAAAAGAAAATATAGGAACAAGGAAGGACACCAGAGCAATTGAAACCAGCGACTCAACTGAAAGGGAGAGTGTAGCTGCCATGTACAATCAGGAAAGGGGTGTACAGGGCACTTTCTCACAAAGAAGTTGCTCCTTACCATTAATATTGCTTCATTGTCCTCAGTCTCTTCCAGTATGAGTATGGAGAGAAAAGGGTATAGTTGTGTCAGATGGTGATAGGTGAGGTACTGCACATCACTGAGAAGAACATGGAGTAAGGAATGGGGTGGGCCAGAAAGGATAGGACAATGTTTTGGGGATTTGACTTAGGAACACAATGTTCTAGTTATGACTCTGGAATTGAAAGAAAGCCTTGAAAACACTCTGAGGTTGTAGATTCAGAATCACAGAAGTGGAAGGGTCAAGAAGCAGGAGCCAGGATTCAGAATTATTTAGAATTGAGACAATTGCAGTGCAGCAAAGTCTCTTCTAACTTTTCCTTAGTTACAGGTTGTGGGTATGCCCTCAATCATTTTCATACAAAATAGGGTTTTATTTAAAGAGTAACTCTTTAACATAGAGTTACTTTAATGTTAAAGGACTGGGCCTATCAGGAACACTTTAATTTGATGACATCAGAGATATATTAGTTAAAGAGAATGTGCCACCAGAAAATCTTGTGTACCCCTGTATTAGGCTGAGTAATGCTAAAATTGACAAAGTTTGAACTTGGCTCCTAAGGGAATTGGATCAAGGTGATAGTGGCGGTGGCTAGGGGGTCTGAATGCTGAATTAGAGGAGTTAAAAATAAAGCAGTAAGAACTTGGCATATTTGTCTTTCCTGAACCTACCTTGCATCTCAATTGCATTCTTCTCATTGATTTTTTGGGGGGTACGTCCTAGGCACAGACAGCTCCACAAAGTTGTAACCCAAATAGTAAATCACCCAAACAGTATCACTCAAGCACCATTCCTTTTGAATGAAAAATGCATGCTTCCACCACCCACAGTTCATTTTGCCTCCACGACACACATTAGAATAAAATATTTATTAAGTCATCTGTCATTTGTCCAAATAAAAGCAGAAAGAAGAGGTTTTATAATATGTTGCTGTTTGAATATTTTAAAAATCCTATGCAGTCTTTACATTGTGGCATTTGAATTGTGTTTTTGTAGGGATACAAGGCCTAGAACTAGGTTTGATTTATCTGTAAAGTAGAAAAATTGGAAATAATAGGATAACATAGCTTTTTTTTTTCTTTCTAACCACATGAATAACTTCTCTCATGTCTTTAAAGGTCAATATTTGTGGGACGAAAAAGATAATGAACATGAAGCTGTTGAACAAAAATTGCATTGGCCAATATGTTCATATTTGTCATAAGACTTGATGACATACTTCCAAAAAACCAAAATATTGCCATTTCAAATTTTTAGTATTCCCATAAATGTCTCTGAGGGGGATTTCAAAAAGCAAATGAATTTTCTATCTTAGGTCCTTAAACATTTTCATTTAGGTATGAAATAGAGGGTTCATTAATAAAAATTTACAAAGACTCATCACCAAGATGGCTGTAGGGATAGAAATATTTTGGTTACAGAAAAGGTCACCTACTAAAATATATAGAGTCTTTGTGACCTTTATCAGTGGAGGGATTTGCCCATATCACTGAAAATCCTTCAAATATAAGTATGAATATAAAAATGAGATCATTTCCATTACAAATTGTTGTTTCTCGTTGATCAAGTCATATTAATGACTCATTTTCTGTAACTTCATATTCTCTTTCTTGAAACCCTTCTTTACTCATTTTAAACCTTATATGAAAGAAGAAAATATACAAATAAAATGTACACATACATAGACTGAAATTCTGAGCAAGATCAAAGCTACTGTGTGATCAACCCCTTGTTCTCTCTTGAGGAGCAGGGAAGAATCAGTGATATGAGTGGAAAATGGCTGCATACCCTAGAATGCTTGCTATGACTATGACTCTCTGATCAGAAGCTGAAACTTTTAAAAGTAGTTTAAAGGTGTGCTAGTTTGAATCCACATTCTCATCAGTCTAGAATTCCTACCCACACTAGGAATCAGATTGTGTTTACCCTGCTATAAAAGCCAAGATAAGAGGCATCATGTGATTCCTAACACTATTGACATTGTACTTCATTACACTAGCAGTGAAGAATCTCATTATTGTTTGTCCATTGGAGGTATGATAAGTGATGAATTATATGGGAGAACTAATTAATACCCTTTGGCAAACTTTGGGAAGCACTTTAAAAAAACCCGACGGTATTTTGAAGAGAGCCATTTTATGGCTTTCTCAACAGTTTAAAATAAAATATTTGTCAGGATTTTTAGAAGGTTTTCGAAAAGTCACCATCTATTAAAAGTATAAACAGTGCTCTCTGCTAGTTAATAGAATTCTCACAATATTATTCCTTTTTTTTTTACTTTTGTTACATCTAAAAGTAAGAAAATTTATTTCATAGCTACTTCTATAGAAAAATTATATGAAAGAAATGGAGAACTTTCAAAAATTATGTGTTAAAGGTAAAACAAAAACTTATGCATTGTTTATAAATCAGTACCATTAATATGCTAGCATGGAAATTCATGTAATTAGATGACTTCTATTTGGAATTGGTGCGATATGCTTAAGTTTGTAGTACATGCACTTTAACCTTCACAAACATTTTCTTTACTTGAGGGAGGTTTGCATAGTTTTTGAGAGGAATTTTTATGTTAGTTATATGATTTATAGCATAATCTTGTAAACAGTTTTCATGTTTGTAAGCTTAAAGATGATGAAAAAGGGGCACAACTCAAAATATGAATAATACTTTTGCAAGTAGACCTATGAAAAGAGGTAATAAATATTTAGTTTTACTGTGGGTGGATTCATCCTCACTCAGCCCTATCCCAGTGGATGCTAATCTAGTACTCTAATGTGATGATTCTTTGAGGAATGTCTGCATAGTCTAAGATTAAATTGCATTTCTTATCACACTAGAATGGCAAATCAGTATCCGTTTATTAAAACAAGCACTGCATCAGCTCAGCTGTTCTCTTTTTTTCCTTTTACAGATTAGAGAGATGGCTCTTTTCTAAAGGAACTGATAAAATAGTGAAAGGAGTAGAGCTTCAGGGTGTGATTTGGAGGTTATCATTGTTTAGAACAGTTCTATAATGTTTAGTTAAAAAGAACTTGGAACTGGTTTCAAAGTGTTTTCCAAGACAACTAGAGTACCATGAACCTACTTCCGTGATAACCAACAAAAAATTAATTTTACTGCTTAATTTCCATAGGCCAGTCAATTAATGCTGACATGGTTAAGTGGATCCATACTTCTAGATCAGCATTTTTCCATTGTGCAACCATAATATAATAGAGCTAATTTATTCATACTAGGAAACATTTAAACTCTGTGGTAATTTTCATTTTGCTGATGGCATAAATTATGTTACATTACATTTACATTTGTAGATGTATTTCATACATCACTAAAATATTGGGAAGTATATTCATATTAGAATATTTGATATTAGTGAATAAGGAGTATTGTTTGTTGAGTTTTATTAGCTCACACTTGTTAGAAAAAGCATAAACTGAAAACTGTACTTTTAAAAATAATATAAAAAAATATTTTAAAATAATCTTGAAATAGAAATAAGAAAATGCCAGTACTGAAGTGGTAAAGATTTGATAATATAATATATGAAATTATTCCTAGAAATTAAAATATGTATTTCTTTTTAGACTTTATATGAGGGAATTGTAGTAATGGACTTATAAAGGAAAGAATATTTTCATTTATTATTATGACAATAATGATGATAGAAACATGTTAATTTTAAATAAAGGCACATTTTCTCAAATATAATTCAATAGAGGGAGCTCTACTACCTTCTTGTTATATACATAGTTAACATTTCTATTTGTTATCATTTTTCTTCTGACTTCTGATTTAATAATGAAATTTATTTTAAAGTTAATTTCTTTTTCAATTAATAAATGATCCATTTTGAACCTAATATTAAACATCAGTAGAACTAAACTATTTACGTTTAAATAAATTAATTTCAGCACATAAATGGATTTATAATTTTCATTCATTTTGATTCTTTGTCTGCTCGTTTTCATCCACATTTCCTTTTATATGGCCCTAAGTAAGTTTGCACTCTTCTGTTTTTTTTTCTGCTTCCATTGTTTCATAGAGGCTCTAGATTTGTTTATCTTCCTTATGCTTGTTTGTTTTAATTGCATTATAGTAAGGCATGTACTAGTAAATATTTAACAACCAACTCTCTGAAAAAAAAGTGCTCAACACACTCTTAACTTTATCTCAATTATCAATATTTTCTCCTTCTCTGTAAATCTAAACAATCATGAAAACAATAAATCAAGTCCTGATTGGTAGTGTTTGCTAATTTCCAAAGTATAAATGCTAACACTGAGTTTTTAACAAGCAGCTCTACCCAGATGTGTGTGTGTGTGTGTGTGTGTGTGTGTGTGCTTAATGTAGTAAATAGAGAGCTGGCCTCAGAGGCAGGGAGATATGAGCTCATGCCCTTTTTTCTGATATATACTAATTGTATGATCATGAGCAAGTCATATAACCTCTCAGTACTCTAGGACACTCCTTAAAACTGCAGTTTGCAGAGAAGGTGCAGATCTTTGTTGGTAGAGGGAGTTTCCTTATTTGGGAATTCCCTAAAATACTGAAAGGCAACTAGGTGGCACAGAGGGTGCCAGGCCTGCAGCCAAGAAGATTCATCTTTCAGAGTTCAAATGTTCTTTCTCAGAAACTTACTTAGCTGTGTGACCCTGGGCGAGTCACTTAACCCTTTTGCCTTAGTTTCCTCATCTATAAAATGAGCTGGAGAAGGAAATGGCAAACCAGCAGTATCTTTGCCAAGAAAACCTCAAAGGGGGTCATGAAGAGTTGTACACAACTGAAGAACAATGACATAACAATAAAATCACAGTTTCAGTCCCTATCCTGCTGCTGAATGTATAAGTTGCTTACATTTTTTAAAAAAAGTTACAAAAAATGCAGCTAAGAAATTATTTAAACAAACAACACTTGCCTACGGATATATGTATTTATATTATTAATATCTTTCTATACATATGTATCAGTGTAACAAGTGATTTGATTCCTTATGTAACTTTTACTTCAGTCAGTAAACTGTCAATGAATAAACATTTATTAAGCACCTAATATGTGCCAGACCTAGTGCTAAACTGGGGATACAAATATAAAGACAGCCCCTGCCCTCAAGGAGTTTAAAATCTAATGGGAGAAGACCACAAGGAAGATGAAAAGGAGGGATTATGTGGCCCCTAAGGCATGACAGAAAATTCTGAGAGGTCCAGAAGCAGTATAGCTAGTAATCAGTTACATCAGTAAGGAGTGAGTGAACTTGTTTCTGCACAACACTACCAGCATTAAGTTTTATTGCTTTTAATTATTTTTGTCAATTTGATAAGTATGAGGTGAGACCTCAGAATATTATTAGTAATATTGAGGATTTTATTTTCAAATTATCAGCAACATGTTTCCTTTTTCTTTAATTTACAAAATTGATTTCCAATCCATGATGGAAAAAATTTTTAAAGGATATAGACAATTTTACTATGATGCATTGAAGAAGGCCACTTAGGGAGGAAAGTGAATAAGTAAGAATAGATTAAAAATAAAAAAAAGAATCCTAGTAGAGATTTAGGAGGAGTGGCCAACAATTTTTAATATTTTTATGTATCAAAATCAATTTATTTAATTGTAAGCCATTTCAAAACAAGCTAAATTAGTTGGATTGTTGTACTATTCAGAGATGGGAGTGGTCTAAAGGGAAGTCTATGTAGCTGTTGGCACAGGTAGTATGCCAGGTGTGAAGCTTTGGCCAAGCTCACTTACTTCCTATGGTTTGGTTGGTTTTTGAAAAGGAGAATTCAAGAACTTATTACCAAGGTGCTGATTTACTGCAGAGAAGTATATGGAGCAGGAGCTGTATTCTACAAGAGAGGGAGGGTAGGTCCTAATTTCCTTATATCACTGCTTGGCACCACTCTGTGTAAACTGGGGGAGGAGAATTCAGGACCTGGTAAGGAGGCCCTTAGCTCTTAGTCCTCTGACCAAGGCAAAGAAGAGAAGCTGATTAGCAGAAAATTTCAGCAGCTTTCAGATCTTTACTGTGACCTGATTTATAATTGGAAGGATAATGAGGGAAAGGTTGAATAGGTGTCATACCATTTTTTACTATGATAGGGCAAAGACTGGCCAAGAATTCCTCAGAATTCTGTCAGCCAAGGGACAAAGAAGGCAGGAGATGCCCATCTGTTCGGCCTTGGCAACTTGTAAGGGAACTCAAAGGGAGTTTCCACTTCTCTAGAAGGATGCCAGGCACTCCTCTGGGGCTTTGATACAGCTCTGGGGGCCTTGTTTGGTGGGAGGACAAAAGGGTGAGACTTCTCTTAGCTCAGGACAGTTTGAGATACTCTTTGGAATGTCGGGGAGAGGAATGACTCTTTTCTAGATGGTGTTTATCTAGGTCTAGGCCAGTATGTGAGCCACAGGTGCAATATGAAAAGCCCTCCATAACTTCTGGCCCCTCTATTCAAATAGGCATGGATATGGGAGTAGATGGCTCCTGTTTGGGAGAACTCTAAGTGGATTATTAAGTCATATTATAATACGACAGGTTGGGTTCATTGCTAGTTCAGACTCCAGGGCAGCAGGACAGGATGATGCCATCAAAATAACTATAGTAACAATATCTCCTCTTCTTTGCAATTTTTTTTCTTTTTCATTTCATTTTTGTCATCTTACCTTTCTGGCTGAAAAAGAGGGGACTAGGTAGCAAGTCTTAATAGGTGAGAGGATTTGGGCAAAGTTGATTCCTATGGCTTCTTTGTGCTGTGCTATTTTATAGGAAGGCCTTCAAAATGATTATTTTTTGACCTATATAAAGAGTTTTACTCAAAATTTCAAAGTCTAAGCTTAAATTATGTTACAAGAGGACATGTTCATTAAGCTGATGGACAGGAATGAGGAAATACTGAATAAGCAAACTGCACACTGAGTTAAGTTGGGGATATAACCTATTGATCTTTTAAGGTAGACAGTACCTCAGGAGGAACAATGAGTATTGCCACATCATTAGTGTTTTATATAGTGGAGTAAATACAAAAGAGTAAATTACTTTTTGTGGTTACTTAATGTATATGTCAGGTCACCAATGTGTACATGTGTAATAATCACAATTCATTTATAGTGCCCTTAGAGGAGGTAATTTGGACTCACACAGGACCATTACTTCAGGTAAGTCACCTGAATATGGTTACATAATAACCTTTAAATGCTCTTCATTGTGTTTGGCTACACAAATGATTTATTAGCCGTAGGATGCTATAGGGAAGATAGAAAATAAATATTGCATTTCAATTTTTAAACATTTTTTTAAAGAAAAAAACCCCAAAGATTCTATTAGGAGTTGCCAAATAAAAAGGTATAGACCTTGGGTAATTTCCCGATGTTTGACTCAGAATTAGGTCTCAGCTGGAGAAGAAACAGGAGAAGGACATCCTAGAAAAAGAGGATAAATTTAGATGCTATCATTAGTGTTAGCTGTACATTAATCAGAGATTTATTATAATGATACCCACCTGGCTCTTCCTAAATATAGGGGATATAGGGAATCATTAATGCAGTGAAAAACCACTGGCTATTATTTTTGGAAACTCATAAAAATGTCTAACAGCTAACATTTATATGGTTTAAATTGCTTTACATAATCCTCTCATTTGATCCTTACAACAGTCTGGGATAGATACTCTCCCCATTTAACAGATGAGGAAAATGAGGACCAAAGAAGTTAAGTGATTTACCCAGAGCCACATAGCTAAAAGTATCTCAGGCAAAATACCACGCCAGGCCTCCCTTATTCCAAGTCTATTATTCTTTCTACTGTGCCACACTATCTCTCCTGGAAGAAAGGTGATATCTCTAAAAATTATAAGAACAGAAGTTATAGACCAGCTTCTTAACTTTAATGTTGTTAAATATATTAGAACAAGCCAAACTTCAAAATTTTTTAAATCTATAATTTTGTAAATACTTTGTCCACTGAGTTGCCACCTGGCAATACTACTTTACAATATTGTTGCAGGGGGGTGGCTAGGTGGCGCAGTGAGTAAAGTGCTTGCCCTGGAGTCAGGAGGACCCAAGTTCGGTTCGGCCTCAGACATTTAACACCCACACAAAAACACTAGCTGTGTAACTTTGGGCAAGTTACTTAACCCCAATTGCCCTCCAAAAGGCAAAAAAAAAATGTGGCAAGAAAGAAAATATCAACCTGTGCTTGATGATATTTCCTTCTAAATTTAGCAAACCTAGTCCTTGGATTACAGGGCTGTGCAGTAGGGCTTGGGTGTCCAGAGTAAAGTGTTTCCAATTAAGTAAGAAGTACCAAAACCCGTATTTCATTTGAATAGCCGTGGATACCCTAGGGATTAATATGATTAATTAGAGATAAGAAGCTTAAACTATAAATGGATCTCCCTTTTGATTGAAAATATTTTGATAATTTTGGATAATGTAGATGGGGGGAGGTGTTGAAAATATATTTCATTTAATTTGAAATTCTGCCTAGGGCTATCTATCATTCCTGGTCTAAAATATGTTACAAAAGGGTGAATGCATAATTAAATAGATGGCTACAAAATTAATAGCTCACTATCACTGTAGGATACCATATTAAATGGTATTTGAAAATGGTCAGTCTTGGAACTACTATTATTTAATTTTGGTAAGTCCACAACCATTAATTTCCCATTATTTATCAGTTTTTATGGTATATATTTTAAAAGAGCTGAGATATAGTCCCTGCCTTTGTTGTGTTTACAGTCTAGTTGAGTAAATGTTATATCATAGCCACTAAAAATAAGGTAACAATTCTAGAGATTATTGCCATGAGGTAGCTCATGTTGGGTTTCCAAGACCAATGAAGGAATTCCTAAAGTGATTAATGTCTTGAATTGATGTCATCTAATCTAGTCCTTAGATTTTTAAGCATGAATTTAAGCATGAATTCCTGCTACTAAATTCTTCAATAGTACTTCAATTATGAGTAACTCACTCTCTCAAAAGACAAATTTATTTGATGTTTAGAAAAATCTCAGTGTTGGAAAGTTAACCCTTTTATTAAGCCCAAATTTTGCTCATGGTTGCTTTCACTTGGGGGCTCTATTCAGTCAACACAATATGATACAGAAACAGAATCACCTTATGGCATATAAAGTATAGCTTTTAGACTCAGACATTAAAATGGGTTTGCTACATGAGGGTCATGAACAGCTTTGTCGAGCATATGTCTCTTTCTTTTATGCTTTACTCAACATTGATGATCAGAGGGCTATTGAGCAAAGGTATTTCTGTTGTTATATATCTCAAGGAATTCTGTATAATTGACATATGCATAGGAGACTTCTTGGAAAGGAAGCCTTTAAGGCTTAGTTTTTCTGTAGGCAGATAAGCAAGGAACATTTATTAAGGGCTTCCTACATGACTATGCTGAATGATGAGAAGATAAGCAAAAAAAAAAAAAAAAGACAGTCTCTACCTCCAAGGAACTTACACTTTAATGTAGACTTTTTCATAAAAGTGATCTAAAAAGTGGAGATAAGGATAGGGAAGGGAAGTTACCTGTTCAGGCTCATGATGCCAGCATCTAAAGTTCTGGGAATCAGAAGCACAGCTAAAGAAGGAATGATTTCAAGAATAGCCTGGACCTGTCCCCAAAATGGACACTCCTAGATGAAATCACCAGTGGGAGAAGGGGAGGTCAGCATACTCCAGACTGAGTGCTAGGGAAGCTTCAGGGTGAGGAGGCAGTTGAAACATGGTAACACAACTGGGAGAAGAAAAATACCTCTTCTCTTAAAATACCTTCATCAGACAAATGTGATGGTGCCAGTCCCAATTCTGGACCTATTGGGCAGTAGAATGTGTACCTTGGTAACAGGCAATGGTCTAAGGAAGCCTATAGAGAAAAAAAGATATGTTCTTTAAAGGACTTGATAATAGCTACCATAGTAGCAGGACTTAACTGGTACTACTGTCCCAAATCCTGAATATGTATCAAGTGAAGTGCAGGGCAAACAAACATCTTGTCCTATGATGGAAGAAGAACAGTATAATCAATTCACTCATCAGAGACAGATTGAGAACTACCTGGGATCTTACCATATTAATCTTTAAAAGACAGAAGCACAAAGAATGACATTAAGAAGTAACTATATCATTCTTGGTTAAGAGCCTCATGTGGTACTACACCTCCCCAATTCATCTTCCAAATTTGAAAATGAACCTAATTTCTAATATCTGCTGTTCTTATGAGGGCATCAGCTTTTATTTAGTGCCTACTATGTACCAGGTTCTGTGCTAAGCATAGGGAATAAAAAGAGGGAGAGGTTCTTGCCTTCAAGGAATTCAGATTAATAGGAGAGGCAAGGGGAAAAAAATAAACCAAACTATATGCAGGATAAATGGGAAATAATTAAGACAGAAGGCACCAGAATTAAGAGAGGTTGGAAAAGGCTTCCTGTAAGAGACAAAAGTTTAGTTGGGACTTGAAGGAATCTAGGAAAGTCAGGAGGCAGAGATAAGGAAGAAAAGCATCCAGGTTTGGGAGACAAGCAGAGAAAATGCCTGGAGTGCCTTGTTTGTGGAACAGAATGGGGGTGGGGAGTAGGGGTGAGTTGGGAGGGAGTGGACAGTGTCACTAAATCAATGAGTAGGGTTATGAAGAACTTTGAACACCAAAGAGAGGGTGTATCATACCTTATATAAGCACTAACTTGCCCTACTAATGACTATCTACAGTGAGAGGAATCAGCAAAATTCTCCCATTTGTCTTGAACCTAAAGTGAAGAGGTTTTAATAGTCCAAAACCTTCTCTCCAGATCCCAGACCACTCAGTGAGACTCTTAACCATAGCCTAGGAATCCATATATATTAAAAAATCTTATCTGCTAACACCTCACACCTATCAGACTGGCTGACATGAGAGAAAATAACAAAATAACAAATGCTGGAGGAGATGGGGAAAAATGGGGACACTAAAGCACTGTTGTGGAGTTCTGAAATGGTCCCACCATTCTGGAAAACAATTTGGAAGTATGCCCTACATAAAACTGTGCATACCCTTTGACCCAGCAATGCCACTACTAGTTATGTATCCCAAAGAGATCAAAGCAGCTCTTGTACAGCAGCTATTTGTGTGTCTGTGGTGGCAAAGAATTAGAAATTGAGGGGATGCCCATCAATCAGGAAATGGCTCAACAAGTTGTTATGATGGAATACTATTGGTCTATAAGTAATGATGAGCAGGATGGTTTCAGAAAAACCTGGGAAGTTTGATGCAAAGTGGAGTGAGCAGAATCAAGAGAATATTGTACATAATAACAGCAATATTTTAATGATGGTCAACTGTGACTTAACTGCCCTAATCAAGAAAATAATCCAATATAATTCCAAAGGACCCATGCTGAAAAATACTGTCCACCTCTAGAGAGAGAACTGATGAAATCTGAGTGCAAACTGAAGTATACTTTTTTCACTTTCTTTTTCTGTTTGTGAGTATGCTTTCTTTTGCAGCATGGCTAATATGGAAATATGTTTTGCATGACTTCACATGTATAATAAGTATCATATTGCTTTGCCTTCTCAAGGGGTGAAGGGCAAGAGGGAGGAGGAGAATTTGGAACTCTAAACTTTAAAAAAATGAATGCTGTTTCAAAAAATATGATTAAGAAATATTTAATGAAATACACATATTCTGAAAAAAGTTTTATCTGCTCTATTCCTCAAGGCTCCTCTCTTATATATCAGCTATGTAGCCCACTGAGAAGACTTGGCAGAATTTCCATACTAGGTTGTGCAGTGGATAGAGCAGTGAACTAGAATCAGGAAGACCTAACTCAGCTACTTACTAACTGTTTAACCCTAAGCAAGTTACTTAACCTCTGTCAACCTCTACTTCTTTAAGGGTAAAATTGCAATAGCAATAGTTACTCCCAGGATTATTACAAGGATAAAATAAGATAATATTTTTAAATGCTTTTCAAATCTTACAGTACTATGAAAACATCAACTTCACTACTACTACTACTACTACAACAACAACTACTACTACTACTACTACTACTACTACTACTACTACTACTACTAC